>NC_136402.1:622500-1061680 GCF_965140285.1 Lepidochelys kempii | reverse complement strand
ACGCGCTATCTCAGAGTACCCCCCCCCGGCCGGGCCCCGCCCTCTTCACTCCCCGGCCCGGACCGGCCCCGCCCCCTTCACCCCCCCGGCCCCGCCCCCACGGGACCCCCCGTCCACGGGACCCCCGCCCCCTCCCGACACCCGCCCTCACTCCCCCCCCGGACCGGGCCCCGCCCCCTTCACCTCCCCCGGCCCCGCCCCCTTCACTCCCCGGCCCCGCCCCCACGGGACCCCCCGTCCACGGGACCCCCGCCCCGCCCCCCCGACACCCGCCCTCACTCCCCCCCCGGACCGGGCCCCGCCCCCGTCACCCCCCCCCGCCCGGGCCCCGCCCCCTTCACTCCCCCCGGCCCCGCCCCCACGGGACCCCCCGTCCACGGGACCCCCGCCCCGCCCCCCCCGACCCCCGCCCTCACTCCCCCCCCGGACCGGGCCCCGCCCCCTTCACCTCCCCCGGCCCCGCCCCCCACGGGACCCCCCGTGCACGGGACCCCCGCCCCGCCCCCCCCGACACCCGCCCTCACTCCCCCCCCCGGACCGGGCCCCGCCCCCTTCACCCCCCCCCCGGCCGGGCCCCGCCCCCTTCACTCCCCCGGCCCGGACCGGGCCCCGCCCCCTTCACCCCCCCGGCCCCGCCCCCACGGGACCCCCCGTCCACGGGACCCCCGCCCCCCCCCGACACCCGCCCTCACTCCCCCCCCCGGACCGGGCCCCGCCCCCTTCACCTCCCCCGGCCCCGCCCCCTTCACTCCCCGGCCCCGCCCCCACGGGACCCCCCGTCCACGGGACCCCCGCCCCGCCCCCCCCGACACCCGCCCTCACTCCCCCCCCCGGACCGGGCCCCGCCCCCTTCACCCCCCCCCGGCCGGGCCCCGCCCCCTTCACTCCCCCCGGCCCCGCCCCCACGGGACCCCCCGTCCACGGGACCCCCGCCCCCCCCCCGACACCCGCCCTCACTCCCCCCCCGGACCGGGCCCCGCCCCCTTCACCTCCCCCGGCCCCGCCCCCACGGGACCCCCCGTCCACGGGACCCCCGCCCCCCCCCCGACACCCGCCCTCACTCCCCCCCCGGGCCGGGCCCCGCCCCCTTCACTCCCCCCGGGCCCCGCCCCCTTCATTCGCCCCCCCGGGCCGGGCCCCGCCCCCCTTCATTCCCCCGGGCCGGGCCCCGCCCCCTTCACTCCCCCCGGCCCCGCCCCCACGGCACCCCCCGTCCACGGGATCCCCGCCCCCCCCCGACACCCGCCTTCACTCCCCCCCCGGGCCGGGCCCCGCCCCCTTCATCCTCCCCCCGGGCCCCGCCCCCTTCATCCTCCCCGGGCTGGGCCCCGCCCCCTTCATCCTCCCCCCGGGCCCCGCCCCTTTCATCCTCCCCCGGGCCGGGCCCCGCCCCCTTCACTCCCCCCGGGCCCGCCCCCACGGCACCCCCCGTTCACGGGATCCCCGCCCCGCCCCCCCGACACCCGCCTTCACTCCCCCCCCGGGCCGGGCCCCGCCCCCTTCACTCCCCCCGGCCCCGCCCCCTTCATTCGCCCCCCCCCGGGCCGGGCCCCGCCCCCCTTCTTTCCCCCTGGCCCCGCCCCCACGGGACCCCCGTCCACGGGATCCCCCTCCCCGACACCCGCCTTCACTCCTCCCCCGGGCCGGGCCCCGCCCCCCCTTCACTCCCCTCCGTCCCCGCCCCCACGGGACCCGACCCCCCTTCACTCCCCCCGGGCCCCGCCCCCTTCACTCCCCCCCACGTGCCGGGCCCTCCCCCCCCGCTTCACTCTCCTCCATAGGCTCCGTGTCCCCCTGGCATGCCCGGCCGCTCGCTCACTGCGCCCTTTGCCGTTGCAGGTTCAGCACGTCCCGCCAGACCCTGACCTGGATCTCGGATTCGTTCTTCTCAAGGTGACGGGCAGAGAAGCCCGGCCCGGCTGCTTGTCCCTGTGCGTGGGCGCGAAGGGCCCTAGCCCGGCCAGGCGGGGGCACGGTGGCTTGGGGGCAGCCCGCCTCGGCACAGCCGGCCCATCGCAGCCCTGGGCGTCTCTTGCTCTGGGTTTGGTACAAGGCACCTGCCCTATTACCCTCCGCCCACCTGGGGCCAGGTTCCTGGCGGCCCTGCCTCTCGTGTCGCCGATCCAGCGGCCGCAGGTGCAAACAGCCCCGCAGGGCCAGGCAGCCGCCGGCCGGCGCCGGGCAGGGCTCATGGGAACTCTCCTGTCGGCTGCTGGTTCCCCCGGGACCGAGTTGGGTCCTGTGCCCCACCCCTGGCACCGACAGCTAGCAAGGCGCAGGGCCCCAGCCTGGGGGGCCCTCGTCAGGTCCTGCCCAGTCTGCTCCCCAGGGATCAGTCTGCTCTGAACCGTTACAAGTGAAGGGTCCAGGGGGCAGCAAAACCTCAGCACCCAACCCCCTGCCGACAAACCCCTGGGGCCTGAATTAGGTGCTACCCCCCGAGAGATCTGGGAGTCTGGAAACACCCGCTCAGTGCGCAGCAGCAGTCAGAAAAGCTGTCTGGGAAAGGGAGAGAGAATAAAACAAAAAATGTCAGGTTGCCTTGGTGTAAATCCCTGGTACGCCCCCTCTTGAACGCTGCCTGCAGATCTGGGCGCCCCATCGCAAACAAGATCTGTTGCAACTGGAAAAGTGCAGAAAAGGGCGACAACGATGATGCGGGGGATGGAAGGCTGCTGTGTGAGGAGAGATTAAGAAGACCGGGACTTTTCATCTTGGAAAAGAGACGGCTAAGGAGGGATGTGATAGCGGGCTATAAAATCATGGCCGGTGTGGAGAAAGTAAATAAGGACGTCTTATTGATTCCTTCCCACAACACAAGAACCAGAACACAAGGAAATTAGCAGGCAGCAGATTTAAAACAAACACAAGGAGGTCTTTCTTCACACAAGGCACTGTCAACCTGTGGAACTCCTTGCCAGGAGATGCTGTGAAGGCCAAGACTATAACCGGGTTCAAAAAAGTACTAGATAAATTCATGGCGGACAGGTCCATCAGTGGCGTCCCTGGCCTCTGTTTGCCGGGAGCCGGGAATGGGCGACAGGGGATGGATCACTTGGTGATTCCCTGTTCTGTTCATTCCCTCTGGGGCACCTGGCACTGACCACGGTCGGCAGACAGGACCTTTGGGCTGACCCGGCCTGTTCTCTGCCCAAAGCGGAGCGGGTGGTGCGGCGTCACAGCCCTGAGGTTATAGTGGTTGGGGTTCTGTAATTGCCTTTCCGCTTGGTCGGGGCCTGCGTGGCCCCCAGCCCGCAGGGTGGATAGCAGCAGTCACCTCTGTCTCTGTTTAAATTCCAGCCTCCTGAGTGGCCGGATCTCCACCCTGAAGATGAAACGGGAGCGGTGAGTTACCCCCGGGGCTGCAGCGTGGGGAGCCGGGCTGCGGGTCGCGGGAGCCGCTTGCCAGATCGGCTGCATACCCAGCATTAAGGGTCCCTCTGTGGCACGAGGCATCTGGCAGCCCAGAGGTCACCTTGTCTGTGCAGAGCTCTTGAGTGCCTGCCAGGGGAGAGCACCCCCTGCTGAGCCCCCCGCCCCGCTCCCTGCCCCACAGCGCCTCCTAGCACCCCCCGGGGCCTGCCCTGCCAAGCCCCCTGCCCCACTCCCTGCCCCACAGCGTCCCCTAGCACCCCAAGGGGGCCTGCCCTGCCTGCCAGGGGAGAGCGTCCCCTGCTGAGCCCCGCACAGCGCCCCCTAGCACCCCACGGGGGCCTGCCCTGCCTGCCAGGGGAGAGCGTCCCCTGCTGAGCCCCGCACAGCGCCCCCTAGCACCCCACGGGGGCCTGCCCTGCCTGTGAGGAGAGCCCCCCTTGCCACCGAGCACTGGGGCACTGGTTTGTACGGTCACCAGCCGCGCTTTGGAGACCTGCCCGTGTGGCGAGCTTGGGCCTCGCTGGGCTCCCAGCCATGGGGCCGTGGGCTGAGACGCGTGGAGTGCGGCTCGTGGGGCACCGTGTGTGCTGCTCCTGATGGGAGAGACGCCCCCTGACCTGCTCTCTGCCCCCCCAGATCTTCATCGACCGAGACCCCACCGTCTTTGCACCCATTCTCAACTTCCTGCGAACGAAGGAGCTCGACCCCAGGTATGGCACGGCACTGCGGGTGCTGACACCCTGGGCAGGGCGCAGGGAAAGCGTCTGACCCCCTGTGCCAGGGATGTCCAGGAGCACTGGGGCGTTCCTGGCTCCTCCTCCTCAGCGGTGGCCCCGGAAATGGGGAAAGGGGGTCTGCCCAGCCCATCAGGGCTGCAGGCAGCGTCCTGGGTCTGTGCGGCGCCTGGCCCTGTGGGTCGTTGCCTGAGCCCCTGGGGCAGTGGGGGGCTCCCACACATCCAGGGGGTGCGCCCCGAACCCGGGCAAATCTGGTGTTGCCTTGTGCTGCTCCAGTCCCGGCCTCTGTCCTGACCTAGCCTGTCGCTGTGTCTTTCCAGGGGCGTCAACATCTCCCTGCTGCTGCACGAAGCTGAGTTCTATGGGATCACCCCGCTGGGTACGGCACGGGGGGGGGCGGGGGGATGGGATCACCCCGCTGGGTACGGCAACGGGGGGGGACGGGATCACCCCGCTGGGAACGGCACGGGGGGAGCACGGGGGGACGGGATCACCCCGCTGGGTACGGCGAGGGGGGCGGGGGGGATGGGATCACCCCGCTGGGAACGGCGCGGGGGGTTACTGGGGGACGGGATCACCCCACTGGGTATGGCACGGGGGGGGACGGGGGACGGGATCACCCCGCTGGGTACGGCGAGGGGGGAGGGGGGATGGGATCACCCCACTGGGTATGGCACAGGGGGGGACGGGGGGACGGGATCACCCCGCTGGGTACGGCACAGGGGGGACGGGGGGACGGGATCACCCCGCTGGGTACGGCACAGGGGGGGGACGGGGGGACGGGATCACCCCGCTGGGAACGGCGCGGGGGGCACAGGTCGGGGGGGCGGTCTGCAGCTCACCCCCTGCCCCTCTCCTGCCCAGTGCGTCGCCTGCAGCTGCGCGAGGAGCTTGACCGCTCAGCCTGCGGGAGCGTCCTCTTCAATGGCTACCTCCCCCCCCCCAGGTGGGTGCTGCGCCCTGGGCCAAGTGATGGAGGGCGGAGACGGGCGGGGCGGGGTGGGGAGGGGCTGGGCGGGGCGGGGACTGGCTGGGCTGGGTGTGGTCAGAGACGGGCTGGGCGGGGCGGGGGAGGGGCTGGGTGGGGCAGGGGAGGAGACGGGCTGGGCGGGGAGGGGCTGGGTGGGGGCGGAGACTGGCTGGGTGGGGGCGGGGGAGGGGCTGGGTGGGGGCAGAGACGGGCGGGGTGGGGGCGGAGACTGGCTGGGTGTGGTCGGAGACGGGCGGGGGAGGGGCTGGGTGGGGGCGGAGACGGGCTGGGCGGGGCGGGGGAGGGGCTGGGTGGGGCGGAGACGGGCTGGGCAGGGGAGGGGCGGGGCGGGGACTGGCTGGGCTGGGTGGGGGCGGAGACGGGCTGGGTGTGGTCGGAGATGGGCGGGGGAGGGGCTGGGTGGGGGCGGAGACGGGCTGGGTGTGGTCGGAGACGGGCGGGGGAGGGGCTGGGTGGGGGCGGAGACGGGCTGGGTGTGGTCGGAGATGGGCGGGGGAGGGGCTGGGTGGGGCGGAGACGGGCTGGGTGGGGCGGGGGAGGGGCGGCTTGGCTCTGATGGCCCCCCCCCCCAATGGTCCCACGGCCCCCCCTCTTGCAGTGTTCCCCGCCAAGCGGCGTAACCGGCACAGCGTGGCAGGGCCGCAGGTGGCCGCCCGGCTGCACAGCGCCGCCGAGAGGGCCCCCGTGCGCCGCAGCAACACCCTGCCCCCCACCCTGGGCCAGGCCGGGCTGCTGGGCCGCCTGCTGGAGGAGCGGGGCCTCGGGGCAGGTACGGGGGCCCTGGGGGCGGGATTGGGGGAGCTCCTCGTTCTCCAGCTGCCTGGTCTGGAAGAGCCCTGGGGGCTAGTGGTTACAGCGGGGCAAGGCCGGGGGGGTGCCAGGACGCCTGGGTTCTCTCCCTGGCTGTGGGTGGGGAGCGGGGTCTGGTGGTTAGAGCAGGGGCCCTGGGAGCCAGGACACCTGGGTTCTCTCCCTGGCTGTGGGTGGGGAGCGGGGTCTGGTGGTTAGAGCAGGGGCCCTGGCAGCCAGGACGCCTGGGTTCTCTCCCCGGCTGTGGGTGGGGAGCGGGGTCTGGTGGTTAGAGCAGGGGCCCTGGCAGCCAGGACGCCTGGGTTCTCTCCCCGGCTGTGGGTGGGGAGCGGGGTCTGGTGGTTAGAGCAGGGGCCCTGGCAGCCAGGACGCCTGGGTTCTCTCCTGGCCCTGTCACTGATCTGCCGTGTGCCATCTGAGCCGTACTCCATTCCTCCTTTGTGCTGGTCTCTGCCTTCCCGCCCCAGGGCTGGCCAGTGACCCCGGCATGGTCCGAATCGTCTGCGGGCACCATAACTGGATCGCTGTGGCCTACGCCCAGTTCCTCGTGTGCTACAGGTAACCGCATGGGTCTCCTGCCTCCCCGGCCACGGGGGTCCCGCTGCAAACAGACCCCGGAGCCCCTGACCCCTGCAGCACAACCCTCCCTCTCCCCCCGGGCACGGCTGGGGCCAGCCCGGCCTGACGCCTGCTCTGGCCCCCAGGATGAAGGAGACGTCGGGCTGGCAGCAGGTGTTCTGCAGCCCGCGGCTGGACTGGGTCATCGAGCGGGTGGCCCTGAATGCCAAAGTGCTGGGCGGGTCGCTGGGCGAGCAGGACAAGATGGTGGCCGTGGCGTCCTGCAGCGAGATCATCCTCTGGGCCCTGCCGGCCGACGGCAACGGCAGTGAGATCGGTGAGGGGGCGGGGGGCTCGGGGTGGGGTACAGGGGGGCTCAGCGCGGGGGGCTCGGTGAGGGGTGGGGTATAGGGAGGCTCAGCGAGTGGGGCTGGGTGGAGGAGGAGCTCAGCAAGGGGGGCTCGGGGTGGGGTATGGGGGGCTCAGCGAGGGAGGCTCGGCGAGGGGTGGGGTGGGGTATGGGGCTCGGCGAGGGGTGGGGTATAGGGGGGCTCGGCGAGGGGGGTTCAGCGTGGGGTGAGGTATAGGGGGGCTCTGAGGGGGTCTCGGCGAGGGGTGAGGTATAGGGGGGCTCAGCGAGGGGGGCTGGGCAGGGTGGGGTATGGGGGGCTCAGCGCAGGGGGCTCGGCGAGGGGTGGGGTATAGGGGGGCTCAGCACGGGGAACTGGGCAGGGGCGAGGAGCTCAGCGAGGGGTGGGGGGAGCTCAGCGCGGGGGGGCCCTGGGCGGTCCCCCTCACGGCTCCTCTCCCTGGCCAGGCGTGTTCCACCTGGGGGTCCCGGTGGAGGCGCTTTTCTTCGTGGGCAGCCAGCTCATCGCCACCAGCCACACGGGCAAGATCGGTGTCTGGAACGCCGTCACCAAGCACTGGCAGGTGAGGGGGGCAGCCTGGGGGGGAGCCGCGGGCGCGGAGCACTCAGCAGAGAGCCCTGGGAGCCGTGAGACGGGGCAGCTGCGGGGTGAGCGGGGGGGAGCTGTGGGGGGACGCAGGGCGAGCGGTGGGCATGGCTGGGTGGGAGCTGTGGGGGGGGACAGGGCGAGCGGGAGGCATGGCTGGGCGGGGAGCTGTGGGGGGGACGCAGGGCAAGCAGGGGGCATGGCTTGGGCGGGGAGCTGTGGGGGGGACGCAGGGCAAGCAGGGGGCATGGCTGGGCGGGAAGCTGTGGGGGGGACGCAGGGCAAGCAGGGGGCATGGCTGGGCGGGGAGCTGTGGGGGGGATGCAGGGTGAGCGGGGGGAAGCTGGGGGGACGCTGGGCAAGCGGGCATGTCTGGGCGGGGAACTGTGGGGGACGCAGGGCGAACGGGGGCATGGCTGGGGAGGAGCTGTGGGGGGACGCAGGGTAAGCGGGGGGAGCTGTGGGGGGGACGCAGGGCAAGCAGGGGGCATGGCTGGGGGAGCTGGGGGGGCCACAGTGTGAGCTGAGGGGGGCGTGACTGAGCAGGTTCCTTCTTGGCCCCCCGGCAGATCCAGGACGTGGTTCCCATCAGCAGCTACGACGCGGCCGGCACCTTCCTGCTGCTGGGCTGCCACAACGGCTCCATCTACTACGTGGGTGAGCGGGGCGGGGGGCAGCCTGGGGGCGGGGCGGGGCAGAGCCTGGGGCGGGGCAGGGGCAGCTTGGGGGCGGGGCGGGGCGGGGGCAGCCTGGGGGCGGGGCGGGGCAGAGCCTGGGGTGGGGCAGGACAGAGCCTGGGGCGGGGGGCAGCCTGGGGGCGGGGTGGGGTGGGGCAGGGTAGAGCGGGGCAGAGCCTGGGGCGGGATGGCCTGGGGGCGGGGCGGGGGCAGCTTGGGGGTGGGGTAGAGCAGGGCAGAGCTGGGGGCGGGATGGGGTGGGGCAGGGGCAGCCGCTCGCCCCCCAGGGCCAGGCTCTGCCAGCTGCGGAGGGGCCCCGCGGGGCAGGGGCAGAGCTGGGAGCTGATCCCCGTCCCCTGCGTGGTGATGGGTTGGGGGGGGGAGCCCCCGGCCTGGGCCTCGCCGCGCCCTGTTGCTGCCTTGTGCCGACGGGCGTGTCTCAGGAGGGGCCGGGCACCGGCCAGGGCAGGCCCTGTGGGCAGCGTGGGCATCGCTCTGGCCCCGCCGGGCTGGCCAGGGCTGGGGCTGCCCTGACACGTGCCCCCATCCCCAGATGTGCAGAAGTTCCCCCTCCGCATGAAGGACAACGACCTGCTGGTGACGGAGCTGTACCGCGACCCCGCGGAGGACGCTGTCACCGCCCTCAGCGTCTACCTCACCCCCAAGACAAGTAAGGGGCCTGCCCCGCCCCCCCGGCCCCGCCCCCCGGCCCCTGCCCCCCGGCCCCCGGCCCCTGGCCCCCGGCCCGCCGCAGAATCCAGGATTCAGCCTCAAGCTGCGGAAGGAAAAGGATTTGTCCCCGGCCATCCGGGGAGTCAGTAATGAACCCAGGAGTCCTGGCTCCCAGCCCCCCCCCGTTCTAACCACTAGGTCCCACTCCCTCCCAGAGCTGGAGAGAGAACCCAGGCGTCCTGACTCCCCCCCCCACCCCCCATTGTGGTCCCCATAGTGCATTTGATGTTCCAACTCCCCTCCCCGTGGCCCCCCACTGAACCATGGCTTGAGGGCGGGGCCCTAACCCGGCGGGGGGGACGGGGGAGCTCTCCCCGGCTGACATGGGGCCCCACAGGCGACAGCGGGAACTGGATCGAGATCGCCTATGGCACCAGCTCGGGGACGGTGCGGGTGATCGTGCAGCACCCGGAGACCGTGGGCTCGGGGCCCCAGCTCTTCCAGACCTTCACCGTGCACCGCAGCCCCGTCACCAGGATCATGCTGTCCGAGAAGCACCTCATCTCGGGTAGGTGCCGCCAGGCAACGGGCTGGGGGGGCTGTGCTGCTGTGTTGAGGGGCACCGGCTGGGCGGGGGGAGAGGACCCAGGGCTGGGACAGCGTGGGCTGCAGGTCGGGAGTGAGGGGCACCGGCTGGGCTAGCGGGAGGGGCGGGTAGCAGGGGGCTGTGGGTCAGGAGTGAGGGGCCCAGCTGGTGCCCTGTTCGTGATGGGGGAAGGGAGCCCCTTAGGCAAGGGGGTTCAGGGAGCCTTTGGTTAAACGAGTCTGTCCCCCTGGCCTCCAGTCTGTGCCGATAACAACCACGTCCGCACCTGGACGGTGACGCGCTTCCGCGGCATGATCTCCACGCAGCCGGGCTCCACCCCGCTGGCCTCCTTCAAGATCCTGTCCCTGGAGGACATTGACGGGCACGCGGGCTGCAGCGCTGGTACCGACATTGGTGGGTGATGCCAGGGGGTGACGGTGCTGGGGGGCACGGGGGGAAGGGGGGGCGGTGACGGAGCTCGGGAACGGGGTGGGGGCAGTGGGGGGCAGGGGGCGCGGGGGGCAGGAGGCGCGGGCGTGTCCCTGCCCTGGGGCAGAGGCCAGGGGCACTGACCGGCAGCTCTCGGCAGGGCCCTTCGGGGAGCGGGACGATCAGCAGGTTTTCATCCAGAAGGTGGTTCCGGACGCCAGCCAGGTCTTCGTGCGTCTCTCCTCCACCGGCAAGAGGTACCTGGGGGGGCCCCGAGCCTGGGTCAAGGGGCCACACGGCCCGGCTGGGGGTAGGGTGGGTCACGTGGCTCGCGCTGCCCGCCGTGGCTGGCGCTGCATCTGGCGGGGGAGGCTCCGTGGTGGAGGGGCCCCGAGGGATGGGGGGTGGCGGAGCCTCTCTGTACAAAGGGGAGACGGGCACCGGGAGGGCGGGCTCTGCCCGAGGTCCCATAGGGCCCGTGGCTGAGCGGGGGGAAAGAACCCAGGCGTCCTGGCCCCCAGCTCCCGCCCTGCCCCTGCCCCAGGATCTGCGAGGTGCGCTCCGTGGACGGCACGGCCATCACCGCCTTCACGGTGCACGAGTGCGAAGGCTCCAGCCGCATCGGCTCCCGCCCGCGCCGTTACCTCTTCACGGGCCACGCCAACGGCAGCCTGCAGATGTGGGACCTGACCACGGCCATGGAGATGCTGGGCAAGCCGCCAGGTACCCGTCGCCTTCTCGCCCCCGGCCCCTGTGCTGCAGGGGCTCCCTGGCACTGGGGGGTGCTCCCCCCCCGGCGCGTGGCAGCCTGACCTGTGCTCTGCCCCCTCCCTTTCAGAGGTGGGGGGCCTGACGGAGGAGGAGCTGCTGCAGCAGCTGGAGCAGTGTGACCTGGCCCTGACGCGCACCCCGGACATGAGCCCAGCTTGCTCCTTCGCCCACCCCGGCACGCCCCGGGCCTCCAGCACCAGGTACAGGGGGCCCCGGGGAGCCCAGGGCTGCGGGCTGGGCTCCTGCTGGCAGAGCTACGCCAGGTCTGGGGGGCGCCCGGTTAAACTGGGCTCCACGCACTGGCGTCTCACAGCCGGGCCGGTACTGGCCGCCCTGGGCCCATGTGGGGCTGCAGAGAGCCGCTCGGTTCTGCGTGAGCTCTGCCTGCCTGGCTGGCTAACGCCTGGCCCCTCTCCTCTCCCGACAGCCTCCAGTCCCAGGGGAGTGATGGCGCCCGAGACAGACCCGCCAAGGGGGCTGGCAGCGCCGGGCTCCTGCTGAGCGCTGCCCGCGGGAGCCTGCTGCTGCCCAGGGCCCGCGAGGGCCCCTTCGCGGCGCTGACGGCCAGCCAGAGCTCCCTGAACTGCGGTGACGGCCCCGCGCCGGAGCCTTGCCCCCGGCGGCCAGCGGATGGACCGGATGGCAACCCCCGGGCTCCCCACGGGCTGCATGGTGGGGGCAGCTTCGTCGAGCGGTGCCACGAGCTGGCCCGCTCCTCCGGGCTCGAGGCCAGGAGGCCTGGCCCGGTCGGGGAGCCCGACGGAGGGCGCCTTGGAGCAAAGGGCAAGGTCTTGCTACGTGCCCCCGGCATGCCGGCCCGCAGGCCCTCCGGAGCCAGCCCCACCCCCTCTGTCAGGACCCTGCCCCCCGCCCTGCCAGGGTCCGGCTCCTCCTCCCCCTCGGTGGCCAGCGAGGCCCTGCCCATCGTCCCGCTGGCGGCGCCCAAAGCCCGGCTGAACGAGACCTCATTTTAGCATCCGCGGAGTGGCCTGGGGACTCCGGCCCGGCCGGGACTGACTCACCACGGAGGCCTTACGCCCGCTGCCCGACTCAGGCTCTGCTCAGCTTAGCTGGCTGGCCGATGCCCTGGACTCTTCCACCCGTGGGACCTGCCGCAAGCCGTGTGGGGCGGGGGCCGGATCCCACTGCAGCCGCGTCCTGCGGGGGCTGGCAGAGAAAGGGGGGGCTGCCCCCCTGGGGCGGGCCTGGGACCGTCCGCGAGGCAGGATCGCGCTCTATTCACAGAGCAATGGGTTCGCTGGTCTTCTTCCTCCTGGGGGCTCCCTCTGCCCCCCTCCCCTGCCCCCTCTGTGCCCTGCGCGTGCCCACGCACCCTGCATGGTGCTGGACCCCTCAGGTGCTGGCTCAGTGGTCTGGGGCAACCCAGGAGGGGCAAATCCTAATGCAGGTGTGAAAAGGTCATTGGCTGGTAGGTGGGGCCTAAGCCTGGTGGCTCCTCCCAGCCCTTAGCAAGCCAAAGCCTATTGGCAGCAATAGGGGGCGCTGTGCTGGGGGTGGGGCCCCGCTGCCTGTTTCAATAGGGGGCTTCCATGGCAAATACACCCGCATTCCCACGCTCCGCCTGCGTGTCTGTGTCTGGGGGCCGGGCTGGGCCGGGCCCCCCGCTCAACCTCAGTGGCGTGCTGAACTCGCGGCGCGGTCCAGCCCCCTCTCCTGGCAGCTAAGGGCCGGGCTCCAGGCCTGTCCCTCGGCAGCAGGCGTGGGGCAGGCCCAGCTCCCTGGCACACCTGTGGGGCCCAATCCCTGCGTGTGGGGCCCCGGGCGTTACTGGAACACGCAGGGTTGGCCAGGCCCCACACCCAGCCGGCAACTCTGCCCCTGTTCCGGGCCGGGCTGGGAGAGGAGCCGGCCCTGTGGGAGCTGCGGCTGAAAGCCAGGAAGGGGGAGAGCTGAGGGGGGAGTGGCTGAGCAGGGGAGGGGCCTCCTGTGGTCCCCCAAAGCCTAAGTCCCACTCGGCCCTCGGGGGGCCTAGACCCTGTGCAAACTCCTGTGACGGGGGCTGGCTGCTCTGGAGCAGCATCAGCCCCCATCCACCCTGGCCTGTGCCGAGGGCTAAGCCGAACAGCATGGGCTACCTGGGAGAGCTGGGGCTGGCCCATGGTGCCCTCTGCGGGAAGGGCAGGCAGGAGGTTCCCCCAGCGGCCTGGGGCTCAAGCCAGCCCAGATCCGCCCCGTCCCCGCAGCCCGGTGCTCCTGGGCGCCAGGTAACCCTGACACTCACCCGGGGGTGCTGGGAGCATGGTAGATTCTGGGGTTCAGGGTACTTCCTGCGGCCGGACCGCACCCTGGGGTGACACCGGCCCCTCGTGCGCTGTGTGCCTGGCGTAGCCCAGGCTGACCCGTGCCCGGGGCTCCCCAGTGGCCATGCCAGGGGGACGTGACTGAGCCCTGTGCTGGGCACCATCGGGCATCGTCACACGCCCAGACACAGGGGCAGCAAGGGGCTGACCCCGCCAGCCTGCAGCCTGAGTGGGATTGGTCAGCGTGCAGGGAAACGGAGCAGGGATGTCAGAGTGAGATTTTATACTATGCATGCCCACGGCAAGCCGCACGCGCCCCGTGCGCACACTGGACACGCTTCACACTTATGTGCCCCATTGAAAGTCCATTGAAACTACCCCGTGCTTGGCCCTCGAAGCCCCGTCCCTGTGCCCACCTCCATTCGCCCCCGAACACCCAGTTTGGCCCAGGGGAGCAGCGCCCGCCCTACAGGCCCCCCACCTACTCTGTCCCGGGGCCTGCAATGGTGCCTCAGCTGTTGCTGCCGGGGGGGCTCGCTGGGCACCCCCGGGTGAGGGGGAGGTTGTGGGCAGCTGGCGAGTTTGGCAGCAGGGGCCTGAGGCTGCCCAGGACGGGACCCCCACCCCCACCCCCCTGGCCCTTCCGGTCTGTTTCTGTAACAGCCTGTGAGTCACCTGGACCAGAGCCTGTGCAGGGCTAGTAACCGGGGCCAGTGCAATACCGGGGCGGCTTCTGGGGGGGAGCCCGGACACCTGGGTTCTGTTCCTATCTCTGCGACTCCCTGCAGGGCCTTGGGCAAATCCCTGCCCCTGCCCCTCCTTTGCACTTCTGATTCCCCGTTTCTAAAACAGAAGTGAGAATATACTGAGCTAGTCCGTCGGCCGGTTTCTGCCTCTGCCCCACAGAGCTCCTGGCCTGCAGAGCGGGTGGGTTGTTCTCCCCATGGCAGAGAGGGACTGAGGCCCAGGGTCACACTGCGTCTGGGGGGGAGTGAGCCAGGGGCATGTGTTGGACCCTGGGGGGGCTGTGCACCAGCAGGGGTGTCCGTGGCTTCCCCGGCGCTTTGGGGGGGTGTGGGGCCCTGCACGGGGAGGCCCATCTCTCTGCTTCACCCACTCCAGCCAGTCTGACTGCAGGAGGCAGGGCTAGGGGTTGCACCCTCCCGTCAGCCTTGGACCCCCGCCGCTGTCTCTGGGTGCCCAGCTCCCCACAAAACCCAGAACATCTGGTGCCCCCGCCTAGAGAGCAAAAGGGGGGGGATCCCATCCAAGCAGCAATGCCTGGGGAGGGAGGCAGCAGACGCCCACTGGCAGAGAGGGGTAGGAACTTGGGCATGGTGACATTTGAGGTTGCAGCAGAGCCAGGGAGAGAACCCAGGAGTCCAGGCTCCCAGCCCCTTGCTCTAACCACTAGCCCCCACTCCTCTCCCAGAGCCAGGGAGAGAACCCAGGAGTCCGGGCTCCCAGCCCCCCCCTGCTCTAACCACTAGCCCCCACTCCTCTCCCAGAGCCAGGGAGAGAACCCAGGAGTCCGGGCTCCCAGCCCCCCCCGCTCTAACCACTAGCCCCCACTCCTCTCCCAGAGCCAGGGAGAGAACCCAGGAGTCCGGGCTCCCAGCCCCCCCCTGCTCTAACCACTAGCCCCCACTCCTCTCCCAGAGCCAGGGAGAGAACCCAGGAGTCCGGGCTCCCAGCCCCCCCCTGCTCTAACCACTAGCCCCCACTCCTCTCCCAGAGCCAGGGAGAGAACCCAGGAGTCCGGGCTCCCAGCCCCCCCCTGCTCTAACCACTAGCCCCCACTCCATTTCCACAGGGCACCTCCTCCCTCTGCTCCCTTCCCAGCCCCTCAGGCCCCCTCCCCCCAGGCTCAGAGGCTCAGCCCTCCGGGATAGCCCCCTCTGCAGGGAGCCTCTGCATCCCTGGGGGGCTGGACGCCTGGGTCCTCAGCAGGGAGGACTCTGCTGTCTGTGGGCCAGGCCCCCCACCACCTCCACCTCGATCAGGCGGTGCCCCCCTGCTCCCCACTTGCCCCTCCCCCAGGTCCCCCTCCCTCCGCGCGGCCGTTGGCACCTGGTTGCGATGCAGGATGTTGCTCCCGGAGGCAGTTGCTTAGCAACCAGCTCGGGCAGCTGCAGATGGAGACGGGGGGGGGGGGGAGCCCCCGGGTTCGCCTGGAGCGTCCCCGGGCCGGGCTGCGCGGGGCGGTTCTAGGAGCTTCCAGGCGGCGGGTGGGGCTCAGAGCCCGCCCCCCCCCCGTGGCCGCAGGTACCGGCTGGAGCGCGGCCAGGGACCGACCCACGGAGACAGCCCCCCCGTGACACCCCCAGGGCCTCCTCGCACACTCGCCTCCACCCTCCCTATTGCACACTCTTCCCCATCCCGATTGCACGCTCGCTCATAGCCCCATTGCACACTCGTCCCTTGCACACTCACTCCAGCCCCCCTGCACATTCCCCGCCAGCGGCCGGCCCGACACTCTCGCGTCCCTCGCACGTTCACCCCCCAGATGCTCGTCCCTTGCACGCGCCCCCTTTGCACACTCACGCGCGCGGGGCTCGGCCGCTGCCCAGGCCCGCTCTCGCCCTTCCGCGGCTGGAGCCCATCGGGGGGGGCCTTGGAGCCGCCCCCCCCAACGCGCGGCTCCGTCTCCCCAGCCCGCTCCAGCCGGCCCGGAAGGAGCCGCGACGCGCCGGCTGCTCCCGATGCAGTGCGTGGTAGGTGCCCCCCTGCGGGAGTGGGGGGCCGCGAACCCAGGCGTCCGGGGGGGGGGCGAGCGCGGGGTTGGGGCGGGGGGACCCCACTGCGCATAGAGGCCCCCCCAGCTTCTCCCGCCAGCCCCGGAGACAGCAGCTCCCTTTGCACCCCCCGATTCCCCCATGGGGCAGAGCCCCGCTGCGCGGTACCGGCCCTGCAACAAGCCCCGGCTCAGAGCCCGGTCGTTGTTCACAAGGGGAGAGGGGCAGGACTCCTGGGTTCTCCCCTGACCCTTCCTCTCTCTGGGCCTCAGTTTCTCTGTCGGTACAATGGGGACATTGACTGTCACCTGCCCTCAGGATATGGGGGACCCTGAATTACCCCCCTCACCTTCTCTCCCAGGAACTGCCCCCCTCCGCACCCCTCCCCCAGGCTCCCCTGGCTGGGGATGAGGGTTCTTGGGGATCCCCCCCACAGTGAAAAATCTGTGTTCATAGAACTGTGGGACCCCCGGGCTGGGACAGCGGGGCTGCGGGCCAGGAGTGAGGGGCACGGGGGAGGCTGCGGGTAGGAAGTGAGAGGCAGCGGCAGGGCTGGGGGGGAGCAGGGGGCTGCAGGTCGGGAGTGAGGGGCCCCGGCAGAGCTCGGGGGGGGGAGCAGGGGGCTGCAGGTCGGGAGTGAGGGGCACCGGCAGAGCTCGGGGGGGAGCAGGGGGCTCCGGGTCGGGAGTGAGGGGCACCGGCAGGGCTGGGGGGGAGCAGGGGGCTGCAGGTCGGGAGTGAGGGGCACCGGCAGAGCTGGGGGGGGAGCAGGGGGCTGCAGGTCGGGAGTGAGGGCACCGGCAGAGCTCGGGGGGAGCAGGGGGCTGCAGGTCGGGAGTGAGGGGCCCCGGCAGAGCTCGGGGGGGAGCAGGGGGCTGCAGGTCGGGAGTGAGGGGCCCCGGCAGAGCTCGGGGGGGAGCAGGGGGCTGCAGGTCGGGAGTGAGGGGCACCGGCAGAGCTGGGGGGGAGCAGGGGGCTGCAGGTCGGGAGTGAGGGGCCCCGGCAGAGCTCGGGGGGAGCAGGGGGCTGCAGGTCGGGAGTGAGGGCACCGGCAGAGCTCGGGGGGAGCAGGGGGCTGCAGGTCGGGAGTGAGGGGCCCCGGCAGAGCTCGGGGGGAGCAGGGGGCTGCGGGTCGGGAGTGAGGGGCCCCGGCAGAGCTCGGGGGGAGCAGGGGGCTGCGGGTCGGGAGTGAGGGGCCCCGGCAGAGCTCGGGGGGAGCAGGGGGCTGCGGGTCGGGAGTGAGGGGCACCGGCAGAGCTGGGGGGGGGAGCAGGGGGCTGCGGGTCGGGAGTGAGGGGCAGCGGCAGGGCTGGGGGGAGTCCCGCTGTCCCTGCTGACGTAGTGCTCATGTCACTGGGGGCTGCTGACGGCAGCGAGGGGGGCAGGCGCACCCATTGGATCCGTGTCCCCCCGCCCTTTCCCCGGGGCTGGTCACGCCTGGGGGGCGATGGAGGGGCCCATGTGGTGGGGGTGTCACATCTCTTCCTGCCTGGCGCTGGGTGGGTATGGGGGGGGTCTGGGACCCTGCCCTGGTGAGGGGCAGGGCTGGGGGTGCAGTGAGGGAGCAGGTCACAAATCTGGGATCCCCTTTGGGGGGCGCTGGGCAGCTGGAGTGTCCCCCCCCCTTCTGCCAGGCAGCCCAGGGCCTGGAAAGCGGGGGGCTGCGGGTCAGGAGTGAGGGGCACTGGCAGGGCTGGGGGAGGAGTCCAGGGGTCGCTGCCGACCCAGCTGGCCTGGGGCAGCAGCTCGGGGCAAAGTGGGGACCTGATCCCCTCCCGTGTCTGTCCAGAGGGGCGTGGAGCCAGCCCCAGGTTCCCCCCAGCCCCATGGGAACTGGGGATCCCCATGCGGAGAGACGGGGGGGCGGGGCCTGGAAGGGGACAGTGAGTGGGGAGGGGTCTGTCCCTGTCGTTGTGGAAGGAGGGGGAGGGGCTCGCCCTGCAGTTGGGGCGGGTGGGATTGGGGAGCCCGCCCCTCACCCTGTCGCCCCCCCAGCAGGTAGACCTGGAGCTGCGGGTGGAGAAGCTGGATGTCAAGATGGTGCCTGGGGGTGCTGGCAGCGAGGGGCTGGGCCCGGGCCCGGGCCAGGAGGCCAAGGAGGACCATGAGGAGCGAGTCCTGGCCATGCTGGGCATAGCGGGCACCGTGCTCAACCTGCTGGTCATCATCTTCGTCTACGTGTACACCACCGTCTAGCGCCGGCCCGGGCCCCGCGAGGGCCCCGCCAGCCGGAGACACCCGCACCGGGGCCCCGCCAGCCGGAGACACCCGCACCAGGGCCCCGCCAGCCAGACACACCCGCACCGGGGCCCCGCCAGCCAGAGACACCCGCACCGGGGCCCCGCCAGCCGGAGACACCCGCACCAGGGCCCCGCCAGCCGGAGACACCCGCACCGGGGCCCCGCCAGCCAGAGACACCCGCGCCGGGGCCCCGCCAGCCAGAGACACCCGCGCCGGGGCCCCGCCAGCCAGACACACCCGCGCCGGGGCCCCGCCAGCCAGAGACACCCGCGCCGGGGCCCCGCCAGCCAGACACACCCGCACCGGGGCCCCGCCAGCCAGAGACACCCGCGCCGGGGCCCCGCCAGCCAGACACACCCGCACCGGGGCCCCGCCAGCCAGAGACACCCGCGCCGGGGCCCCGCCAGCCAGACACACCCGCACCGGGGCCCCGCCAGCCAGACACACCCGCACCGGGGCCCCGCCAGCCAGAGACACCCGTGCCGGGGCCCCGCCAGCCGGACACACCCGCGGCGGGGCCCCGCCAGCCAGAGACACCCGCACCAGGGCCCCGCCAGCCAGACACACCCGCACCGGGGCCCCGCCAGCCGGAGACACCCGCACCGGGGCCCCGCCAGCCGGAGACACCCGCACCGGGGCCCCGCCAGCCAGACACACCCGCGCCGGGGCCCCGCCAGCCAGACACACCCGCGCCGGGGCCCCGCCAGCCAGAGACACCCGCGCCGGGGCCCCGCCAGCCAGACACACCCGCACCGGGGCCCCGCCAGCCAGACACACCCGCGCCGGGGCCCCGCCAGCCAGAGACACCCGCGCCGGGGCCCCGCCAGCCGGACACACCCGCGGCGGGGCCCCGCCAGCCAGAGACACCCGCACCAGGGCCCCGCCAGCCAGACACACCCGCACCAGGGCCCCGCCAGCCAGAGACACCCGCGCCGGGGCCCCGCCAGCCAGAGACACCCGCGCCGGGGGCCCGCCAGCCGGAGACACCCGCGCCGGGACCCCGCCAGCCGGAGACACCCGCGCCGGGACCCCGCCAGCCGGAGACACCCGCGCCGGGACCCCGCCAGCCAGAGACACTCGCGCCGGGGCCCCGCCAGCCGGAGACACCCGCGCCGGGGGCCCGCCAGCCGGAGACACCCGCGCCGGGACCCCGCCAGCCGGAGACACCCGCGCCGGGGCCCCGCCAGCCGGAGACACCCGCGCCGGGGGCCCGCCAGCCGGACACACCCGCGCCGGGGTCCCGCCAGCCGGAGACACCCGCGCCGGGGCCCCGCCAGCCGGAGACA
This sequence comes from Lepidochelys kempii, assembly GCF_965140285.1. NCBI lineage: Eukaryota > Metazoa > Chordata > Testudines > Cheloniidae > Lepidochelys > Lepidochelys kempii. The sequence continues at coordinate 1,042,595 of NC_136402.1, read as the reverse complement.
CCCGCGCCGGGGGCCCGCCAGCCGGACACACCCGCGCCGGGACCCCGCCAGCCAGAGACACCCGCACCGGGATCCCGCCAGCCAGAGACACCCGCACCAGGGCCCCGCCAGCCAGAGACACCCGCGCCAGGATCCCGCCAGCCGGAGACACCCGCGCCGGGGCCCCGCCAGCCAGAGACACCCGCGCCGGGACCCCGCCAGCCAGAGACACCCGCGCCGGGGCCCCGCCAGCCGGAGACACCCGCGCCGGGGGCCCGCCAGCCGGAGACACCCGCGCCGGGGGCCCGCCAGCCGGAGACACCCGCGCCGGGGCCCCGCCAGCCGGAGACACCCGCGCCGGGGTCCCGCCAGCCGGAGACACCCGCGCCGGGGCCCCGCCAGCCAGAGACACCCGCGCCGGGGCCCCGCCAGCCAGAGACACCCGCGCCGGGGCCCCGCCAGCCAGAGACACCCGCGCCGGGGCCCCGCCAGCCAGACACACCCGCACCAGGATCCCGCCAGCCAGAGACACCCACACCAGGGCCCCGCCAGCCAGAGACACCCGCGCCAGGATCCCGCCAGCCGGAGACACCCGCGCCGGGGCCCCGCCAGCCAGAGACACCCGCGCTGGGGCCCCGCCAGCCAGAGACACCCGCGCCGGGACCCCACCAGCCGGAGACACCCGCACCAGGGCCCCGCCAGCCAGACACACCCGCGCCGGGAGCCCGCCAGCCGGAGACACCCGCGCCGGGACCCCGCCAGCCAGACACACCCGCACCAGGGCCCCGCCAGCCAGAGACACCCGCGCCGGGGCCCCGCCAGCCAGACACACCCGCACCAGGATCCCGCCAGCCAGAGACACCCGCGCCGGGGCCCCGCCAGCCAGACACACCCGCACCAGGATCCCGCCAGCCAGGGACACCCGTGCCGGGATCCCGCCAGCCAGAGACACCCGCGCCGGGGCCCCGCCAGCCAGACACACCCGCGCCAGGAATCCACCAGCCGGAGACACCCGCGCCAGGAATCCACCAGCCAGACACACCCGCGCCGGGACCCCGCCAGCCGGAGACACCCGCACCAGGGCCCCGCCAGCCAGAGACACCCGCGCCGGGATCCCGCCAGCCAGAGACACCCGCGCCGGGACCCCGCCAGCCAGACACACCCGCACCAGGGCCCCGCCAGCCAGAGACACCCGCACCAGGATCCCGCCAGCCAGAGACACCCGCGCCGGGATCCCGCCAGCCAGAGACACCCGCACCAGAATCCCGCCAGCCAGAGACACCCGCGCCGGGACCCCCGCCAACCAGAGACACCCGCACCAGGATCCCGCCAGCCAGAGACACCCGCGCCGGGATCCCGCCAGCCAGACACACCCGCGCCGGGATCCCGCCAGCCAGACACACCCGCACCAGGGCCGCACCGGGGTCTGGCCAGCCAGCCGGTGACACCCACAGCAGGGCCCGCCCAGCCAGCCAGAGACACCCATGCCCCGGCCATGCCAGGGCCCCACCAACCAGAGACACCCGTACCAGAGCCATGCCGGGAGCCTGATGGGGCCTGGAGGGTGCCCACCGGGCAATGAGACGCTCTCCCACCTTCCGTGTGTTTGCCCCAGACCCTGCCCCTGGGCACGCGGAGATCTGCCCCTGCCAGGCACCCAGCGACTGGCCACCCCCACGCAGCAACAAGCACAAGGGACTGGCCCCCCAGGACAGCGAGGGGGCACTGGGGGCCCAGACTGCGCCTGCTGCCCGGCCCCCAGAGCCCGGAGCCCGCGGACCCGCGAGAGGAGACACCAGCAGCGCGAGCCGGGACAGGGGTTGTGCTGTGGGTGGGGGACGTGCACGGGGCTCTGAGCTGGGGGGCCAAGGGGGCGTTTGGGGTGATTTCGCCCTGGCGGAGATGCCAGGGACAGGGTCTGTTCTAAACGGTGATTCTGAGGTGGTGGAGTCCAGCCCGGCCTGGCACTCTTGGGACCCGCTCTGCGGGCTCTGGGGGAAGTGCTGAGCACCCACCATTCCCAATCCCGACCCCACAACCCCTGTCCAGGCCACCCAGAGCCCCCCAGCAGCTGAGTCTGCGCCAGGCTGGGGGGCTGAGACGCCCCTTTTCACCCCTGGGACCCTGAGCAAATGCCAGGCCCATGGCTTATAAGTGCAGCCTCTGGAACAGCTTGTGGGGCCGGGTGGGAGCTGGCGCCCCCGAGGGGAAAGGCCCTGGGCCCCATTCCCTGCCCCCTTCCAGTCACATCCCCCCAGTGGTCGGTTGTCGAGATTCTCTGGTTTTGTGGGCTGTCAGCTCTTTCCTGGCTCGTCAGAGGGAGTTGCCCTGCACCCGCAGCCTTAACCCCCAGCCGCCCCACAGGACGGGGCATCTACCCCACGGGGGGTCCAGCTGCCACTGCCCCAAGGAGGGGACGGGGGCTCTTCCCATCCAAGTGCTTTATGGGGTGTCAGACGGCTGCACTGGCTCGGCGGGGCTCTGTGCAGCCCCCGGCACTCTCCACCCTTCCTCTCCGAGCACTCGGGGGGGGGGTATCCCTGCCCCCCACCCCGCTGTGCAGAGCCTGGGGAATGAACACAGTCCAACTCCTCCCTGGGGAGGAGAATTGCTCCCCACTTCCCAGGCCGGCACTGGGGTGAATGCTCCTTGCAAGGGGGCTGCAAAGTCCGGTGGAGTCTGGGCCCCTTTCCAGCTGCAGCCAGCAGGGCATGTCTGGGGGGCACCGAGTGAGCCTGCAGGGTGAGCCCATCACCGGCCCAGAGAGCCAGGAGAGTCCCCGAGGCCCCTGCCCAGGGGGGGCCCTGGCTCTCGACCCCCAAAACACAACGGCCTGAGCTGGGAAGAGTTCCAGACTTTTTTACCCCCTGCCCCCTGTTCTTCCATGCCCAGCATTTGCTCTGGCGAGGGAATTGTGCCAAACACGTGTGTGGGGGGTGGGGGGGGTCTTTGTTCTCCTGCCGGGGGGGGGGGGAGCTTTTGTACCTATCCTGTGGGAATTGGTGGTTTTATATGCAAGGGGGGGTGTGAAACAATCACAATGAAATATTGATGGACTTCAGCCCCCGGGTGCTGGAATTTCTGCTGGAGGCGGGAGCGGGTGCATGGAGCCCCTGGGCCACCCCCCGGCTCTGGCTGGGTGTCTCCGTGTCGCGGATCCGCCGTCCTGAGGAGGAATGTCTCCAGCATGCCAGAGCCCCAGGGCTGGCCACGCAGCCTCCTGGCCGGAGTCTCCCGGTCAGGCCCGCCGGGCCTGGCTCCAGGCCAGGGGCTCATCCGCTCCACAGGGCCTGATGCACCCAGCCCGGAGCTGGGGGCACCCAGGCCGCCTGGCCAAAGGCAGGTTCACTGGGCCCCAGGAGTGGGAGCTCTCAGCTTGGCCTGGAGACCCCGAGGTTAAGATGTCCTCTGTCCTGGCGTTTCTCCTCTGTCTGTCTGTCTTCTGCCTGTCCCCGCCCCCCATCTGGCACCTTGCGGCCCCATCGTCCAGCTCTGCAGAGCCCTGCTGAGCTCCCGGGCCCCAGCGGCTGGGGATTCCCGGCCTCCTGGGTCAGCAGTCAGGCCGGGAAGTTCCGTTCTCTCTCTGGACCCTCCATTGACCCGGCTGGGCTCAGGACCCATCCGTCCCAGCCCCTCCCATCTCTGTGCCACCCTCCAGAGCGGCTTTAAACCCTTTGCACCCGCTGGGTAGCTAGGCCAAGTGCTGAGGGAAACTGAGGCACGCATTGGCACCATCAGATGCTGGCTGTTCTGTCAGCCCCTCGCCTTCCTCCTATTGCCACTGGCTACAACAGGGGCGGAGGGGCTGCCCATGGGGGGGCGGGCGTTGCAGAGCAAGCCCAGACAGCAGGGCCAGCTCCTGTCCCGTGGGGCTGGCTTGGCCCCCGCTCTGGCCACAGGCTGGCAGATGAGGCCTGACCCCCACCCCGCAGCCCAGAGACAATACAGGTGGGAACAGTTAGAAGGGGGTGGGAGGTGGGCTGGAGCCAGGACTCCTGGGTTCTCTCCCTGGCTCTGGGAGGGGTGGCTGGTGGTCGTGGGGGTGGGAGCCTGGACTCCTGGGTTCTCTCCCAATCTGCCCCCCAGGGCTCAGGGGTGACTCCCCCTCTCCCGCTCGGCCCCGCCCAGGGTTGCAGCCCCCTCCAGGCACCTGCGCTGCGGGGCCCCTCCCCGGCCCCCGGCCATTGGCTGCGGGGAGGGAGGGCCGGGGACCGGGCCTGGCCGGGCTCCCATTGGCCGGGCGGCGAGGAGCCGGCTCCGCCGCTTCGCTCTTGTCTCCTGCCGGAGGGAAGCCCGAGCCGCGTCCCCCCTGCCCCCCGAACCCCTGCCCCCCGAGCCGCGCGCTCCAGGCCCCCCCTGCACCCCGAGCTGGGCCCCCCCGCACCCCGAGCTGCGCCCCCCGAGCCCCTGGGCCCCCCCGCACCCCGAGCCGCGCGCTCCAGGCCCCCCCCGCACCCCGAGCCCCTGGGGCCCCCTGAGCCGCGCGCTCCAGGCCCCCCTGCACCCCGAGCCCCTGGGGCCCCCTGAGCCGCGCGCTCCAGGCCCCCTCTGCACCCCGAGCCGCACCTCCCCCGAGCCCCTGGCCCCCCCAAACCGTGCGCTCTAGGGCCCCCTCCCCGCGCCGCTGCCGCCGCCGCCGCCCCGGGGGATGCCCTGGGGCTCCCCGCCAGGATGCAGCCCCCCGCCCTGGCTGCCCTCACCCTGCTGGCCTCGCTGCAGCTGCTGGAGGTGCGAGGGGAGGGCACCGCTGGGTCCCAGGTGCTGAGCCCCGCCCCCAGGGACCAGCCCCCCCGGCCTGGCCGCCCCGTCCCCGCCGGGCCCCAACCCCCCCGCCTGGAGAAGCGCAGCCGGACCCTGGCCCGTCGGGGGCAGCGAGCACCCAAGGCAGCCAGGTGAGTGGGGGGAGGTTGGGGGCCACCAGGGGCCATGGGCTCAGATCTGTCTCCATCCCCACCCCCCTTGCTCCCTGCCCCTCGCCTGGCCCCCCTCTGTCCCCCCATTCCCCCTCGCCTGGCCCCCCCTCCGCCCCCCATCCCCCCTCGCTCCCTGCCCCTCGCCTGGCACTCCAGCCCCAGAGCCCAGGCCGGGAGGGAGAGCGACACCCCCAGCCTCTTGGGCATGGGGGGCTTGGCAGGGGCTGGCTCCACATCCGGGACCCCCGGGCTGGCGGAGCAAAGGGGGGCCCTAAGGGGGCCGAGCTTCCCTGAGCGCCCAGGCTGGAGGAGCCCAGAGCTGGGGGGCAGGGGCCGAGTGGGGGGTGGAATCCCAGGGTGGGACGCTCCGTGCCGGGGCTGGGCAGCGTCTGTTCCCCTCGTCAGGCCGCGGGGGGTGGCCGGGGCCCGGGCTCGGCTCCATCTGGAAACACGCTCAGGGGCCAGGCAGGCGCTGAGCTGGCAGACCAGCCCCCCCCGTGGGGCGGGGCTGCTGTGCCCGCCCCCTGTCTGCCCCCCCCCGCCTCGCCCCCCGCCCCTCCCCTGCCCCCAGCTCCCTTACCAGAACAGGCCTCTTCCCACCCAAATTGAGCAGGTGCCGTGACCCCCGCGAGGTCCTAGAGCCGTGACCCCTGGGCCCCGCCAGCCCCCCCCCCGCCCGACCCGCAGCCCCCCGCCTGCCCGGCACTGGCCCTTCCCGCCCGACCCGCAGCTCCCTCCTGCCCGGCCCTGGCCCCTCAGCTCTGCCGGTGCTGAGGGAGGGGGGTCTGGGGAATTTGCATTTGAGGGGGTTTTGGCCCATGGCTGCCCCAAAGGGAAATGCCTTCAATCCGCACCCAGAGGGGATGGGGCCAGACCTGGCAGGGAGCGGCTCAGGCTCCAGGGCGAGGTGCTGTGGGGGATAGAGACCGAGCCCTGCGCCCCCTGACCGCGCTGCTCCTTTCCAGTTCTCCCCACTGGCTCAGCACTACAGGGCTCATGACACACACCCAGGCCCCAGTCAGGCCGTTCAGCCCCCGGCCCAGTGCCCTGGGACCCGACTGCCCCAGCCGAGTGTCTGGGGTTCTCTGGGGTGTTGCCCCCCAACAGGCACACTGGAGTGGCTAGGCCCAGTCTGGGGCGTCCTGCCCGGGGACAAGCCGGCAGGAGCTGTGGGGGGAGAACTGCTGGACCCCCGCCTCAAAGAGGGGCTGAGGGAGGCTGGGTCCCAGAGTGTCCTGCCCCACAGGGACCTGGCTCTGGGGCTCTGCCTCGGAACATCCTGGGTTACGCAGGGGCCCCCACTCCTGCCCCCCACTCCTGCCTCTAACCCTCACTCCTGCCCCCGCCGCCCTCCATTCCCGCTGCAAATCCACCTTGTAATGGGATCATGTAACCACGGGATCATGGCTGGGGGGCACCAGCATAGCTGGGGCTGGGGGGCCCCAGGGCTAGGGCAGCAGGGGGCTGCGGGTCGGGAGTGAGGGGCATCGGCAGAGCTGGGGGGTGTCAGTGGGCTGGGAACTGGATCAGCCTTGGCCACGGGTTGAGAGTCGGGGCCCTGTGCCGGGGGGGGGGCGGGGGTCAGATGCCCTGGCTGGTCTGGGGGTTGCCCCGCTGCACCCCCCAGGCCTGGCCCCCAGGCTGCGTGTTGCGGGGCGGGGGGCAGGCGGCTGATGGCTTTTCCGTGCAGCTGGGGGGCTGCGGGGGGGGGGGGCCCTGGCAGCTCCTGGAGGAAACGTGGCTGAGGAATTTCGGGGCCAAGTTTCCGCCTTCTGGAGCCGCCCCTCCCCCACCACGTCTCTGCAGCGCCGGGGGGGCCTGATTCTGCCAGGAGAGGAGCCCCCGCCTCTGCGTGCGCGTGGTGGGGCTGGGGGCCGGGCAGGGCAAGGAGGGGCCCCGGCCAGTACAGCTGGGGGGCTGCCCCAGGCCGGGGGGGTGGCTCAGTTGCTGGGGGCCGGTTCCTGCACGTGGCTCCCAGCTGCAAAAGCCATTTGGGGCACAGGAGGCTCTGCTAGAGCCCTGCCCCCCCAACCCCCCTCCGTCCAGAGCGTCCCCAGCCCCCCCCGCCCCCTCCAGCCCCCCCCCGTCCAGAGCACTCCCTGCCCTCCTCCATCCCCCCCCACCCAGAGAGTCCCCAGCCCCCTGCCCCCCCAGTCCCCCCGTCCAGAGCGTCCCCAGCCCCCCCCCGTCCAGAGCACTCCCTGCCCCCCTCCTCCCCCCCAGAGCATCCCCAGCCCCCCCGCCACCCCTCCAGCCTCCCCATCCAGGGTGTCCCCAGCCCCCACTCTGCCCCCTCCAGCCCCCCCCACCTTCCCCAGCCAGAGCACTCCCTGCCTCTCTCCATTGCCACCCCGGATCTGCTGGGGGGGCCGCAGGGCAAATGTTCCCTCTAACGTTTCCCATCCACATGCAAATGAATTTGTATAATGTGCCCCAATGTGGAGGTGATGTGTGGTGGGGGTGGGGCCAAGGGGTGCGGGGGGGGGGTGAGGGCTCTGGCTGGGGGGTGCAGGCTCCGGGGTGGGGCCGGGGATGAGGGGTTTAGGGTGCAGGGGGAGGGGCACCCTTGATAGCCTGCTGCACCGCCCCACAGGTTGGAGGGGACTTAGGCACAGGCTGGGAGCCAGGACTCCTGGGTTCTTTCCCTGGCTCTGGGAAGGGGGTGGGGGGCTGAGAGCCAGGATGGGCTGTCCCCACCCCTTCCAGCCACTCCTTTCCCATCTGTCCTATGGAATTGCCTCCTCCTGTCCCCCCCACGGAGCCAGGTGACCCCCCGCCCCCGACCCATTGTGCTGCCCACAGAGGGAGGGGCTGACCATGCTCCTCCCCCACCACTTTCACTCTAACTTGTGATGGGGCCTTGGGGCCAGGAGACCCTGAGCTGCCGTCCAGCCCCTCTACCAGTCCCGTCCCCCCAGTTCCTGCAGGACTGGGGGGGGGTTGTGTCTATGCAGCCCCCCTGGTGAGAGGGGACCCAGGGTCTCCTCCAGCCCCAGGGTCAGGGCAAAATAAGTCCACTGACCAGGCGTCCCAGGGGTGAGAACCAGAGACCAGCTCTCAGCCCAGCCCCCTGCTCTGCCCCTGCCAACCCCCCTGTCACGGGGTCCCCGGGCGATGCTCTGGAGCTGCTCCCCACGAAGCCAGGCAGGACTCTGGGGGAGTCTCCTCTCGGGGAGCAGCCTGTCTGCAGGACACACAGCTCCCCCGGCTTCCCCCTTCCTGGGTCTGACCTCGGAGCATTCAGCCTCCTCTGCCCCTCCGTGCGCTTCCCACAGCGAGTCCGCCCAGGCGGGGTCCTGGGGAAGCCAGAGGGTCCTGCCCCCCAACTCCGCAGCCAGACGGGACTCTCAGCCAGCCGGGGAAACAGAAGGTTTATTCGACGACAGGAACATGGTCTAACACAGAGCTTGCAGGTGCAGAGAACAGGACCCCTCAGCTGGGTCCATTTTGGGGGGCAGTGAGCCAGACAACTATGTCTGCCCTTCACTCCATGTCCCAGCCAGCCCCAAACTGAAACTCCTTCCAGCCCCTCTTCCTCTGGGCTTTGTTCCTTTCCCGGGCCAGGAGGTCACCGGATTCCTTTGTTCTCCAACCCTTTAGCTCTCACCTTGCAGGGGGAAGGGCCCAGGCCATCAGTGGCCAGGAGACAGGGTGTTGGCCATTGTCTGTGCAGACACCATCACACTGGCCCCCTAGGGCTCTGCCACAATCACACCCCCTGATCCCCCCACCTAGATACTTAAGAACGGCACAGGGGAAACTGAGGCACCCCTACAGTATGCAGAGGAAACATTAAGAACAGTCCCACTTCGTCACATCTCTCCCCCCTTTGAGACCGAACTGAGCGGGGTCACTTTAGCCGGTGACCTGGGGAAGTTCGAAGCCGCCAATGTTCCCATGGATGCCCCCGCATCTCTCCCATTCCTTGGTGGGAGTTACACCAGGCCCTTCCACTTTCATGCCCTCCCTTTGGTCGGGGGTGGTCGATGGTACTCACAGGCCACAGGTGGAAAGGTTTATGCAGCTTGTGCCCTTTTGCCACCCCAAAACCCCAGGGGGTCAAACTGGGATCGGGTCTGCTCTCAGCGCTTCAGTCTGGAGGGCTGCGATTTGGGCTCTCTTGGTTAAGAGCCCCCATCTTGACCTGGGTCGGCTCTGCACTTGGGCAGACGCTCCCCACCTTGTGGCCCAGGTATGACGCCTCTGTCATCCCCACCTTCCAGCTGTTGCCGTCAGTCCTGCCTGCTTCGGGCGACCCAGCCCCCTCTTCACCTGGGACACGTGTTCCTCCCAGGCCTGGCTAAAGACACCGATATCCTCAGCGTACACCAGGGCCAAGTTCTCCATCCCCCTCAGTACCGGATTCACCCGGTGCTGGGGGGTGGCCAATGCCCCCTTGAGATCGAAAGGCAGGACCAGGAACTCAGAGAGCCCCAAAGGGCTGGTGAAGGCAGATTTCAACTTGGCAGCTGGGTACAAAGGCACCTGCCAGTCGCCTTTGGTGACATCCATAGTAAAGAGGTAACGAGCTGTGACAAAGTGGGCCTGTTCTTAATGTTTCCTCCGAATATTGTGGGGGTGCCTCAGTTTCCCCACGGTTTCCAGGGAGAACCCCTAGTGTGCCAGCCCTTCTCAAGGTCACCACCTCTTTGCCAGGGTCGAGCTGCAGACTCCTCCGCCCCTTGGACTGGTCGCTGCAATCCCCAGGGGAACCCTGTTACTGCAAAAGTCCTTCTCTCTCCCCGCGCCAAGCTGCAGGCTCCTCCTCCCCTGAGACTGCTCACTGCAGTCCCCAGGGGGACCCCATTACTGCACAGTCCTTCTCGCTGGTCACACACTCCCAGGGGTTAACCGCCCCCCGAAACCGCTCCTCTCTAAGCCTTCAGCAGGCCATGTCCTCGGCGATCCCCCTTCGTGTTACTGCTCCCCAGTCACTTACTGCAGGAAGCGCCATCCACGGGGTGCAGTACATCCCACCGCTGCCACCAGTTGTCACGGAGTCCCTGGGCGATGCTCTGGAACTGCTCCCCATGAAGCCAGTCAGGACTCTGGGGCAGTCGCCTTTCTGTGAGCAGCCTGTCTTCAGGACACACAGCTCACACAGCTTCCACCTTCCTGGGTCTGACCTCGGAGCATTCAGCATCCTCTGCCCCTCCGTGCGCTTCCCCCAGCGAGTCCGCTCAGGCGGGGCTCCTGGGGAAGCCAGAGGGTCCTGCCCCCCAACTTCGCATTCAGACGTGACTCTCAGCCAGCCAGTAAAACAGAAGGTTTATTAGACGACAGGAACATGGTCTAAAACAGAGCTTGCAGGTGCAGAGAACGGGACCCCTCAGCTGGGTCCATTTTGGGGGCCAGTGAGCCAGTCAACCAGGTCTGCCCTTCACTCCATGTCCCAGCCAGCCCCAAACTGAAACTCCCTCCAGCCCCTCCTCCTCTGGGCTTTGTCCCTTTCCCGGGCCAGGTGGTCACCTGATTCCTTTGTTCTCCAACCCTTTAGCTCTCACCTTGTAGGGGGGAAGGGCCCAGGCCATCCGTTGCCAGGAAACAGGGTGTCGGCCATTCTCTGTGTCCAGACCCCTGCACACACCTGCCCTCTAGGGCTCTGCAATGATCATACACCCTTACCCCACCACCTAGATACTTAAGAACTGCCTAGGGGAAACTGAGGCACCCCCACACTATTCAGAGGAAACATTAAGAAGAGTCCCACTTCGTCACAAGGGGAAACTGAGGCACCCCCACAATATTCGGAGGAAACATTAAGAACAGGCCCACTTCGTCACACGAGCCCCCCCAGCTTGTCTAGGATCTCACCAGGCCTAGGCATGGGGTAGGCATTGGACACGGTAATGGCATTGAGCTTCCGATAGTCCCCACAGAACCAGATCGACCCGTCTTTCTTGGGGACCAGCCCCCCGGGTGAGGCCCATGGGCTGTTGAAGGGCTGGATCATCTCTAAAGCCCGCATGTCCTTGACCTCTCTCTCCAGGCTCTGGGCTGTTTTCCCAGTGACTCTGAACGGGGGACACCTGATGGGAGGACTGGCTCCCACCACAGGGAAGAGATCCCCCAGGGGATCTCCCCCCTTCACCTCCCAATCCTCCCTTTCCAGGTCCAGGGGTCCCCTCACTCTCCTCCCACACAGCAGCTCAAAGGGAAGAACCCGGTGGATTCCTGGGGCACGTCCCCATACCACGGGTGGGGCAGGAACTTGTCCCGTCCTGTGGATGCTGATCCATAGAAGTCCTCAGCATCATCCCCAGGGTCCCATAGACTCTCTCCACCAGCCCGTGGGGTGGAGGGTGACCTGCAGAGGCCCAGGTGGGCCAGACCCCCCATTTCTCCCACCAGCCCCAGAGCCGGGCTGACAGGACATTGGACCCCTGGTCTGTAACGACTTCGCTGGGGACCCTCCCTCTGCTGAAGATGGTCAGCAGCGCGTCTGCCCTGGTGTCTGCCTCGGTGGAGGACAGAGCCCCCGCCCCTGGGTAGCGGGTGACGAGATCCATCACCCCCAGGACGTATTTCTTCCCTGCCCGGGTCGCCTTGCTGCGGGGCCCCACTATATCCATAGCCCCCTTCTGGAAAGGTTCCTCTATGATGGGTCGGGGTCTCAAGGGGGCTTCACCCTGATCCCAGCCTTCCCCCTCCCTCTGGCCGGGGTTGCAGGACCTGCCGTGCCACTGGGCCACATCCCAGACTCGGGGCCAGTCACAGTTCTGCGGCAGCTGCTGCCTGGGGCATCATGGGTTAGCTTTGGGGTCCAGTGCGGGGGTGAGAAACTGGAGCCTGTCTGCAGGGTCAACCCTGTGCATCTCGCAGGCCTTCTCAAAGGCCGTCAGGAAGCTATCTATGTCCTCCCCCTCCTTCCGCTGGGCCAGGAGGCACTTATCAAAGCTCCTTGCCGTCCTGGGTCCCCCCTCACTCACCCCAGCCGGGGTCCCACTGCTCCTCAGCCTGGCCAGCTCCAGCTCATGCTGTCTCTGCTTCTCTTCATGCTGCCTCTGTTTCCCCTTCTCCTCCTGCTCAGGCCAACGCTGCTTTTCATGATCCTCCAGCTCCCTCATTTTCATCTCCCTCTCCCATTCCAGCTGCATCCGCTCCAGGGATGGGGAGCTCCGCAGGGAGGATCCCCTGCTGGGTGCCAGGGTCAGGGTGCCCTCGGTATTCACTGGGTTTCCCTCAGGGGCAGGGATCGGGTCATCCAAGCGATCCCTCTCCTCCAACTGGGCAATCAGCTGTTCCTTGGTGGACCCCCCCAATGTGCAGCCCCCTCTGCCTGCACAGCTCCACCAGGTCGCTCTTCAGGCGTTTAGCGTACATCTCCCTGCTGGCCACTCGCAGGCCGGGCAGCTTCCCACGGTTTCCAAGGAGAACCCCTCGTGTGCCAGTCCTTCTTGAGGTCACCCCCTCTTTGCCAGGGTCGAGCTGCAGACTCCTCCGTCCCTGGGACCGCTCGCTGCAATCCCCCGGGGGACCCTGTTACTGCAAAAGTCCTTCTCTCTGGTCACACACTCCCAGGGGTTAACCGCCCCCTGGAATCGTCTCTCTGAATCTTCAGCACGCCTGGTTCCCATCAATCCCCCTTCGTTTTACTGCTCCCCAGTCACTTACTGCAGGAAGCACCGTCCACGGGGTGCAGTACATCCCACCGCTGCCACCAGTTGTCACGGAGTGTGGGGGAGTCCAGGCCCTGCACCCCTCTTCCTGGGATCCACTGAGACTCTCAGCCAGCCAGTAAAACAGAAGGTTTATTGGACACCAGGAACACAGTCCAAAACAGAGCTTGTGGGTACAACCAGGACCCCTCAGTCAAGTCCTTCTGGGGGAGCAGGGAGCTTAGACCCCAGCCCTGGGGTTCCCTGCATTCCTCCACCCACCCCCAAACTGAAATCAAAACCCCTCGGCAGGCTCCCTCCTGCGGCCTTTGTCCAGTTTCCCAGGCAGAGGTGCTACCTCCCCCTCCCCCTCCCCCTCCTGGCTCAGGTGACAGGCTCTCAGGTCTCCCATCCCCAATGAAACTCCCCTGCCACATTCCCAGGTCAACACCGCTCCCTACTGTGTCACAGTAGCTCCTCTGCCCCCCGAAACTGCTCCTCTGTGAGCCTTCAGCACGCCTGGTCCTTGTTAATCCCCCTTCGTTTTACTGCTCCCCACTCACTGCAAGAAGCGCCATTCATGGGGTGCAGTAGATCCCACCCCTGCCACCAGTTATCACGGAGTCCCCAGGCGATGCTCTGGAGCTGCTCCCCATGAAGCCAGGCAGGACTCTGGGGAAGTCTCCTCTCTGGGAGCAGCCTGTCTGCAGGACACACAGCTCCCCCGGCTCCACCTTCCTGGGTCTGACCTTGGAGCATTCAGCATCCTTTGCCCCTCCGTGCACTTCCCCCAGCGAGTCCGCCCAGGCGGGGCCCTGGGGGGCCAGAGGGTCCTGCCCCCCAACTCCGCAGTCAGACGGGACTCTCAGCCAGCCGAGGAAACAGAAGGTTTATTAGACGACAGGAACATGGTCTAACACAGAGCTTGTAGGTGCAGAGAACAGGACCCCTCAGCCAGGTCCGTCTTGGGAGGCAGGGAGGCCAGAGCCCCATCTTGCCCTCCCTCCATTTCTCCAGCCAGCTCCAAACTGAAACTCTCCAGCCCCTCCGGCCTTTGTCTCTCTCCCAGCCAGGAGGCCACCTGATCTCTTTGTTCTCCAGCCCCCTCAGATGGCACCTTTGCGGGGGGGCCCAGGCCATCAGTGGCCAGGAGACAGGGTATCGGCCATTCTCTGTGCAGACGCCATCATGCTGCCCCAGGGCTCTGCCACAATCACACCCCCTGATCCCACCACTACTTAAGAACTGCCTAGGGGAAACTGAGGCACCCACACAGTATTCAAAGAAAACATTAAGAACGGTCGCACTTCGTCACGCCCCCTCCCAGAGCCAGGACAGAACCCAGGAGTCCTGGCTCTTCCCTCCCCAATGGGAGGACCTGCATTGATGGCCACCTCATGGGGAGAGGGTTCTGTTAACTCAGGCAGCCTCAGCCCCCTCTACCTCTTTGGCCCCCCATCCTGGAGGGCTTGGGTGTCTCAGCACCAACCCCCCATGAGGCTGGGTGTGGGGGCTAGGCCTGGTTCTGCAGGGGATGGGGGCTGGATCTTGGGGGGCTATTGAGGGGCTGTTCTGGTGGGGGACCCTGCTGGTGGGGGCTGGATCTGGTCTGTGCCCCAGGACTGAGTGGGGGAGGGGAGCCAGGTCAGGCAGAGCCTTGCGGGGCGCAGAGTCCTGGGGCAGGGGTGGGGGTTGGGGTGGGGCTGGCCCTGGGGTCCCCCCTCACTGCATCTGTCTCCTCTGCAGCCCCCACGTGTGCGGAGTGACCTGCTGCCCAGGCTGGAGCCTGGCTCCCAAAACCCAGAAGTGCACAAAAGGTACTGGGGGGGGGGGGAGACAGGGGACCTGGGACACTGGAGGGGGGGCCAGGAACACCGAGTGGGGCCCCCATCTCCAGGGCAATCACTGAGGAGTTCTGTCCCTCCTCCCCCGGGAATGTGCCTCCCCCTTCCTGGTTCCTTCCTGCCCCACTTCCCCCCCCCAACTCCACCCCCCCCGCTGCTGCTCCCAGTCTGGGCTGCAGGTGGCAGCAGACCCCCACCTGCAAAGCCCAGGGCTGGTTATGTGGGGGGGGGGGGCGTGACTCCTGGGGGGAGCCTGCCCAGACCCCCTTCCTTCCCTCCACCCACATGTTCGGGGTCAGCATCACCCTCCCCACCTCCCAGGCCAGGAGAGGGGACCCTGGGGAGGAAGCCAAGCTGTCCCCTGTCCTGGTTTGGGGGCACAGACCCCTGGGCCATGGGAAGTGGTGGGGGCTGGGAGGTCGGGGGGAGTGCGGGGTGGGGGCTGGGAAGTGGGGGGGACCTGGGGGGCAGGGGCTGGGAAGTGGAGGGGGGAATGAGGAGGTTGGGGATTGGGGATTACTGGGGGAGTTGTGGGAGGGAAGCAGCGGGGGCTGGGGGGAGCCAATGTTGGGGGGGACGGGGAGACCCCTCGTGTCTCCCCTCCCCCGTGACCTCTCGTGTCTCCCTCCAGCCATCTGCACCCCAAAGTGCCGCAATGGGGGGCTATGCCAGGAGCCCCAAGTCTGCACCTGCCGCCCGGGGTTCGCTGGCCGCCGGTTGTGAGCAGCTGGTGCCCCCTGAACCCCCCTTGGGGCTCCCCCCAGGGTCCAGTCCCCGCCCGACCAGCGCCTCCGCCCCGCGCCCCACAGCCCCCAACGCTAGGAGGGCAGCGTCCGTGCACTGGCAGCCGCTGACGTAAGTGGGGCGGGGGCCATGGGGTGATCGGGGGGAGCGAGGGCCGTGGGGAGGGGAGCGATCAGGGGGTGAGGGCTGTGGGGAGGGGGTTGACCTGGGGGCTGAGGGCCTTGGGGAATGGGGTGATTAGGGGGTGAGGGCCATGGGGTGACCAGGGGGGCAGGGACCAGGGGGTGATTGGGGGGCAAGGGCCGTGGGGTGACCAGGGGGGCAGGGACCAGGGGGTGATTGGGGGGCAAGGGCCGTGGGGTGACCGGGGCTGAGGGCTGTGGGGAAGGGGTGATCAGGGAGGTGAGGGCTGTAGGGAAGGGATGATTGGGGCGGGGCAAGGGCCGTGGGGTGATTGGGGGGTGAGGCCTTTTGGGTGATCGGGGACTAACTGAGGGGGGGCCTCTGTGATTCTGATCTGTTCCTCTAAAATCTCACTGCAAATTATTCCCTTGGGTCCAGCCATGCCCCATGGGGAGCTGGGGAGCCCCCCCCATTAGCCTGGATGATTTTGGGGTGCTCCAGGGCCCTGGTTTGGGGTGCATGGGGTGGATCGGCTATGAGTTCTTTGGGGGCAGGGGCAGCGCAGACTCCCCATGAGCCCCCCAACACCCCCCAGGATACATGCCCCCCCATGGGGGAACAACACGGGGGGCTAATGGCTGGGGGCCAGCGCCCCCAGAGTGGACCCCCTCCCCCACCTGGAGCCCGGGGGGCGACGCTGTGTCTCTCTGGCTGCTCCGGGGCTATTTATAGACCTATTAAAATCCCACCCACCCCCCGGCCTGCTGCTGTCGGCCCCTATTTGGTAGCCGATGCTCTAGGGTGGCAGGAGAGGGGGCTTGCGGGGGGCTCAGCAGCATCGGGCCCCTGGGCTGCTCGGCCTCTCCCCAGGGGGCTCTGATGCCCCCCAGCCCACCTCCCAGCTGCTGGGGTCTCCTGTGCTGCAGGTGGGGGGCCCCCAGCCTGGGGGGCAGGGTCTGTCCCGCTGCGGGGTCAGGTTCCCATGCGGGGGCTGATCCATGTGGTTTGGGGGGGCCCCGGCGGTTCCCAGGCCCTGCCCTTCCTGGCTGGCCGGGGCGGGGGCCCAGGCAGCCAGCCAAGGCCCTGAGCTCATGTCCCAGCTGAACTGGGGGTGGGGGAAGACCAAGGAGCTGCCCAGCTTGGCCATGGGGGGTTGGTGGGTGGGGGAAGGGGCAGGGGGGGCAGGGGGTTCCTGGGGGGGCAGCAGGTGGGAGGCAGGCGGTCACTAGGGGGAGGGGGTTTCTGGGGGGAGAGGTGGGGGAAGGGGAAGGAGGGTCACTGTGGGCAGGGGGTGGTTGGGGGTGGGGGAAGGGGCAGAGGGGGCACTGGAGGATAGGGGGGTCCCTGGGGGGTCAGTGGGTGGGGGAAGGGGCAGAGGGGGAACTGGAGGGTAGGGGGCCACTAGGGGGTCGGCAGAGGCGGGGAACAGGGAGGTCTCTGGCCGCGGTGCCCCCCCCGCTCAATGCCCCGCTCCCCCCCAGGCTGGCAGAGCTCCAGGCCGTGCTGCGGCGCCGGGCCGCTGGCCCCACGGACAAGATGGCGTCGGTGCTGGCCAAGCACCTGGAAGCCCAGCGGGGCCGGGCCGCCCGCCCCGCGCCCCCCCCCAGCACCCGGCCCCCCAAGAGCAGGCAGACCCTGCACCGCAGCCCTCGGCCTGGTAAGGGGCAGGGTGGAGTTGGTGGGGGGCGGGCCATGCAGGGGGTGAGGGGCAGTGGGGAGGGTCTGGAGGGCAGGGTGGGGGAAGGGTGGCCCCACCAGCCTGGTCCTTCCCCTGCCACTTGCCCCAGGAAGGTAGTTGCCCTCCAGCCCCCCATTGGCAGGGAGGGGGCTCACTGGGGCCAGCTGCCCCATTGCTGCTCCCTCCCTGGCTCCCTCCCCCATGACCCTGGCAGCTGTAACGAGCATTTAGCTAATTAACTGGCACTTTTCCCAGGCTCTGACATGAGAATGAAACGGCTGTGGGGGGGGCACCAGAGAGGCCCCCCAGAGCCAGGGCAGAGCCCCACCCCCCTTGCTGCACAGGGGTCACTGGGACAGGGAGTCACTGGGGCGATGCCCGGGACCTGCTCCCCCAGAGCCGGGCAGGACTCTGGGGAACCTCCCCTCTCGGCGCCGACTGTCCCCAGGGCACGACGCGTCCCCACCTTCCACCTTCCTGGGTCTGGCCCCGGAGTCTCCAGCCTCCCCTGCCCCACTGTGCGCTTCCCACAGCGAGTCTCCCCGGGCGGGGTCCTGGGGGGGTCCAGAGGGCCCTGCCCCCCAACTCCGCAGTCAGACGGGACTCTCAGCCCGCTGGGGAAATAGGAGGTTTATTGGATGACAGGAACATGGTCCAACACAGAGCTTGTAGGTGCAGCCCATGGGACTCCCTCAGTCAGGTCCATCTTGGGGGGCAGGGAGCCCAGAGCCCCCCCTGGCCCTCCCTCCATTTCCCCAGCCAGCTCCAAGCTGAAACTCTCCAGCCCCTCCGGCCTTTGTCTCTCTCCCGGCCAGGAGGCCACCTGATTCCTTTGTTCTCCAGCCCCTTCAGTCGGCCCCTTTGCGGGGCGGGGGCCATCAGTGGCCAGGAGACAGCGTGTCGGCCAGTCTCTGTGCAGACGCCATCACACTGGCCCCAGGGCTCTGCGACAATCACACCCCCAGATCCCCCCACCTAGAAACTTAAGAACTGCCTAGGGGAAACTGAGGCACCCACCCAATATTCAGAGAGAACATTAAGAACAGTCCCACATTGTCGCACAAGGGCATGCGGGGAGCCCAGGGCTGGGCTGGCAGGGGCTGTGGGTCGGGACTGAGGGGCACCACGGAGCTGGGGGGAGCCCAGGGCTGGGCTGGCAGGGGGCTGCGGGTTGGGAGTGAGGGGCACCACGGAGCTGGGGGGGGCCTCTCTTGTTTCCCACTCAGGAGATGTGCAGGGTTGGGTGACTGGCAGGCAGGACTGAGGGGGGGCAGCTGCTTCTTCGTTCCCCTCCCCCATCTTCTCCCCCCCCCCCCCGGACTTTGGCAGGAAAAGGTGACATCACAGCTGTCTCCATGGCAACTGGGCATGACCTCATGGGTGAATTGTCCCTCTGGGGACGGCCCAGAGCCCCCCTGCCCCCCCCCCGGCCAGGACACCTGGCACCCAGCCTCTGCTCACGCTGCCCCCACACCAATGCCGAGGAGGGTCTCCTGCCCGTTGCCTGCTACATTGTCTGCAGCAAAGGAGGGGGGCTCGGCTGGGGGGGCCGCGGTCAGGTCACTGGGGGGCACAGCCGAGGCTCTGCATGTGTGCTGGGGGGGGGGCACGGCTGCTGGTGCCCATGAGCTTGCACTGGTGAATCCGGGCGACACCCGTGAGCGGCTGGTGAGGGCAGGGCGCGGGCGGGGGGCAGCAGGGCGCGGGCGGGGGGCAGCAGGGCGCGGGCGGCCGGCTGCGGGCGCCGGGCGCGGGGCCGGGAAGAGTTAACGCAGCCGGCGGTGGCTCAGGTCCCTCACAAACATTGTTGCTGGAACCCGGCCCAGCCCAGCTCCCCGCGCTGCTTCCAATTAGCCGCCCGGGCACTCGGTGCGGAGCCGGAGCAGAGGCGCAGGCATGGCCGGAGCCCTCGCCCGCCTGCTGCTGCCCGCGGCCCTGCTCCTGCTGGCCGCCCGCCGGCCCCCGGCCGCCGCCCAGGCCCCCGGCCAGCTGCGGGTGCTGTTCACCCCCACGGTGTGCCGCGTCCACTGTGCCGGGCCCCGCTGCGCCCACCGCTGCGAGCGTGGGAACGCCACCGTGCTCTACAGCGGGGACCACGCCGGCCCCGCCGCCCGCGCCGCCGGCTTCCGCGTCTGTGAGTACCGGGGCCACGCCCGGCTCCCCCCGGCTGCAGGGCGCCCTCGGCGGCCGGGCCCCCACCCCGCCTGCGCCGGGGGGCCCTGCAGCCCCCGCCCCCGGGCCAGCCGCAGGGCTCCCGCTGGCCCCTTCGCTCCCGGCCCGGCGGCCAAGGGCCTGCACCTGCGGGCGCTGGCTGGCATCACAACCGCGTGGGGCTGGGCCACTGGGACGCCGTGGGGCTGGGCAGGGGGAGCTTTGGGATCTCTGGCTGAGGGGGGCTGCGGGGTGCGTGGCTGGGAGCTGAGCTGCCCGTCTTGGCCCGGACCCCGGTTCCGTGGGGTAGGAGGTGCCGGGCTGCCCCACCCAGCTGCCCCGTGTGCTCCTGTGTGGGGTTGCCCCCACCTCGCCCCACCAGGCTGAGCGGGGGGAGGGGCCCCATGCTGTATCCCGGACCCCCAGGCTGCCCTACAGCGTGGGAGTGGCAATGCCCCCCCATACTCTCTCCAGGCACCCCCATGCCGTGGGGCAGCCTGGGGGTCTGGGATGCAGCATGCCCCCCACCCCCCCCAGCTCAGTCACTGTCCTCCGGCCTTTCCTGTCCCTGCTGCCTGCACCGGGGCGGGGGGAAGGCTTGGGGGGCTGTGGCTGAGGAGTTGCTATGGGGCTGGGGCTGAGGGGCTGTCAGAGGTCAAGGCTGGCTGGGGACTGTTGGGGGTCCCAGCTGGATGTGGGGGGCTGGCGGGGGTCAGGGCTGGCTGGGGGTTGGCTGGGGTCACAGCTGGATGGGGGGGCTCTGAGGGGCTTTCACAGCTGGATGTGGGGGGCTCTGAGGCACTGGCGGGGGTCAGGGCTGGCTGGGGACTCTTGGGGGGTCACAGCTGGAAGTGGGGGGCTCTGGGGGGCTGGCGGGGGCTATAGGTTTAGCTCTGGCCGGGAGCTGGGGGAGGCTTTTCCCAGCCTGTCCCAGCTGCTCTGGGTCCCGCCCACGCTGCCCCATGAGCTCATCCCCAGCCCCTCGTGTGTGACCGCCCCCCCGCCCCAGCCCCAGGTGGGTGTGGACCCCTCGTCCGGAGCCAGCCCCTCCCCGGCTCGGCGACTGGACCCACCCAAACGTCCGGGGGCGAAACCTGGGAATTTGGAGAATAAACAAGGGCCTCAGGCAAGGGAGTCCGAGTTGCTGCCTCCGGACGCCTGGGTTCTCGCCTGGCTCGGGGAGAGGAGTGGGGCCAGTGGTTGTAGCGAGTGGGGGGTGGGGGGATGCGGGGCAGGCTGGGCTCCAGGGTGCCTAGATTCTACCTTGAGTGAGGCCCTTCCCCACCCGGTGCCTCAGTTTCCCTGGGCGTGGAGCTGAGCGGAGGCGCCGTCTCTCCAGCTGAGGTTACCCAGCCGAGCCCCCCGTGTCCCCAGCGCTCCGGGCTGGGGGTGTCTGTCCTGCCGGGGCCGTGTCCCCAGCCCAGTTCCCGTCCCCTGGGACACTGCCCAGCCTGCGCCCCAGCCCTGGAGGGCTCCGGGGGAGGCGGCCCCCAATGTCAGGGGCCGAGGGGAGAGCGCAAGCCACGGCCTGGCTGCCTGGGTCCCTCGGGGCACCCTCCACCCCCCCTCCGGGCACGGCCCCCCTGAGCTCTGCCAGCCCCTGCCGAGTGCCAGACAGCGTCTCCTCTGGCCCCCCTGCCGCGTCCTGCTGCGGGGCCCCCCTTGCTGGCTGGACCCACAGCCACGCCCTGGGCAGGCACCGCCCACCCCATAGGGACCTGCTGGCTGTGGGGCTGGTGGCGGGGCCCCGGGGGCCCCAGATATGCTGGGAACAGCGGGGGGGGGGGGCAGACTGGGGGGGGAGCTTTCTGAGGAATACCCCCCCGGGCCAGTTCCCAGCAGCCCCCTTCCTCAGCGGTTCCCAGCTGCTGAGGCTGATGGGGTCCCCGGCCACGGGGGGTGTTCCCCTCAGTCCTGGGCACTTGGGGGGCAGTTGGGCTGCAGACGCCCCCTCCCCCAGCTCATTTCAGGCAGGGGGCCTGCGAGGGGATGAGGCAGAGCCCCCCTCCCCGGCACTCAGCGTCTTTGCAGACAAAGCCCCCTCCCGTGCCCCCAGGAGGGCTCTGCCCCCTTCCCGTGAGGGGCTGGTTTAAGCTCAGGGGGCCCCGTGCCAGCAGCTCTGAGGCTGCCTGACCCCCACATCTCGGTTCCTGGCGTCTCCTCGAGCTGCTCAGCCCCCGCGTGGGGGGGACTCGGCCTGCCAAGGGTCCACCAACGTCTGGGGCGGGGGAGGGGGCACAGCTGGCTGGGCTGGGAACATCTGTGCATTTGGACCACAGCCAGTTTGGGGGGAGGCGCTGGGGTGAGGGGGGAGGTGGCTGGGGCTTGGGGGGGCACCGTGGCGGGGGGGGGGCGCTGGCTGGGGGGGGCACTCAGCTTTTGTGGGTCCAGCCCAGCCCCAGGCTGCTCTGGGTCGGTGTGAGATGAGCTGCTGGGTCTCTGCCCGTCCCTGGCGCGGGCCCCCCCCCCGACTCCCCCCGCAGCCCTGGCGCCGGGTTCTTGGGCCCATTTCCCAGCCATCGCAGCCCAGAGGGACCCAGGCGTCCTGGGGCCTGGCTGAGCCATTCCCACAGGGAGGGAGTGTGTCAGGGCTGAGGTGGCTCCTGGTGGGATCTCGGCCCAGCTGGGGGGCAACAGGGCTGGAGCTTTGGGTCCCTGAAGGTCCCCCCAGGACAGACCCTCCACGGCGTCCTGCCCAGGGCCGGGGGAGGGGGGGGATGGCGGTAACTGGCCCCAGCACCCTAAGGGTTAATGGCTGAACTGCGTGGGAGGAACATCTGGATCCAGCCAGGCCCCCCCGCCCCCCACCGCCCGGCAGCTGTGCCTTTGTGCTGGGAGCCTGCAACGGCCAGACAAGGGACGAGCTGCCTCACTCCCGACCCACAGCCCCCCACACCCCGGCCCTGCCCCCTGCGGCCCTGCCGGTGCCCCTCACTCCTGACCTGCAGCCCCCCGCTACCCCGGCCCTGCCCCCCCACGGCCCTGCTGGTGCCCCTCACTCCCGACCCACAGCCCCCCACACCCCGGCCCTGCCCCCTGCGGCCCTGCCGGTGCCCCTCACTCCCGACCTGCAGCCCCCCGCTACCCCGGCCCTGCCCCCTCACGGCCCTGCCGGTGCCCCTCACTCCCGACCTGCAGCCCCCCGCTACCCCGGCCCTGCCCCCCCACGGCCCTGCTGGTGCCCCTCACTCCCGACCCTCAGCCCCCCGCTACCCCGGCCCTGCCCCCCCACGGCCCTGCTGGTGTCCCTCACTCCCACCCGCAGCCCCCCGCTACCCCGGCCCTGCCCCCCCATGGCCCTGCTGGTGTCCCTCACTCCCACCCGCAGCCCCCCGCTACCCTGGCCCTGCTGGTGCCCCTCACTCCTGACCCACAGCCCCCTGTGTGTCGCTCAGGGTCTGGGCCAGCCCAGCCCCATCTATCCAGACGCGCTGGTTCAGCGAGACACAAGCCAGGCCCTCTCACAGCCCCCCACCGAAGGCGCTTGGCTCCCACCCACGATGTGACCCAACCAGACCTCCCCAGCTGGCCCCTCCCACTGCAGGCAGCCCTGGGAGGGGCACTCGGGGGGGGGTGTCCCTGGGCCCTGCCCTTCGCTCCCCAATAGGCAGCAGACCCCTGCAGCCCCCCTCGGGGGAGACGCTCCCCGGTACCCCCTGACTTGCGCCTTTGCCTTGCAGTCCTGTGCCCCCTGCTCTGCCAGAACGGGGGGGTCTGCATCAAGAAGGACCAGTGTCTCTGCCCCCCCCAGCTTCACCGGCAAGTTCTGCCAGATCCCGGCCCCCCGGCCCCAGGCCCCGGCCCCAGCGCAGAAGGAAGACAGCCCAGGGGGGCCGCAGCCCCTCACCAAATCCGTCTACACCCTGCCCCTCGCCAACCACCAGCAGGAGCGGGACGGTAAGGGGCCCCGGGGGGGCTAGGCTGGGATGGCCGGGGGGGGGAATGTGTCTCCCTGGGGAGCAGGTGGGGGGGTGCACCGTGGGAGCTGAGCTGGGGGCTTTGCAGGGACTGGCCCCATACGCAACCTCCTCCCCTTGGATCGGCCCGGTCCCTGGCTCTGCCCCACCCCCCACCCCGGCACTGCCCCTCTCTGCCCCCTCAGGTGCCCTGTCCATGGTGAACGTCCACGTGCAGCACCCCCCCGAGGCCTCGGTGACCATCCACCAGGTGGAGCGGGTGAGTGAGCCCAGCGCCCCGGGGCAGCCGCCCGCCAACGCCCTCTACACCGTCCTGGCCCAGAGCAGCCCCCACGCCAGCGGGTACCACGAGGACGCCGGTTACGGGTACTGCTTCCGGCAGCTCCACGCCGGGGAGGTAACGGCCGGGGGGCTGCATGGGGGGGGGGCTCAGCAACAGGCAGGGGGAGCTGGGCAGAGGCCTCACTCCCACCCGTGGCCACGTGGGACGCTCACCTGCTGGCACTTGTGTGTGCGGAGCGTGCCGGACCGGCCAACCCCCCCGGGCTCGTGTGGCACAAAGATGCTCAATCACCCCCATGGGTGTGATCCCCGGCACACGCACTCCCGCCAGCCCATGCCCCCTTGGCACACGTGTCCCCTAGCGAGTCCGCCCAGGCGGGGTCCTGGGGAAGCCAGAGGGTCCTGCCCCCCAACTCCGCAGTCAGACGGGACTCTCAGCCAGCCAGTAACACAGGAGGTTTATTAGACGACAGGGACATGGTCTAAAACAGAGCTTGCAGGTGCAGAGAACAGGACCCCTCAGCTGGGTCCATTTTGGGGGGCAGTGAGCCAGACAACCACGTCTGCCCTTCACTCCATGTCCCAGCCAGCCCCAAACTGACTCTCTCCAGCCACCCCTGCTCTGGGCTTTGTCCCTTTCCCAGGAGGGCACCGGATCCCTTTGTTCTCCAGCCCTTTAGCTCTCACCTAGCAGGGGGGAAGGGCCCAGGCCATCAGTGGCCAGGAGACAGTGTCGCCATTTATGGACCCTGGCCCTTTGCTCTGCAACAAATTACACCCCTGCCTTATCCCACCACCCAGAGACTTAAGAACTGCCTAGGGGAAACTGAGGCAGCCCTACAGTGTTCAGAGGAAACATTCAGAACAGTCCCGCTTCATCACACCCGGCACGCGCACTCCCGCCAGCGGAGGTCCCGTTAGCACCCTTGGCCGCGTGAATCGACGGGCGCTGGGCAGCAGCTGGGAGAATTCCAGCCACGCAGCCGGGAACGTCTCAGGCCGGGGGCGCCCAGGGGCCACGGCACAGCCTGGGACCCCCCAACCCCCCAGCTGGCCGTGCTGACCCGGCCCCTTTCCCTGCAGTGCAGCGCCCCCCTGCCCGGCCTGCGGACTCAGGACGTCTGCTGCCACGGTGCCGGCGTGGCCTGGGGCGTCCACGAGTGTCTGCCCTGCGCCACCCAGACAGGTAGGGCTGCGGCCGAGGGGCGGGGGCAGGGCCAGGGTGGGGTCAGTGAGGGGCGGGGGCTGGGGGTCAATGCAGGGTGGGGGCAGAGGCTGGGGTCAGTGTGGGGTGGGGTCAGTGAAGGGCGGGGGCTGGGGTGGAGTCAGTGATGGGCGAGGGCTGGGGGTCAATGCAGGGTGGGGGCAGAGGCTGGGGTCAATGCAGGGTGGGGTCAGTGAAGGGCGGGGGCTGGGGTGGAGTCAATGCAGGGTGGGGTCAGTGAAGGGCGGGGGCTGGGGTGGAGTCAATGCAGGGTGGGGTCAGTGATGGGCTGGGGCAGGGGCTGGAGTCAGTGATGGGCGAGGGCAGGGGCTGGGATCAGTGTGGGGCGGGGCAGGGCAGGGGCTGGCGGGGGGGGCCCACCCTGGGCCTGTTGGGACCCTGGGGGTGGAACAGGGAGCTTGGGTGGCTCTGGGGAGGGCAGTCTATGGGGGGCTGGGGGAGGGGCACTTCTGGCTCTGAGCCCCCCTCTCTCCCCACAGCGAATGCACCCGCCCTGGGGCAGCAGGAGGCCCCGTGCCCCAAAGGCTTCCAGCGGGTCAATGGCTCCTGCCAGGGTGAGTTGGGCAGAGCCCTGGGATGGGGGGGGGGGCGGGCGTGTGCCCGGGGGGTTCAGGGGACCCAGCATCCCAAGCCCTTAGTTAACGAGGGGCGGGAAAGTTCCAGCCGACCCCCAGCCCCACCGAGTCCCAGGCTGGGAGCATCTCCTGCGTCCCCCACAGAACAGCCCCCAAGGGCCCCACCTCTGTCCTTGTTCCCGGGCAGACGTGGTCCCCGGGCCTCCTCCTGGCCCTTTGCCCCAGCGGGTCGCGCCCGGCTGCCTCCCTGCCTGGGGCACCCCTCCCTGGGCGTCGGGTGCCCAAAGTCCGGGCCATTGGAGCGGCCGGTGTCTTCGTGGACTCCCCCATGGGCGTGGGGCCAGGCCCCCCCACTGGCATCGGTCATGCCTGGGTCTCCGCGAGGAGCCAACTGCCTTTTCCCATCCCCTTGTTACACCATGCAGGGGAAACTGAGGCACACACAACCGTCATCCAAATTATGCTGAAAAATTCCCACTCAGCCACACATGACCCCAGCCCCCTGCCCCTCCCATCTCTCTAGGGGACCAGAGCAGCCAGCACCCTGGGCTGGGGGGCACTGGCTGGCCCTGCTCTGACCCCCTCCCGTTTCTCCCCAGATGTGGACGAGTGCCGGGAGGGCGGGTTCTGCCAGAACGGACTTTGCACCAACACGCCCGGCAGCTTCTCCTGCCTCTGCCACACGGGCTACATCCTCGACTCCTCCCGCAGCAGCTGCATCTGTGAGGGGGTAGCTGGGGGGGTCCTTGGTCTCGCAGAACTGCGCGGTGGGGGGAGGAGCAGGCTCCCAGGAGGCCCAGGGTGGGGGGCTGGCTGACTCGGGGGGGCTGGGGAACGGGCCCTGGGGGGTGCTGACTCTGGGGGCTGGGGAACGGGCCGGGGGGGCGGGGGCTGGCTGACTCGGGGGGTTGGGGAACGGGCCAGGGGGGCTGAGGGCGGGGGCGGGGAACGGGCCGCAGGGGGGCTGGCTCGGGGGGGGCACGGGGCCATTCCCCGGCGGGGGCCCCGGCTCCCATCCGGCCGGGAGCCCCGGCAGCGGCTCCGTGGGGGGCTGAGCGCCCGTCTGTCCGCATGTCCGTCTCTCCGCAGCCCACCACGTGATCTCGGAGGCCAAGGGCCCCTGCTACCGGGTCCTGCGGGACGGGGCCTGCTCCCTCCCCACCCTGCGCAACATCACCCGGCAGATCTGCTGCTGCAGCCGGGTCGGCAAGGCCTGGGGCTGGGGCTGCCAGCGCTGCCCGCTCTTCGGCTCCGGTGAGCCCCCGCCCGAACGCCTGGGTTCTCTCCCGCTGCTGGGAGGGGTGAGAGCAGGGGCGGGAGCCAGGACGCCTGGGTTCTCTCCTGGCAGTGGGAGGGCAGTGGGGGCTAATGGTGAGGGGGTGGGAGCCAGGACACCTGGGTTCTCTCCCGCTGCTGGGAGGGGTGAGAGCAGGGGTGGGAGCCAGGACACCTGGGTCCCCGCATAGCTGGGGGCTCTGGGCTCCTGATGCTGCCCCCCCCCATGCAGATGGCTTCAAGGAGATCTGCCCAGCGGGTCCCGGCTACCACTACTCCGCCTCCGACCTGCGGTACAATGCCCGGTTCCTGGGCCCCGACCAGCCCCCGCGTGCCCGTCGGCCGCCAGCAGGGGGCGCGCACGGCCGCCCCGCCCGCCACAGGTGAGAGCCACCCGCCGTGCCCCGTCCCCCCCCACCCCTGCCCCGTCCCCCCCCCGTGCCCTGCCCCCGCCATGGCCCCCCCAACAGCGACCCTCCCCCACCCATCCCCCCTTCCGCACAGCACAGCTCCCCATCCGTGCCCCGCCCCCCCCAGCACCCTCCCGCTTGCCCCCCCCATTGCGCTCTGCTCCTCTTCCCCCTCCCCGGCAGGCCCAGCTGAGGGGCTGGATGGGCCACGGCGCCTGAGTCCCCCCACCCCACCCCGGGGCAGGGCTGGTGGGGGAGGGGCAGGGGAGGTGAAGGCGCCCGGGTGTCCCTTAGTCTCACCCTCCCCCCCCGTACCCACGTATGGGCCCAGCCCCTCCCCCCCACTCCACCGTGCTCACCCCCCTCCTTGTCCCCCTGCAGCCCGCTGGAGTGCCCAACCCCCCGCAACCCTGCCACCTGCCCCCAAAGCTGCCCAAGAGGGGCCGACCTCAGGTAGGGATGGGGGGGGAGGGAGTGAAAGGGAGGGGAAGGCGGCAGGGTGGGGGGTGGAGATGCTCGGGGAGGGGGCGCTGAGGGGTGGGGCACCCCGGCGAGGGGTTTGGAGGAGTGTGGGGGGCTGTTGGGGGTGGGGATCCGGGGACAGACCCCAATCACCCCCCGTTCTCGGCAGAGCCCAGCAGCGTGTGTGAGCGGAACCCCGAGATCTGCGGCCCGGGGCGGTGCGGCCCCCGCCAGGGCAGCTACACCTGCCTCTGTCACCCCGGCTTCTGGCTCAGCACCCAGGGCACCCACTGCATCGGTGAGGGGGGCCGCCAGGGGGCGGGGCGGGGGGTCTCGGCCTGGCCCCCCCCGTCTGGGCCGCCGAGGGGGGCCCCCATGCCCTCGCGGGGCTCAGGGCCTGACTCCATCTGTCTGCGCCAGACATGGACGAGTGTCGGCAGAGCCCGCACCCCTGCGCCGATGGGCACTGCGAGAACACCGTGGGGAGCTACCGCTGCGTCTGCGCCCCCGGCTACCGCGCTGCCCCGCCGGGCACCGAGTGCCGAGGTGAGAGCCAGGGCGGGGGCCCCTGGGTGCGGGGCGGGGGCCCGGGGTCCTGCTGTCTGGGCTCCGCAGGGCCTCGGCCCTTCCGGGCCGCCAGAGCCCAGCCAGCCTGGAGCAAAGGCCTTTGTCCAGGCCTGTCTGTCCGGCCAGCCGGCTCTCCTTCCTCAGGCCGAGGTGAGCCCAACTCCTCTGGCACCCCCCAGTCCTGCCCTCTCCCCTCCCGGCGATGGGCCTCCAGCCGGGGGAGAGGCGGGTGGCCGGACCCTCCGGCTCGTTGGTTGCCAGCGTCCCGGTGGGTGGATCTGCCATGGTCTTCTCCTGCTCCGTGGAGACGGAGGTAGCGCGTCATGGACCTCAGGAATAAGGCTGCAGAGGGGGGAAACTGAGGCATGCACAGGCTTTGTAAAAGTATTGCAAAAATTCCCCCTTTGTCACCGCTAGGGCCCTGGGGCGGGGGGAATGAGTCTCTGACCCCCCCCTCCACTAACACTGCCCTTTCCTCCCCTCTGCCCGAGCAGACATCGACGAGTGTGCCCAGAGCCCCCGCCCGTGTGCCCAGGGCCGTTGTGAGAACACGCCCGGCTCCTACCGCTGCGTCTGCCCCACCGGGTACCAGCCCAACCCCCCTGGCACCAGCTGCACCGGTAACATAGAGCCCGCCAGGGCTGGGCCGTGCCCTAGGTTTGGGGGGCTGGGTGATGCCACGGGGAGCAGACGGGGCTGGGTGGGGCGGTGCCATGGGGGAGGGTCGGGCGGGGGGAAGGAGGTGCGGGGGGACCAGGGGTTCACAGCCCCCCTGTGCCCTGCAGACATCGACGAATGCGCCCAGAGCCCCCGCCCGTGCGCCCAGGGCCTCTGCGAGAACACGGCCGGGAGCTACCACTGCGTCTGCCCCCGGGGCTTCCGGGCCAGTCCGGACGGCAGCGAGTGCCTGGGTAGGTGCCCCGCCCCCGGGGGTTCCCCTCCCACGCCCCCGGGGTGGGTCCAGGGGTTCCCCTCCACTGCCCCGCCTCCGGGGGTTCCCCTGCCCCCCCGGGGTTTCCCTCCACTGCCCTGCCCCCCCAGGGGTTCCCCTCCCCCCCCCAGGGTTCCTGTCCCCTGCCCCCACCCCCTGGCGAGCCCATTTTTGCAGGGAGCCCGGCTGCCGTTCCCCTGGGCACGGGGGCCCTGCGGGGGCTCCCCGCCCCATGGCTCCAGACACAGACCTCAGCAGGGACGGGTGCAGCAGGGCCTGGGGGCGGGGCTTGGGGATCCCCGGGGGGGTCCCATCCCGAGGCCGAGCAGCTCTGACGCCCGCCCTGCGAGCCTGGGCGCTGCGAGACCGTGGCCGGCGGGTCCCGCCGCCCCAGCCCCGCGGGCACCGAGTGTGTGGGTAAGAGCTGGGCTGGGGGGCGGGTGCAGAGCTGCCCCCGGTGTCTGGCGGGGCTGGGGGCGTGGGGCAGTTGTGACTGGGACAACCTTCCCCCCTGCCAGCACATCCCTGCTGCAGGGCGGGGTGGACCCAGGGGCATGAATCTGTGGGGCCCAGGGCACTTCCCTATGGGGAAGCACGCAGCTTGGGGGCAGCGGGCTGTGCCAGGCAGCGCCCCCCCCGCTGTCGCTCGCTCTCTCTCCCCGTAGACGTGGACGAGTGCCGGCAAAGCCCACGGCCCTGCAGCTACGGGCGCTGCGAGAACACGCCCGGCGGGTATCAGTGCGTCTGCCCGGCCGGCTTCCGGCTCGACCCCCAGCAGCACCACTGCCAGGGTGAGCTGGGGGCAGGGAGAGGGCTCTGGGGGGCAGGGCACTGGATGGTCTCTGGGGGGGCATGGAGGGGGTCTCTGGGGGGGCAGGGAGAGGGCTCTGGGGGGCAGGAAGGGGAGTGGGGGTAGGGCACTGGATGGGCTCTGGGGGGCATGGAGGGGGTCTCTGGGGGGGGCAGGGAGAGGGCTCTGGGGGGCAGGAAGGGGAGTGGGGGGTAGGGCACTGGATGGGCTCTGGGGGGCATGGAGGGGGTCTCTGGGGGGGCGGAGACGGGACTCTGGGGGGCAGGAAGGGATAGGTGACTGGGGGCAGGGGGTCCTCTCTTGTACACGGTCGGGGGGCTCTGTGCCTGTCCTGGGGCCTCCGTGGTGCTGCCCAGCGGGTCCGATGGGACCAGCCCCTGGCCGTGGCCCCTGTTGGCAGCGATGCCGGGTGGCCCCGTCCCTAGGGACCCCGGCCGGGCTGCCTGGGGCCGGGCCTTAGCCTGGGAAAGCCACGTGGGTGCAGCCCCCGGCCTCTGCTCCGAGCCCCCAGCTGCCCCGGGGCTCCCCGCCCGGCCAGGCGGCGGAAGGGGCCCCGGGGGGGACAGGCGGGTCGTTAAGCGGGCCCCGGGGGGGACAGGCGGGTCGTTAAGCCCACGTCCCCGTTCGCCCGCGCAGACATCGACGAGTGCGAGAACCACCTGGCCTGCCCGGGGCAGGAGTGCGTCAATGCGCCCGGCTCCTTCCAGTGTCTGCCCTGCCGGGATGGGCACCGGCTCCATAACGGGCACTGCACAGGTACCGGCTGGCCCCGGCACTGACCCCCGCCCCGGGCCCCTTCCCGGCCCTCCCGCCTGCAGGCGCTGGGCCCCCCAGCCTCCCTCCGTGGGCGCTGCCCCCCTGCCCTTCCCCCCCGATTTCCCCCCCAGCCCTTCCCCCCGATTTCCCCCCGCCCTTCCCCCGCAAGCACTGGGCCCCCCAGCCTCCCTATGTGGGCGCTGCCCCCCCTGCCCTTCCCCCCCGATTTCCCCCCCAGCCCTTCCCCCGCAAGCACTGGGCCCCCCAGCCTCCCTCCGTGGGCACTGGCCCCCCGCCCTTCCCCCCGATTTCCCCCCCAGCCCTTCCCCCGCAAGCACTGGGCCCCCCAGCCTCCCTCCGTGGGGCGCTGCCCCCCCCGCCCTTCCCCCCCGATTTCCCCCCCAGCCCTTCCCCCCGATTTCCCCCCCGCCCTTTCCCCGCAAGCACTGGGCCCCCCCAGCCTCCCTCCGTGGGCGCTGCCCCCCCGCCCTTCCCCCCCGATTTCCCCCCCAGCCCTTCCCCCCGATTTCCCCCCCGCCCTTTCCCCGCAAGCACTGGGCCCCCCCAGCCTCCCTCCGTGGGCACTGGCCCCCCCCGCCCTTCCCCCCGATTTCCCCCCCAGCCCTTCCCCGCAAGCACTGGGCCCCCCAGCCTCCCTCCGTGGGCGCTGCCCCCAGCCCTTCCCCCCCGATTTCCCCCCCAGCCCTTCCCCCCGATTTCCCCCCAGCCCTTCCCCCGCAAGCACTGGGCCCCCCAGCCTCCCTCCGCGGGCGCTGGCCCCCCCTGCCCTTCCCCCCGATTTCCCCCCCCAGCCCTTCCCCCGCAAGAACTGGGCCCCCCAGCCTCCCTCCGTGGGCGCTGGCCCCCCCGCCCACTCTGACTCTGCCCCTCGCTTGCAGACGTTGACGAGTGCGCGACAGGCTCGCCCTGCGGCCCCCACGGCCGCTGCTCCAACACCGAGGGCTCTTTCCGCTGCCAATGCGGCCAGGGGTACCGGGCGGGCGCGCCGGGGGGCCCCTGCGCAGGTAAGTGCGGGACACGGGGGGGGCCGGCCGGGCTGGGCCAGGCCCCCGCCCTGCTGACACCCCCCTTTGCAGATGTCAACGAATGCCTGGAGGGCGAGTTCTGCTTCCCGCACGGCGAATGTCTCAACACCGACGGCTCCTACACCTGCCTGTGTGCCCCGGGCTTCGCCCCTGCGCCAAGCGGCACTGCCTGCCTCGGTACGGGACCCAGGCGTCCGGGGACCACAGCACCTCCTGCGGGGGGATGGGGGAGGACCCAGGCGTCCGGGGAATTCGGTGCCTCCTGCATGGGGACCCAGGCGTCTGGGGACCTCGGCAATCACTGCATGGGGACCCAGGCATCCGGGGACCGTGGCGCCTCCTGCAGAGGGAATGGGCGAGGACCCAGGCGTCCGGGGACCACAGCACCTCATGCAGGCAGACCGCAGCGCCTCCTGTGGGGGGACCCAGGCGTCCGGGGACCACAGCACCTCCTGCGGGGGGATGGGGGAGGACCCAGGCGTCCAGGGACCGTGGCGCCTCCTGCAGAGGGAATGGGCGAGGACCCAGGCGTCCGGGGACCACAGCACCTCATGCAGGCAGACCGCAGCGCCTCCTGTGGGGGGACCCAGGCGTCCGGGGAGCAGAGGACAGCGTGCGTGTGAGGGGAGGGTCCATCCCGCCTGCTGAGCCGTGTCTCCCTTCGCAGACGTTGACGAGTGCCAACTCGGGGGGGTGTGCGAGGGCGGGCATTGTGCCAACACGGACGGCTCCTTCGACTGCCACTGCCGGGCCGGCTTCCGGGCCAGCCCCGACAAGCACGCCTGCCAGGGTGAGACACTGCACGGGAGCTCTGTGGGGAGGGGGCTGGGGGCCCCGCTTGCTGTGGCTGGTTCCGGCCCCCCCGGGCAGAGCCTGCGCTGCACCCCCCAGATCCAGGCTCGGACATGACATCCCCTGCTCCCGGGGCGGGGGCGGGACACATGGGGCTCTGCCGCCCCGCCCCGTGTTTGGGGTGTTCTGTCCCCTTCCCACTGGGGTGTGGCTAAGCACCGCCCGGACGCCGGGGTCCCGCGACAGGTGCGTCCTGTCCTGTCACCGCTCTGCTGGACTCTTCTCAGCTCCGGGGGGGTGGGACGGACCCTGGGGGCTCAGCCCAGCGCCCTCCCACCCCTGCCTGTGCCGCTGACTGCCCCCCCCCACCCCCCAGATGTGGACGAGTGCCAGCAGTATGGGGGCGCCCTCTGCGGGGCCCAGCGCTGCGAGAACCAGCCCGGCTCCTACCGCTGCGTCCCCGCCTGCGAGCCGGGCTACCGGGCCGGTGCTGCCGGGGCCTGTGTCGGTGAGTGCCGGGGGTGCGGGGGGGGTTCATGCCCATGGGCGGGGGGTTCCGGTTCTGGAGCTTTGGGGGTAACGTACCCTGTTCTCTGGGGGTTGCACTGGGGTCGTAGCTGCTGGGCAGCCCCTGCCCTGGCCATGGAGAGTCCTGGGGGGCTGCAAAGATTCCTTGCCCCCCAGGGGCACAGAACCAGCTCTGCCCCCCCTTAGGCCCGGGTTGGGCCGAGCTGCCCCCCCCCACATTCCCCCCATGGCCGGATCCTGACGGTGCCTCCCCCCACCCCCCAGATGTGGACGAGTGCCAGGAGTACGGGGGTGCCCTCTGCGGGGCCCAGCGCTGCGAGAACCAGCCCGGCTCCTACCGCTGCGTCCCCGCCTGCGAGCCGGGCTACCGGGCCGGTGCTGCCGGGGCCTGTGTCGGTGAGTGCCGGGGGCGGGAGCAGGGGGTGTTTGCCTGGGGAGGGGCCGTGCCGGTGAGTGCTGGGCTCGAGCTTGGAGAACAGGCCATGGGAGTGGGTCCGTGGGAACCGTGGCTGGGGGGGGCTGCGGAAGCCGTGGGAACCGTGGCTGGGGGGGCTGCGGAAGCCGTGGTGACCGGCTGTTGGCTGTGTTTCAGACGTGGACGAGTGTGCGAACGGGACGCTGTGCGGGGACCACGCCATGTGCCACAACCTGCCTGGCTCCTTCCAGTGTCTCTGCGACCAGGGCTACGAGACTGCCCGTGACGGGCGCCACTGCCAGGGTCTGGGGGGCTGCCGGGGCCGGGGGGGCAGGACGGGGGGGGCTGCTGGGATTCTGGGGGTCGGCCAGGGTCTGGGGGGCTGCCGGGGCCGGGGGGGCAGGATGGGGGGGGCTGCTGGGATTCTGGGGGTCGGCCAGGGTCTGGGGGGCTGCTGGGATACGGGGTGGGGGGTCGGGATCGGGGGGCTGCCAGGGGCAGGCAGGGGACAGGGCGGGCGGGGGAGCTGGAAGCTGGGCCATGGCCCCGCCCGCCCTGCTCACCAGCTGCCCCCCACCTCCCCAGATGTGAACGAGTGTGAGACGCTGCAGGGCGTGTGTGGGGCCGAGCTCTGCGAGAACGTGGAGGGCTCCTTCCTCTGCATCTGCCCCAGCAGCGCCCAGGAGTTTGACCCCATGACGGGGCGCTGCACCCACCCGCCCAGCCCCCGTGAGTGAGGGGGGATGCAGGGAGTGGGGGCAGGCACCAGAGGGAGGGGGGTCAGCCGGGGGTGGGCAGGGAGTGGGGGGCACAAGGGGAGGGGGGCTGGTGAGTGGGAGGGGTTAGGGGTGTGATGGGTTCCCCCCGGGGTGCCAATTGGAACTGGGGTACCACTGAGCCCGCCTCACCCACCAGGCTGGGCTCCCTGCACACTTCACTTTTCCAGCACACACGGGTAGGGCCACACGCAGCCGCAGACCTCAGCCCTGCATGGCAAGACTCAGCTAAGGACCTGCCCAGTTACTCAGGCGCACCCCGCTCTGGAGGGCAGACCCCAAATTGTACCGTCTTGCGCAGCACAGAGATCTGCACAGCGTGAGCTCCTGAAATTCGCCCCCTCCCTCAATGTGGAGAGAGACGCAACAGCTTTGGCCCCCGGTTATGTTTTCCACACACTGATCTTAGACAAAACAAGTTTATTAATTACAGAAGATAGATTTTAAGTGATTATCAGGGACAGCGAACAGATCACCCAGCAAATAAACAAACGAAGCTTAATGTACTAAAGCGAGGGTGAGAATTTGCTACTCGTGTCCGAATTGTTGATTTAGGCAGCTGGCAGAGATTCTTGAGGGGCAGGCTGCACTTGCTTGCAGCGTGAAAACGCCAGGCGCTCCTTTCGCAGGCTAGAAATCCATCGAGACTGGATTCAGCCCTTCCCCAGTTCAGTCCTTGCCTCTCCCGTGTTTCCAGGCCTCGTGAAGACCCTGGGGGATGTCACTCCCCTGCCTTAAATAGCTGTGGCATCGCGGGGTCAGTGGAGAAACACGGGTAGCCCAAGGCGGGGTGCAGGACCAGGACACGTGGTCACATGACCCCAGAGTGTCATCCCAGCCAGGAGTCAGAGGCGGTTTGTAGGGTCCCCGGGAAGGCGCCCCGGAGCGAGATTAGCCCCTTCTCAGGGCGGCTGTCCCCGCAATGGCCCGTCCCAGCCGTCTGGCTTGGCTGTCCCCGCGGTAAACGCTTGTCAGAGGTGCCCAGACAATCTTCCCAACTCGGGTGCCGCAGGGACACCTTCATCCGAACAGGACAATCCGCTCAGCAGGTCGAGACCTTGCCGACGACCCCCCCGCCCTCCCCCCGGGACCCTCCCATCCCAGACTCGTAGCGTAATTCGACCAGGAAGAACCCGGGGCGTAACTGGGCGGCGTCGCCCCAGGCCAGGTGGGGCCGGGCCAAGGGCCTGGCCTGCCCGTCTCACTGGGGCTTCCCGCCCCCCGCTTGCCTTGCAGCCCAGCGCCCCGGTCGCCTGCCCGCCCCCCAGCCCGAGCCCGAGCCTGGAGCGCCCGTGCGGGACCCCAGCCGCCAGGAGTGCTACTATCAGGCCTGCGAGAAGGTGCTGGCCAGGAACGCCACCCGCCAGGAATGCTGCTGCAGCCTGGGGCACACCTGGGGCACGGCCTGCCCGGCCCAGCCCTGCCCCCACCCAGGCACAGGTACGGGGGGGCCCAGCCCAGCCCTGCCCCCCGCCCGGGCACAGGTACGGGGGGGCCCGGCCCAGCCCTGCCCCCCGCCCGGGCACAGGTACGGGGGGGCCTGGCCCAGCCCCCGCCCGGGCACAGGTACGAGGGGGGCCCGGCCCAGCCCTGCCCCCCGCCCGGGCACAGGTACGGGGGGGCCCGGCCCAGCCCCCGCCCGGGCACAGGTACGAGGGGGGCCCGGCCCTGCCCCCACCACCTTCCTGCCCCTAATCCTGCTCCTCCCCGCCCCCCTCTGCCCCCAGCCCTATGCCCCCCCAGTGCCCAGCCCAGGTCTGGGGATGGAGCCAGGGCTGACAGCCCCCAGCACCCTGCCCCACCAGCCCCCCTCCCTGTCAGAAACAGGCGTCGTTCAACCCTCCCGCCCCCCCCAAGTCTCGCCCAGCCAGTGCCCGCAGGTTCAGGAGCTGGGTGCTCTCCAGAATCTGCCCTGGCAGCTGGAGCCGGCCCCTCTGTGGATCCCAAGCCAGCCGGCCTCTGTGCCCGGCCCCGAGCCCCGGCCCAGCATCCCAGATGGGACCCACCCTGCCCTCGCTCACTGTGTCCCGCTGGACAGCCCGGGGGGCTTGCCCCAGTGCCAGTCCCACCCTGGGGCTCATAGGCAGGGGTTCTCTCCCAGCTCGGGGGCGGGGGAGCGGGGCTGGTGGAGGACGGGGAGCTGGGAGCCAGGACTCCTGGGTTCTCTCCCAGCTCTGGGTGGGGGGGAGCGGGGCTGGTGGAGGACAGGGAGCTGGGAGCCAGGACTCCTGGGTTCTCTCCCAGCTCTGGGGGGGAGGAGGGGCTGGTGGAGGACGGGGAGCTGGGAGCCAGGACTCCTGGGTTCTCTCCCAGCTCTGGGGGGGAGGAGGGGCTGGTGGAGGACGGGGAGCTGGGAGCCAGGACTCCTGGGTTCTCTCCCAGCTCTGGGGGGGAGGAGGGGCTGGTGGAGGACGGGGAGCTGGGAGCCAGGACTCCTGGGTTCTCTCCCAGCTCTGGGGGGGAGGAGGGGCTGGTGGAGGACGGGGAGCTGGGAGCCAGGACTCCTGGGTTCTCTCCCAGCTCTGGGTCGGGGGGAGCGGGGCTGGTGGAGGACGGGGAGCTGGGAGCCAGGACTCCTGGGTTCTCTCCTGGCTCTGGGAGGGGAATGGGTCCCACGGTTGGAGCGGGGGGCTCCCTGTGAGTGCTGGGGGGCGCCGTGGGATACAGGAGGAGGTTCCCGGCTCTCACACTCGCTCTCTCCGGCTCTAGTGGAGTACCAGGCGCTGTGCCCCCGTGGGAACGGCTACGCCGCACCAGGACCCCTTGCCGCACTCACAGGTCGGTGCTGCCTGGCGCCCCCTTGTGGGGGTCTGAGTGGGGGGAGGGGTGGGTGGCAGCTGGCGGGAGCCAGGCCTCTGGGTGCTCCTGACTCCCCTGGCCAGCGTCCGTCTCTCTCCAGCCACCGGGGCAGAATTGGGGCGGCCCAGGCCAGCGTTCGTCCCAGCCAAGCTGCCATGGGACCCGCTTCTCCTCTTGTCTGTCCCAGGTCCGAGCTCTGCGTCCCCCCACTGGGCTCCCCGACTCCACCTGCCCGCGCTTGAGCTCAGGCCGCGGGGCTCCTGGTGTCTTTTTGGACCCGCTCTTGGCCCGTCTGTCCCACACCCTGTGACCGACCCCTCCCGTCTCTGCGCTGCCCCCCCCACGGGTCGCGAGGCCAAGTGCAGAGGGAAACTGAGGCAGGCAGAGGACGCCAGACAGTCCCCCCATGGTCAGGCCGTGTGTGTCTCCCCCGCCAGACATGGACGAGTGTGCACTATTCAACACCCAGCTGTGCCGGGGGGGCGTCTGCGTCAACAAGGCCCCCGGCTACGCCTGCTACTGCCCCAATGGCTACTATTACGAGACGCACCACCTGGAGTGCATTGGTGAGACCCCAGCCCCTCCTCCCCCGGCCCCCCAACGCAGCCCCTCTTCCCCTCACCCCAGCCCCCCAAACTGGCCCCTGGCGCAATGGCTGCTGCTCTGAGACGCGCCGGCTGGAGGGGCCGTGGGGGCGACGCCACGGTGACCCCTGTGTCTGTCCCAGATAATGACGAGTGTCTTGACGAGGAGGCAGAGCCCTGCGTGGGCGGGGGCTGCGTGAACACCATCGGCTCCTTCTACTGCGCCTGCACCCCCCCCCTCGTGCTGGACGGGTCCCAGCGCCGCTGCGTGGCCAACGACAGCCAAGCCCTGGGTGAGTGATGCCCTCCTGAACCCGCCCGAACATGGCCTGGGCCCCCCATATCCTAGGTCCCCGCCCATGCTCTGGGGCCCCAGCATTGGCCAGGGCGAGTTTCTCAGTCACCTGGTGCTCAGCCAGGCAAAGGAGCAAGGCTGGGCATGTTGCCGGCCCTGGCTCTGTGGCCCGGAGCCCAACTCTGAGCCCCCCGACACTTCCCCTCTGTTCCCCAGCTCGGCCCCTGCGGGGGGTGGGGAATCTACTTCCTCGCTGGCCGCGAGGCATGGCTGCCCCGGCCGCAGGGGTCCCCTTGTCCGTCCGGACCCCACAGTGACCCAGGCTGGTCCAGCCCCCACAGCAGCGCCACCGACCCTGACATCTCCACTCGGCCTGGGAGCAGCTTTAACCCTTCGGAGCCTGCAGGGTCGCCGTCCCCAGTCTGCTAGGCGCCTCCCTCGCCAAAACGTTACCGGCAACTTGCGGGTCGTCCCCCCGGCGCCCACAGGGGAGGGCCAGACAGTTCTTGTACACGTGCTGAGACTCGGCACGCAGCTCCGGGGGGCGCTCGCACACTCCTTGCACATACAGAGTGACAGGGCACATGCAGGCCCTGGCTCGCTCACAGCACGCTCATCGCACAGCACGGTCAGGCTCACACGCTCCATCACGCCCATGTGCAGACACTGATTGCACGCTCATCGCATGCTACTGTCTGGCTCACACGCACCATCACGCCCACATGCACACACTCATCGCATGCTCATGGCACAGCACTGTTAGGCTCACACGCTCCATCACACCCACATGTGCACACTCATCGCACGCTACTGTCTGGCTCACACGCACCATCACGCCCACATGCACACACTCATCGCATGCTCATGGCATGCCACAGTCCGGCTCACACGCTCCGTCACTCCCATGCACACACACTCATCGCACGCTCACGGCCCGGCACTGTCCGGCTCACACGCTCCATCACGCACCCCCACCACACACTCGTGGTCGCACCTGTGTCTCCCCAGACGAGAACCAGGCCGTGTGCTGGCAGGAGGTGGGGCCGGACCTGGTCTGCAGCCG
The DNA here is from genome assembly GCF_965140285.1 of Lepidochelys kempii. Taxonomy (NCBI): domain Eukaryota; kingdom Metazoa; phylum Chordata; order Testudines; family Cheloniidae; genus Lepidochelys; species Lepidochelys kempii. The sequence continues at coordinate 1,004,056 of NC_136402.1, read as the reverse complement.
CCCGCGCCTCGACCGGCAGGTCACCTACACCGAGTGCTGCTGTCTGTACGGGGAGGCCTGGGGCATGGACTGCGCCCTGTGCCCCGCCCGAGACTCAGGTGAGGGGCCTGGCCCACCGCCCCTCCCCCGGCTGGAGCCTGTCGGACCTGGGGCTGCGGGGGGGAGCCGGCTCAGTACCCGGGTTGCCGCGGAGGGGCGCTGAACGGGCCAGAACCCCCGTCGCTCCCCAGTGAGTGCTGGAGCCTGGGGTCCCTGCCCCACGGTTCCTATATCCCCCCCAGTGAGTGGCCTCTGGGGGGGAGTGGCCGGCGGCCCTGCACCCTGCAGTGGGGGGCAGCGGGCTCCCTGGGGGTGGCGGCCAGGGGCCCTGCAGTGAGGTGGGAGGTCGCGGGCCCTGGGGGGAAGCCGGGGGCCCTGCAGTGAGGTGAGGGGTCAGGGGCCCTGGGGGGAAGCCGGGGGCCCTACAGTGAGGTGTGGGGTTGGGGGCCCTGTGGTGGAAGCTGGGGGCCCTGCAGTGAGGTGGGGGGTTGGGGGCCCTATGGTGTAAGCTGGGGGCCCTGCAGTGAGGTTGGGGGTTGGGGGCCCTGGGGGGAAGCCGGGGCCCCTGCAGTGAGGTGAGGGGTCAGGGGCCCTGGGGGGAAGCTGGGGGCCCTGCAGTGAGGTGGGGGGTTGGGGGCCCTATGGTGGAAGCCGGGGGCCCTGCAGTGAGGTTGTGGGTTGGGGGCCCTGGGGGGAAGCCGGGGCCCCTGCAGTGAGGTTGGGGGTTGGGGGCCCTGGGGGGAAGCCGGGGCCCCTGCAGTGAGGTCGGGGGTTGGGGGCCCTGGGGGGAAGCCGGGGCCCCTGCAGTGAGGTGAGGGGTCAGGGGCCCTGGGGGGAAGCCGGGGGCCCTGCAGTGAGGTGGGGGGTCGGGGTCCCTGGGGGGAAGCCAGGGACCCTGCAGTGAGGTGGGGGGTTGGGGGCCCTGTGGTGGAAGCTGGGGGCCCTGCAGTGAGGTGGGGGGTCGGGGTCCCTGGGGGGAAGCTGAGGGCCCTGCAGCGAGGTGGGGGGTTGGGGGCCCTTGGGGGGAAGCCGGGGACCCTGCAGTGAGGTGGGGGGTTGGGGGCCCTGGGGGGGAAGCTGGGGACCCTGCAGTGAGGTGGGGGGTTGGGGGCCCTGGGGGGAAGCCGGGGGCCCTGCAGTGGGTTGGGGGCCCTGGGGGGGAAGCCAGGGACCCTGCAGTGAGGTGGGGGGTTGGGGGCCCTGTGGTGTAAGCTGGGGGCCCTGCAGTGAGGTGGGGGGTCGGGGTCCCTGGGGGGAAGCTGGGGGCCCTGCAGTGAGGTGAGGGGTCGGGGGCCCTGTGGTGGAAGCCGGGGACCCTGCAATGAGGTGGGGGGTCGGGGTCCCTGGGGGGAAGCTGGGGGCCCTGCAGTGAGGTGGGGGGTCGGGGCCCTGTGGTAGAAGCCGGGGGCCCTGCAGTGAGGTGGGGGGTCGGGGTCCCTGGGGGGAAGCTGGGGGCCCTGCAGTGAGGTGGGGGTCGGGGCCCTGTGGTAGAAGCCGGGGGCCCTGCAGTGAGGTGGGGGGTCGGGGGCCCTGCACCCTGCAGTGGGGTCCCCTGGGGTCCCGCGCCCCCCAGCGAAGGTCTTTTCCCCCCCAGATGACTTCGAGGCTTTGTGCAACGTCCTGCGCCCCCCGAGCTACGGTCCGGCCCGGCCTGGCCTGGGGCTGCCCTACGAATACGGCCCCGAGTTCGTCCCCGGCTACGGGCTGCCCTACGGCCCCGAGCTGTTTGCCAGCTCCGCGGCGCGGGGCCCCCAGCCTGGCCTGCGCCCCGACTATGACCCCTACGCCCTGGGGGGCTACGCCGGGCGCCGCGACTCGCTCTACAGCTCCCCCACCTATGAGGCTGGCGACTTCGAGGACGTGGCCTACGTGGACGCCCGCCCGGAGGAGCCGCCCGCCCCCTACCGGCGGCCTGACGCCCCCCGCACCTACCGGCCGCGCAGCCCCCCGGACCCTGAGCCCGGCCCGGCCTGGAACTACCCCCCCAACCCTGCCAGCCCCTTCCCCGAGCAGCCGGGCCAGGCCAGCGAGACCCACGCCAGTGAGTGACGGGGGGTGTGGGGAGGGGTGCCGGGCAGGGCGGGGCTGGGGGGTGTGGGGAGGAGCACCGGGTATGGGGGTGCTGAGCAGAGGGGTGCCTGGTATGGCAGGGCTGAGGGAGGGGTGCCGGGCGTGGGGGGGCTGGAGGAGGGGTGCCGGGCGTGGGGGGCTGCTCCAGATCAGGCCGTGACAGCCCCCCGAGAGGGCCCCCTTGGAGCAGGGGCTGGGGGGGGTTAGCAGGGCCCGGCAGGGGTGGGGGGCTGGCGCTGATGCCCTGCTGTCCCCCAGATCGGTTCGAGGGGCTGCAGGCCGAGGAGTGCGGGGTCCTGAACGGCTGCGAGAACGGACGCTGCGTCCGCGTCCCCGACGGCTTCACCTGCCAGTGCCATCCCGGCTTCCGGCTGGACACCGCCCACATGGCCTGCCTGGGTGAGCCTGCCCCACGGCCTGCCCCACGGCCGGCCCCTCCACCACGCACATGGCCTGCCTGGGTGAGCCTGCCCCACGGCCGGCCCCTCCACCACGCACATGGCCTGCCTGGGTGAGCCTGCCCCATGGCCTGCCCCACGGCCGGCCCCTCCACCACGCACATGGCCTGCCTGGGTGAGCCTGCCCCACGGCCGGCCCCTCCACCACGCACATGGCCTGCCTGGGTGAGCCTGCCCCACGGCCGGCCCCTCCACCACGCACATGGCCTGCCTGGGTGAGCCTGCCCCACGGCCGGCCCCTCCACCACGCACATGGCCTGCCTGGGTGAGCCTGCCCCACGGCCGGCCCCTCCACCACGCACATGGCCTGCCTGGGTGAGCCTGCCCCACGGCTGGCCCCTCCACTGCCCACATGGCCTGCCTGGGTGAGCCTGCCCCACGGCCAGCCCCCCACAGCCCTGACCCCGTGCCCAGCCCCATGGCCATCCCCTCCCCTACTGTCCCATGGCCTGCCTGAGTGAGCCTGCCCCACAGCCACCCTGCCGGGGTGAGCCCCTGCCCCATGGCCAGCTCCCCCGACCCGGATTCCCTGACCATCCCGCATAGCCCACCCCCTGCCCCCGCCAAGCTACCCCAATGTGGCCTGGGTGTGAACGCCCCAGGGACCCCCCCTGCGCCTAGCCCCCCGGCGCCCCTCACCCTCTCCCTCTCCTCCCCACAGATATCGACGAATGCGCCGAGGCCGAAGGCCCCCCCGCGCTCTGCCTCAACGGGGGCTGCCTGAACACGGAGGGCTCCTACCGCTGCCTCTGCCCCCGCGGCTACGTCCTCACCCCACCCCCCCACTCCTGCATCCCCGCCCGGCCCCAGGCCTGAGGGGCAGCTGGAGAGCCCGTGCCGGGGGGCGGGGGCAGGGAGGTATTTATTGTGTGGCTCTAGGGCTGTCCGCCCCCTGGGAACAGGGGGCATGGGCCCCCCGGGGGGGGGTGAGTCCCCAGGGGTTGGAGCCAAGGGATTCCCCCCCGGGCCGTGAACCCCGGGCCCTTCTGTGCTGAGCCCAGCCTGCCCCTGGGGCTCAGGGAGCGACTCCAGCCGGCAGCACTAGGAGGCTGTTACCCTGTTGTCCTCTCCAGCTGGCTGACCCTGTCATGGGGGGGGGAGTCACTGTCCATCCCCGGGGGCTGCATGAGGCTTCTCTCCAGTCAGTGGGGCCCCCCAGCCCCCTCGCCTAGACCCCCACAGCCCTCTGACGTGATTTGCCCAGCGGCCCACCCAGCCAGGACCCCCAAGGCTCCGGGTGGGGTCACAGGTGTGGGGCTCCCCCCAGAGCAGGATGGGGAGATGGGGGGGCCCCCAGGGACAGAGGGGTCACAGGAGGCAGGTGGCTACTGGAGGGCGCCTTGGCCAAGCGTTCCCCACGGGGTGGGGTACCCTGGGCCTGTGTGTTGCGGGGCTGGCGTCCAAGTTACTCCTCTTCCCTCCCCTGGGAGAACCAGCCTCACCCTCCCACATAGCCCTGGGGGCCCCAGCCTGGCGGGAGGGTCTGGGGGGCTCGGGGCCCACTGGTGAGGGACGGGGTTCTCCGTGCACTTGGCCCTGGGAATGGGGCATCTGCCGGCGGCTGCTGGGAAGCGAAGAGTTAACAGCACGTGGCTCCAGGGCGCCCCCACCCCGCTTAGGCCAGCAGCACCCTGGCCCCCCCTCAGCCCCGGGGGGTTGCTATAGCTCCCGGCCCCTGGGTCTCGTCTCCCCCCCCTTGTTACAGGAATAAAGGTTTTCTATAAAAGGAACGCAGCGTCTGTGCAGTGTTGGGGGAGGTGGGGGGGGCGGGGTCATCTCCCCCCATCACAGCCCTTGGCCTCCACCCCCACCCCCCAACCCTTCTTCTGGGGCCGTGGGGCTGGCACCCGGCCCACATGCACGTCCCAGGGTAACGGCGCCTCCCACCCCTGGAGGCCACAGGCGTCGTCCCCACGTCACAGCAGGGAAACTGAGGCCCAGGGGAGGGATTTGCCAAAGGACAGTGACTCAGTAGCAGAAAAGAACCCAGGAGTTCTGGCTCCCAGCCCCTGACCCCACTGCCCTCCCAGAGCCAGGGATAGAACCCAGGAGTCCTGTTCCCAACCCCCACTCTAACCCCACTCCCCTCCCAGAGCGGGGATAGAACCCAGGAGTCCTGGCTCCCAGCCCCGCCCCCCATTAACCCCTGCACCCCACTCCCTCCAAGCAGGGATTGCTCTCGACGCTCTGTGGAGCCCCCAGCACCCCTCTCCCCGGGCCCAGCCAGCCCCAACGTGCAGCGGGCAGGGGCGCGCGGGGTTAATGCTCCCCCCTCCCGCGCCTCCCGCCAGGCTCACCCTGCTATTACAGCTGCCCCGTCAGCGGGGCGGGGGGACGTGGCCCAGGCCTGGCCCCGGCTCCCCTGCACACGTGTTCCCAGCCGGCGCGGGCAGAGCCGCCCTGAGCCCCCCACGCAGGGCACTGCCATGGGGCCCGGGGCCACAGCACTGGGGGCCCTGCTGCTGCTGCTGGGCCAGGACCCTTGGGTCCTCCCCAACCCCCAGTGCCTGGACTACAAGCCGCCCTTCCAGCCCCCCCAGCCCCTGGCCTTCTGCCCCGAGTACTCGGCCTTCGGCTGCTGCGACGGCCAGCGGGACGCCCAGCTAAGCGCCAGGTTCCAGGTGCTGGGCACCTTCCTGGCCCCTGCCGGCCTGCGGAGCTGCGGGCCCTTCCTGCGTGACCTGCTGTGCCAGGTGAGTGGGGGCCACAGGCCAGGCAGCCCGGCTGGGGGGGGCCACAGGCCAGGCAGCCCGGCTGGGGGGGGCACAGGCGGTTGCAGGGGTGCTGTGGGGCTGGTGGCATAGCAAGACAGTGGGATGGGGGGGTCAAGGGAACTCAGCCCCTCTCCTGTTTCACCCCCACATACAGACATGGAGGAACCCTGGGGGCCCCGTTCTCTTGCCCCCCATTAGCCTGGGCGGCCCTGTCGGCACTGACTGCATGGGGGGGCCAGAGGGGCACTGGGGGAGTCCCCAAGCTCCCAGCCTGGGGGCCCAGGTTCCCCAGATGTGCCTCGCCCAGCTGCCCTGGGTTCCTGGTGAGGGGGGGCACGTACAGCTCCAGGCACCAGGCCGCATCAGGCTCCTGCCCCACGTGCCCGGAGAGGGAGCCGGGGGGACCCCAGCAGCTCCGTGGGGCACGTGCCCAGCTGGGTGCCCTTGGCACCCCCTCCCCGTGGCTCCAGACGGCTCCTGGCAGTGGCCCAGCCCTTACCACATCCTGTCTAGGCTGGGACATGGGTGACCTCACCCGGCAGCTCCAGCTGGAGGCTACACATTGCGGGGGGACGGGGAGGGTCTTACATGGGCCCATTCCCAGCCTGTCCCAACCCCCCACCCCCTGGAGTTCTGGTCTCGGCAGGCCCAGCATGAACACAACCCTGGAGTCCTGAACCCCCGTCCCCGTCCCTTCCCAAAGCTGACCTTAGGCAGGGGGTAACACGGCCCTGCAACCCAGGGGGCTAGGAGCCGGACTCCTGGGTTCTATCCCTGGTTCTGGGAGGGGACTGGGCTCTGGCGGCTTAGGGCAGGGGAGGCTGGGAGCCCGGACTCCTGGGTTCCAGCTAACCCCCTTCCCCTGCCCCGCAGGAGTGCTCGCCCTACGCTGCCCACTTGTACGATGCGGAGGACATGAGCTCCCCGGTGCGGGCGCTGCCCGGCCTGTGCCCCGCGTACTGCGCGGCCTTCTGGCTCCGGTGCCGCTCTGTGCTGAGCCTCCTCACCGAGGACCCTGCCAGCCTGGCGCTGGAGAGCGAGCACGCCCGCTTCTGCGGCACCCTGGGGCTGGGCGACCCCAGCTACTGCTACCCGGCGGTGGTGGGCAGCGCGGGGCTGGGCCAGGGGCTGGGCCAGGGGCAGGAGGGTGCCCGCGGCTGCCTGCAGCTCTGCCTGCGGGAGGTGGCCAACGGGCTGCGGAACCCCGTGGCCATGGTGCACGCCGGGGACGGCTCCCACCGCTTCTTCGTGGCCGAGCAGCGGGGCTGCGTCTGGGTCTTCCAGGCCAACGGCTCGCGGGCCGCGCGCCCCTTCCTGGACCTGCGGGCGGCCGTGCTCGCCTCACCCTGGGCGGGCGACGACTGGGGCTTCCTGAGCCTGGCCTTCCACCCCCCGCTTCCATGCCACCCGCACCTTCGACGTCTACTACTCCGCCCGCGCCGGGCCCCACGAGACCGTCCGCGTCTCCCAGTTCCGCGTCTCGCCCCACGACCCCAACGCCGCCGACCCCCGCTCCGAGAGGTGAGTGGCCCCCGCCTGGGCACTCCTGGGGTAGAACCCAGGCGTCCGGGCCCCCAGCCCCTACTCCCTTCTCGGAGCCAGGGGTTGAACCCAGGTGTCCGGGCTCCCAGCCCACCCCCGCACTTTCACCCACTAGCCCTGGTCCCCTCCACTTCTGAGCCAGCCCCCCTGTCACGTAGCTCCTGCCTCCCCACTCCATCTGCCCCACTGGTTTGGGGTGCCCCCCCTCACTTCACCCGGCTCCTCTCACCTGCAGGATCCTCCTGGAGGTGCTGGAGCCTGCGTCGAACCACAACGGGGGGCAGCTGCTGTTTGGGGCCGACGAGCTGCTCTACATCTTCCCAGGAGACGGGGGGCGAGCGGGGGACCCCTTTGGCGCCTTCGGCAACGCCCAGAACAAGTGAGAGCCGGGGCGGCGTTGGGGGGCCCTGGGGCCAGCGTGGGGTGTTGGGGGGCCCCTGGGGCCAGCATGGGGCATTGGGGGGGCCCCAGGGGGCGGCATGGGGTGTTGGGGGAGATGCCCCCTTGCAGGAAATTGGGGCGGGGGGGCCTGATATGTGAGAATTTGGCTCCCTTCTGCCACCTGGTGGCCAACGCGCAGACTGGCTGGCACCGTGTGGGGCAGGCAGCGCCCCCAAAACCCTGATTTCCCCCCGCACCCCCAGGGCCCTGAACCCCCCGGCCCAGCCCCTGCCGTGCCTGTTCCCGGCTCCCCGCCTCCCTCCCAGTTCGTCCCTGCTGGGCAAGGTGCTGCGGATCGACGTGGAGCCCGGGGCCGGGGGCCCCCCCACCGCATCCCGCCCCACAACCCCTTCGTGGGGCAGCCCGGGGCCCGTCCCGAGGTCTACGCCTGCGGGGTGCGGAACGTGTGGCGCTGCTCCGTGGACGGGGGCGACCCGTGAGCGGCGCCAGGCGCATCCTCTGTGGGGACGTGGGGCAGAACAAGTGCGAGGAGCTGGGCGTCCTCACGCCGGGCGCGGCCGGGTATGGCCGGGTATGGCCGGCGGGCGAAGGAGGGTTTGCCGGCTGACCCGGAGCGGTGTGCCAATGCATCGCTTGGTACGGCCGCCTCGCGCCAGGCCCCATGGGCCTGTCCCCTCCGGGGGGTGGGGGGCGGGGAGTGGGGCACGGGGCCTGTCCCCTCCGGGGAGTGGGGCAGGGGGCCTGTCCCCTCCATGGGGGCGGGGAGTGGGGCACGGGGCCTGTCCCCTCCATGGGGGCGGGGAGTGGGGCAGGGGGCCTGTCCCCTCCGGGGGGCGGGGAGTGGGGCACGGGCCCTGTCCCCTCCATGGGGGCGGGGAGTGGGGCACGGGGCCTGTCCCCTCTGGGGGGGGCGGGGAGTGGGGCACGGGCCCTGTCCCCTCCATGGGGGCGGGGAGTGGGGCAGGGGGCCTGTCCCCTCCGGGGGGTGGGGAGTGGGGCACGGGCCCTGTCCCCTCCATGGGGGCGGGGAGTGGGGCACGGGCCCTGTCCCCTCCATGGGGGCGGGGAGTGGGGCACGGGCCCTGTCCCCTCCATGGGGGCGGGGAGTGGGGCACGGGGCCTGTCCCCTCCGGGGGGCGGGGAGTGGGGCACGGGCCCTGTCCCCTCCATGGGGGCGGGGAGTGGGGCACGGGGCCTGTCCCCTCTGGGGGGGGCGGGGAGTGGGGCACGGGCCCTGTCCCCTCCATGGGGGCGGGGAGTGGGGCAGGGGGCCTGTCCCCTCCATGGGGGCGGGGAGTGGGGCACGGGCCCTGTCCCCTCCATGGGGGCGGGGAGTGGGGCACGGGGCCTGTCCCCTCTGGGGGGGGCGGGGAGTGGGGCATGGGCCCTGTCCCCTCCATGGGGGCGGGGAGTGGGGCAGGGGGCCTGTCCCCTCCGGGGGGCGGGGAGTGGGGCACGGGCCCTGTCCCCTCCATGGGGGCGGGGAGTGGGGCACGGGGCCTGTCCCCTCTGGGGGGGGCGGGGAGTGGGGCACGGGCCCTGTCCCCTCCATGGGGGCGGGGAGTGGGGCAGGGGGCCTGTCCCCTCCGGGGGGCGGGGAGTGGGGCACGGGGCCTGTCTCCTCCGGGGAGTGGGGCAGGGGGCCTGTCCCCTCCATGGGGGCGGGGAGTGGGGCACGGGGCCTGTCCCCTCAATGGGGGCGGGGAGTGGGGCACGGGGCCTGTCCCCTCTGGGGGGCGGGGAGTGGGGCACGGGGCCTGTCCCCTCCATGGGGGCGGGGAGTGGGGCAGGGGGCCTGTCCCCTCCGGGGGGCGGGGAGTGGGGCACGGGCCCTGTCCCCTCCATGGGGGCGGGGAGTGGGGCACGGGCCCTGTCCCCTCCATGGGGGCGGGGAGTGGGGCACGGGGCCTGTCCCCTCCATGGGGGCGGGGAGTGGGGCAGGGGGCCTGTCCCCTCCGGGGGGCGGGGAGTGGGGCACGGGCCCTGTCCCCTCCATGGGGGCGGGGAGTGGGGCACGGGCCCTGTCCCCTCCATGGGGGCGGGGAGTGGGGCACGGGCCCTGTCCCCTCCATGGGGGCGGGGAGTGGGGCACGGGGCCTGTCCCCTCCATGGGGGCGGGGAGTGGGGCAGGGGGCCTGTCCCCTCCATGGGGGCGGGGAGTGGGGCACGGGGCCTGTCCCCTCAATGGGGGCGGGGAGTGGGGCACGGGGCCTGTCCCCTCCGGGGGGCGGGGAGTGGGGCACGGGGCCTGTCCCCTCCATGGGGGCGGGGAGTGGGGCAGGGGGCCTGTCCCCTCCGGGGGGCGGGGAGTGGGGCACGGGCCCTGTCCCCTCCATGGGGGCGGGGAGTGGGGCACGGGCCCTGTCCCCTCCATGGGGGCGGGGAGTGGGGCACGGGGCCTGTCCCCTCCATGGGGGCGGGGAGTGGGGGCAGGGGGCCTGTCCCCTCCATGGGGGCGGGGAGTGGGGCAGGGGGCCTGTCCCCTCTGGGGGGGGCGGGGAGTGGGGCACGGGCCCTGTCCCCTCCATGGGGGCGGGGAGTGGGGCAGGGGGCCTGTCCCCTCCGGGGGCGGGGAGTGGGGCACGGGCCCTGTCCCCTCCATGGGGGCGGGGAGTGGGGCACGGGGCCTGTCCCCTCCATGGGGGCGGGGAGTGGGGCAGGGGGCCTGTCCCCTCCGGGGGGCGGGGAGTGGGGCACGGGCCCTGTCCCCTCCATGGGGGCGGGGAGTGGGGCACGGGGCCTGTCCCCTCCGGGGGGTGGGGGGCGGGGAGTGGGGCACGGGGCCTGTCCCCTCCGGGGAGTGGGGCAGGGGGCCTGTCCCCTCCGGGGGGCGGGGAGTGGGGCACGGGCCCTGTCCCCTCCATGGGGGCGGGGAGTGGGGCACGGGGCCTGTCCCCTCTGGGGGGGCGGGGAGTGGGGCACGGGCCCTGTCCCCTCCGGGGGGGGCACTGTCTCCACCCAGGTCAGGGGACCGCAGTGCCAGCACCTTGGGGGGCGGGAGAGGGAGGCTGCGTCCAGCCGGGGTTGCTGCCCCCGATCCCCAGCTGAGCTGCGCTCGTGCCCTGTCTTGCAGACGACGTCCCCCCATATTCGCCTATTCGCACCAGCTGGGGCGCTCGGTGACGGGGGGCTACGTGTACCGTGGCTGCCACAGCCCCAACCTGCGTGGCCGCTACATCTTTGGGGACTTCATGAGCGGGTAGGTTGGGCCCCTGGGGCCGGCGTGCTCAGCCGGGCTCAGGGAGAACAGCCTGCTACTGCTGCAGGCTCGTGGGAGCACTCCGGTAGCACACTGTGGGGCGAAGCGGGGGTTCACACCCTGCTGGTGACCCATGGGGGGCTGTGCGGGGGCTGCGCGCCTACTGGCCCCCCCGCACAAGGCCACCTCCTCCAACCCACAACCCCCCCCTTTCCTCTAGCCCCCACCTCCACCCCAGCACGGGGCCGCCCCCCACAACCCACCCAGCATCCAGCCCCCACTGGCCCCCCCAGCACAGGGTCACCCTCTCCAGTCCCCAACCCCCAGCTGCCCCCCAACTTTGCCATCCCCTGCCACCCCTCAACCCCCCAGGCAGGAGGCTGGGCACCACCCCAGGAAGATGGGGCCCCGGAGGCGGCTGGGTGCAAAGGGCCCCACCCGGCAGCTGCCCCCTGGCACAGTGCGGCTGGTGCACAGGGGCACAGGGCCCGGGCGGGGCCGGCTGGAGATCCTGGTGGGGGGCCAGTGGGGCCCGGTCTGTGACAATTTCTTTGACGGGCGGGCGGCCGCTGTGGTGTGCCGGCAGCTGGGCTACGGGCAGGCGCGGAGGGTGGCCCACCGGGCGGAGTTCGGGCAAGGGGCCGCGCTGCCCATCCGGCTGGAGTGCCGGAGCGCCCCCCCAGGCAGCACAACTGTGCCCACAGCGAGGACGTGGGGGTGGGGTGTGGGCACCGGGAGGGCCAGGGGCTGCCCAGGGGGAGCCGAGGGGGCCAAGCCCTGTAACTTCTGCCTCCTTCTTGCCCTCTGCGCTCTGGTGGGGGGAGGCGGGAGACACGGACAGCCAGGGTTGGGGGCTGGGCTGGGCCCTGCCACCCCCATCCAGCCCAGCCCCCTACTCCCCCCACAGCTTCAGGGACTTGGGAGCCACATGGCCCGGAGGCCCCCAGGAGCAGCTGCTCAGGGTTCCTGTTTTCCTTTTACAGCGGGGGGTTTAAGAATGGGGGGGCTTCTCCCCCCACTGCTGGGCCGGGAGGTGTCGGTTCTGGCGGGGGGGGCGGGGAGTCAGGACTCCTGGGTTCTATTGTTGGCTCTACCCCTGCCTTGAGCGCCAGGCCAGGGCGGGGTGAGGGGACAGAGGGCACAATACCACGCCACCGGCTCCTTCCAGCAATGGTTTATTCAGACTCCTGGTCCCCATCTTTCCCCGGGGCCATTTGCCCTCACAGCTGGCACACACAGGCCTGGGGGCGGGGGCGGGGGGGATCCCCAGGGGCGAGTGCTTGAGCCAGGGACACAGGGGTGTTTGCTCCACGTCTCCCCCCGCCCTAGGCTGATTCCTGGGCTGGCAGAGGGCGCTGCCCCGCGACACCCCAGCGGGGCTGAGGGGCAGCTCTTGGCGGCATGGGAGGGGCCATCACCCCCCATGGGCAGTGCCCGTCTTGCCGCGCTCCATCCTACACCTGGCGCCACAGAGGGGCAGCAGCTTCTGGCCGCGGGCCCTGGCAGATGCCTGCAGTGGGGGGCAGGCACATGCAGCAGCCCCAGACCCCTCCCTGAGCAGCGCCAGGCAAGACCCCGTGACGGTTCAACCCGGCTCATTAAAGGGTTTGCATGAAAGGGATCCTGGCAGAGCCCAGCGGCTGTGCGGGCGGGGGGGGTCCTCTCCCCTTCCCCCCTGCAGGGGGACCCCCACCCCTGCTCCTCCTGGGCAGCACGGCCTGGGGCTATGGCCTGTGCTGGGCAGAGCCACGGGCAGGAGGGGCAGGCAGCTCCGCCAGCTGGGAAGGGTACAGAGCAGCTGCCACCGCATCATAGCTGGGTCCCCCCATGCCCGGGGGGTGGGACACGGGGTCCCCAACCCAGCACACCTCCCCGCCCCCTCTGGCTCCTGCCAAAGCACCACAAAGCCTCCCCTCCCCGCCCCTCCCCAAAGGCGGCACCTCGCTGGTCCGGCTGGGGTCTCTGGCACAGCTGCACAGACAGCTGGGCCCCCCAGGAAAAGGGGCTTTTCCCTCCCTTGCGGGTGCCCCATGACATGCTGCCCCTTGCAGGGGGGCTCTGAGCTGGTGGGGGTGGAGGGGTAGAGTTTTGGGGGGCAGGAGGGGCATTGCCCCCAAGCCTCGGGCATGCATGGAATCACCCCCCCACGTATAAAACTCAAACTAGGCCTGGCCAGGCCCCAGCTCAGCCCCACACACAACCTGTCACCTTCACCCCCTTGGTCAGCCAGAGCCCGCGGCACCGGGGGGGCTGGCCCAGGCTGGGCCCCCACAGCCGGCTCCATGGCCCAGGGTCCCCAGCATGGCGGGGGTGAGTCTGGGAAACAGGGCAGGTCCCGGCCACCTGCCCCGCGATAAAACCTGGCGAACGGCCCCTGAAAACGGGGGCGCGCTTATTAAAACCCTGCGCGAGCTCCCCCCGCAACGTGCGGACAGGAGCCGCGTCAGCCGCCGGCACGGTCCCCGCGGGGAGCTGCCCCGGGAACGCAGCCCCCTCTGCAGCCCCCTCCGCGGGCAGGGCTGACGCTATCGGCTGATGGAGGCGTAGTTGGCTCGGCTGCCCGTGTTGAGCTGGGCACTGGCAGGTGGCGGCTTCTCGCCCTGGGCCGGCTCCTCCGGCGGCCCCTCGGGCTGCAGGATGGGCTCCTGGTCGCTGCGGCGAGCGGCCGGCAGCAGGAAGAGGTCGGTGAGGCCGTGCAGGTCGGCCGCCTTGTGGAAGGTCTGTAGAACCAGCAGCACGGCCATCAGCCCCAGCAGCAGGTACACTGGGCGAGAGCGAGGGGGCGTCAGCCACCGCGGGGACTGGGGGTCAGCCCCTGGAGCTATCGCGGCATTGCGCCCCAGCCGTGCCTGGGAAACGCCACCCGGCAGGGCCAGGCCCCACCCCACAGCAAGTAGGGAATAGAACCCAGGTGTCCTGTCTCCCAGCCCCCCTGCTCTAACCACTAGTCCCCACTCCCCTCCCAGAGCCGGGGAGAGAACCCAGGCATCCTGGCTCCCAGCCCCCCTGCTCTAACCACTAGTCCCCACTCCCCTCCCAGAGCCGGGGAGAGAACCCAGGCATCCTGGCTCCCAGCCCCCCTGCTCTAACCACTAGTCCCCACTCCCCTCCCAGAGCCGGGGAGAGAACCCAGGCGTCCTGGCTCCCAGCCCCCCTGCTCTAACCACTAGTCCCCACTCCCCTCCCAGAGCCGGGGAGAGAACCCAGGCGTCCTGGCTCCCAGGCCCCAGCTCTAACCCACCAAACAGCAGTGTACCCTAGGTAATGTTCAGGATGTAGCCGTCCCCACGGGGCACCAGCCCAGCTGGCTTGAAATGACTCTACTAGACACACCGATGCTGCACCCAAGTCTCCCCAGACTGTGCCCTGTGGGGCTACTGGGGCCCCCTCTACCCCCCCCAGGTACCTGCCCCCTAGACACCTGTGACAAAGTGAGGGGGGGGTTTCCCGTAACGTTTTGCATGAGCACTGCGTGCTTCTGTTTCCTCTGTGTCTGACACAAAGACCTCAGTGGTGGGACAAGGGGGTGTGATTTTTGCAGGGACCCAGGGTGGCAGGTGTCTGGCAGGACTCAGGAGCCAGGTGGCTGCCGCGAGAGGTGGGGGGCAGTGACTTGTTTGCCCAGGAGGAGGAGGGGCAGCAGGTGTGTCAGGGGCTGGTCAGTCTCCTGGTTGGGACAGGCCGGTGGGGGGAGTGGTGGAAAGCCCATGGCCTTTGCTGTAACTTCCTGCTTCCTGTGAGCTCTGTCCTACCCTGTGTTCCCGGTGACTAATAAACCTGTTTTCCACGCTGGCTGAGTCACGGCTGACTGGGGAGTGGGGGGCAGGGCCCTTTGCGGGCGTGCGAGGCTCCCCCAGGCGTCCCTCCAGGGGACCAGGGGGCTGAATGCTTCCAGGTCGGACCCGGGAGGTGCCGGAGCCGAGCAGGCTCCTTGCCCTGGTGCCGGCGCCCCGAGGGGAGACGCACCAGGAGGAGGGTCCTGCCTGACCTTGCTCGGAGCGCACCCATGAGACACCCCCCCAACGGAGCTGCCCCCCCCAGGCCTCCCCCCGCCCGCTGCTCACCAGTGACCGAGACCTTGTAGAGCGCCCGCAGCTTCTGGCCGGGCTGCTCGCCCGGCACGTAGTCACCCAGCCCGATGGTGCACAGCGAGATGAAGCAGAAGTAGAAGGCGTCCAGGTAGCTCCAGGTCTCCTCCAGGGCGCTGAAGATGGCGGCCGGCAGCAGAAAGAAGGCGACCAGCACGGCCAGCAGCAGCAGCAGGAAGTGGGCCCGGGCCAGCGCCCGATGGCTGTAGCCCGACCGCAGCTGCAGGTACTCGAGGGGCCGGTGGACGAAGAGCCGGGCCAGGCGCTGCACCGTGGCCGTCAGCACCAGCATGGTGAAGGGCACCCCCAGCAGGGCATAGAAGATGCAGAAGGCCTTGCCAGAGTCCGAGAGCGGTGTGGTGTAGCCGTAGCCTGGATGCAGGGCACAGAGGAGATGATGTTACCCCATGTGTGTGTAGGGGTCTCCCCCATGGGAAACTGAGGCACGGACAGGCAAAGGCATCCCACAGGGGTCAGTGTCAGAGCTGGGGATAGAACCCAGGAGTCCTGGCTCCCACCCCCCACCCCCACTCTAACCACTAGATCCCACTCCCCTCCCAGAGCTGGGGAGATAACCCAGGAGTCCTGCGTCCCAGCCCAGCCTTGCCCTGTGCAGCCCCTGGCTCCGTCCGTCCGGCAGGTCCCAGGCTTCATCCCCGCCCTAGCCCATGTGCCTGGGCTCTGCGTGAGGCCGGCTCCGGGAACAGCTCCGGCGCGGGGAGCTGGGTAATGAGATTTTACGCCCTGGTGAGTTCTAAGCCGGGCAATCAGGCGGCTGCAGGGGGCAGTGAAAGGCTCCATTGTGGGGGGCAGCACCGCACCCGCCGCTAATCCAGAGGCAAAGCCAGGGCCCTGCGGGGGGCTGCAAGCTGCACATGACCCCAAGCGCGGGAGGGTCTCGCCCAGGCCCAGTGACTGTTTTATGGTAGCACCCAGAGGCCCCAATCCGGGATCTACTGATGCCCGAGCACAGTGACACAGGCTGGCTGACATACCAGGTAACAGCCTACTACTGCAGCCAGCCAGTGGCGCTTCGGGGCTCCAATCGCACCGCGAAGGCACTGGGTGACGGGGCAGCTGCTGCCCCAAAGTTCCACTACCGGGGTGGCAGCCACAGGGCTCCCCAGCATGGCAGGGCTGGCCCCGCGTCCCCCCTGCCATGGCCGCATCCCCAGGCCTTTCCTACCCCTACCCCAGGATCCAGACAGGCTGAGTGCCCGGCCCCTTAGCCCATCCGCACTATGGGGCAGCTGCACCAGGGGCTGGGGCCGAATACCAGGAAGCCCGTGCGGTGGGGGTGAATCCCATGGGGGAGCCGGGTCACTGGGGACAGCCCTGCTCCCCCCCGCCCCACCATCAGAGCTGATGCCCAAGCTCAGAGCCGGCCTGTCAGGGCCTTGTCCACCCACCCCGGGGAGGCAACCCAGCCCACTCCCCACCCAGCTGCCAGGGAGCTGTTTACTCTGAGTGTTGACCCAAGGCAGGCATGGGTCAGAGTTCGCTCTGCATCAACCGGAGCCTCCCATCCTCCCTGCCCTGGCAGGGTGAGCCCTGCCCAGGGATCCCCCCCGCTAGCCAGCTGCCTCGGGACCCAGAGGTCCCACAGGGAGTGCCCTGCGGGCCAGGACGGCTCAATCTATCCTTGGGCCATGGTGGGGCAGAGGGGCTGATGTCCTGACACGCACGGAGCCAGGCAGGTCTCAGCTTCAGCACCAGCCCATGGAGACAGACCGACACGGCCGGACAGACGGGCATGTCTAACCCCCCCGTCCCCCGCAGCGGGATGCACCACAGGACCTGTCGCGCTCAGGAAGGTGCCCCGTGGTACCCAGGGACAGACAGGGACAGCCCAGCTGTGGGGACACACAGCTGCCTCAGGCCCCCCCAAGGCACCGAGCTGCCGGACCGGGCAGCACCCAGACCCAGGGGATTGTGTGGCAAAGCCCCTGGGCACTGAGCCCCATGGGCTGTGCCCCCCCCATGGCGTCACTGGGGCCAGGCGCTGGTAACGCACACGCTCTTGGCCTGGCAGGCAGCAGGACTCCCTGGCTCGGTGCCAGGCCCAGGCAGGGCCAGAATGCCCGAGCCCTGGGGAGAGGCACCAGCTCATGTCCGGGTTAACCCCCTCCCTGCCAGGGCTTGGCTCACAACACCCAGTACAGGGGCGGGGAAAGAGCCAGCGTCTGGGCAGCTCTCCAGAGCCCCATGCCGCCAGCCCTGTCTGTCAGGAGCGCTCGGCACTGTCAGGAGCGTAGCAGTGCTCAGCCGGGCTGGGACCCGCTTTCCTTTCCTGGCCAGCCAGCCAGCAGCTGGCTCAGCGTTTCTAACAGCGCATGGGGCCAGCCACGACTTCCCCCGGGACAGCCAGCAGGGCGGCCCGGACCCACGAGTCCCATGAGCCAGAGGCAGCTGTCACCCCTTTGGGCTAAACATCTGAAGGACTAACTGAGCTGTATGGGATCATCAGGGAGCCAGGACTCCTGGGTTCCGTCCCCAGAACTGGCAGGGGAGTGGGCTAGTGGTTTCAGTGAGGGGGCAGGGGCTGGGAGCCAGGACTCCTGGGTTCCATCCCCAGTGCTGGCAGGGGAGGGGGCCTAGTGGTTAGAGCAGCAGCTCTCTAGGGCAGAGACTCCCAGCTCCCAGATGAGGGGAGGGGGCCAGGCTGGGGAGCAGGGATTCTGGCTGGATCCTGGCTGGACCCAGCTGTAATCAGCACCAATGTGCCCACCCCAGGACCTGCCGACCTGAGAGACCTGTTTATTTAGGGCTGGATCCAAAGCCTGTCGGAAGCCAGGGAGGGCAGGAGGGTTCCACTGGGCTGGGGGTCCGGCCACATGGACCAGTCTGAGCACCGGGGGCTGCTGGCCCTGGTGTAGGCCAGGCCAGGAATCTCTGAAGCTAAGGCCCCACAGGGGATCCAAGGCCCAGCAGCCAGCCCCCTCCCCACTCAGGAGCACCTTTGTGCTCTAGGATTTCCGCAAGGGCCTGGGGGGGGAGGGGGGGGAGAGAGAGAGGGAGAGAGAGAGAGAGAGAGAGAGGAACTAGACCAGGATGGAGGGGGAGGGTTGGGCTCCAGCTGCTAACTCTGCACTTTCACTTTCCTTGTCATCTGGCGCCCAGGTGCCGGATTGGGGGTGGGGGTGCAACCAGTTCTTCCAAAGCAGCGTTCAGAAGCCCCCCCGGGGAGCATTTCACAATATACCCCCCTACACACCCCTCCCAGGGCAGGAGCGGGATCTCGCTGAGGCTCCTGGCGGAGGAACAAGGCCAGTCCCAGAGTCCTAGCATGGGGGAAGTCCCTGGCATGGCCACTCCGTCACCATCACCCAGGGCCCGGAGCCAGCGCCCAAAGAAGCCGGCCCAGTGAGCCCAGCCGACACCAGCCCAGAGACCTTCTCCAGTCAGTTTTGCTTCTGACAGCTGGCAGGGGCCCAGCAGGCCCTGCCCAGACCTGATCTCTGCTCCGGCAGGTGCAAAGCAGGAGTCCAGGCGAGCGCTGCCTGGGTGTTGGGACACTGCCACCCTGGCAGCACGCAGCATCCCGTGAGCCCAGTCACCAGGCCCAGCGCCTCGTTCACACCCCATGTCACTCCAAGGCCCAGCAGACACTTCGGAGAAGGGCCTCAGAGTTACAGCTGCACCCGCCTTGCCTAAGGGAGCTCGGCCCAGGGACACCCCAGGCCCCCAGCAACACCCCATGGACCCAGCACAGACCTCCCAGGTCCCCTCCCCACACAGAGCAGGAAGAGGGGCACATGCCCCATGGCCAAACGCCCTGCTAAGATGCTTTTCCAAACCCGATCCCACTCTAGGCCCTGCAGAGAACCCCGTGGGTCAGGGCCTGGTGGGGCAGATCCGAGCCACTGTGCGGTGGTGGGGAGGGGCAATGTTTGGTTTGTGGGTTGAGCTGGAGGCTGTGTTAGCTGGGGGAGGGGGAGGAGAGGGCGGCTGTGTTAGCCGGGGGAGGGGGGACTCTGATAACCGGGGCGGGGGAGGGGAAAGGGGCGCTCAGGCACTTTCCCTCACACACTTAACAAACTTTCTGAAAGTTTCTCCAGCTGGCTCCGGCTCTGGGCAGGCCCGGCCCGAGGGGGGCGGACATCATCCATCGGGAACAGCCCCCGCTTGCCCGAGCAGAGAGTGACATTTGCGTGTCCCCTCCCCCCCCCCCACACCCCAGTCCCCCGACGCTGCTGGATTTGTAAACTCCCAACCAAGCACGAGATTCGCCCTGGGTGCTTTAACGCGCTTGGGAACAGGGCGCGTGTGTACTGGGGCGGGTTTAAAATCACTGGGGGGCTCTAGGGACACGGCCCTGGGACCCCCCGGGGGATGGGCGCAATGGTCTGGAAGCTGGTGGGGACACCCCATTCCTGGGGGCCCCGGGGGAGCGCAGGGCGCCTGGGGTGGTACCGAGAGACTCACGCGCTGTTTGGGGGCGGCGGCCCCGGCGGGGGAAGCTGGGGAGGGCGGCGCGCAGCGGAGGGGGGCGCTCCGGCTGGGCAGGGGGGCGCTCCGGCTGGCGAGGGGGCACTCCGGCTGGGCAGGGGGGCGCTCCGGCTGGCGAGGGG
Source organism: Lepidochelys kempii (assembly GCF_965140285.1). Classification (NCBI taxonomy): domain Eukaryota; kingdom Metazoa; phylum Chordata; order Testudines; family Cheloniidae; genus Lepidochelys; species Lepidochelys kempii. The sequence continues at coordinate 984,973 of NC_136402.1, read as the reverse complement.
GCACTCCGGCTGGGCGGGGGGGCGCTCCGGCTGGCGAGGGGGCGCGCAGGGGCGGCGGGCGCGGGCGCTTACCCACGGTGGTGACCAGCGTGCTGGAGAAGAAGAAGGCGGAGGCGAAGTCCCAGTTGGAGGCGCCGGCCGAGCCGTTCCGCAGCACCGACACCCCGTAGCGGTTGGCGCTCAGCACCCGCTCCAGGAAGCGCTCCAGCGCGCTCTCGTTCAGGCAGGGGCTGGCCCGCAGGAAGGCGGCCTTGAGCGAGCGCAGCTCGGCCCGCAGCCGGCTCTCGTAGGGGCGCTCGATGGCGGAGACGAGCAGCGCGCCCAGCAGCAGGTAGCCCGCGTAGCCCACCAGGCAGAGCCCCAGCACGGCGCAGCGGTTCATGGCGCGGCCGGAGCCCCGTGCGCCCTGGGCGCGGGCGGGGAGAGCGCAGCCCGGAGCGCCCCGCGGGCAGGGGAGACCCGGGGCCCCCGGAGGAGGAGGACGGCGGGGAGGGGAGACCCGGGGCCCCCCGGGCAGAGCCCTCGGTGCGCCCCAGGGAACGGGGGGGCCCGGAGCCCCTCGGCCGCTGCTCTCCCCCTGGCTACGTGTCCTTCCAGCGGAGCTTCCTGCTGCTGCCGCCGGCTCCCCGGAGCGAGCCCCGAACCCAGAGACCCGCCGGGCCGGTCCCCGAGCGGCCGCGCAGCGACCCCTGCCTGCCGCCCGGCGGCTTCTTAGGCTGGGGACAAGCCCCGCCCAGCGGGGCGGGCTGGGACTCGGGGCCCCGCCTGGTCTCGGGGGGACCCCAGGGGATTCCCCGGAGCGGAGGCGGATTCCAGGGCCAGGCAGGAGCCTGGTCCCTGCCGGGGGAGGGAGGAAGGGGCCACATGCACCGACCTCCCCCCGTGCCCCCTCCCCGCTCATCCTTGGCTGCTCTCCGGCTCCTTTCCGATAGGGATCTCAAAGCACTTCACAGACAAGGGACCAAGCCTCCCATCCCTCCGGGGAAACAGGTCACTGCTGTTCCTATTCCACAACTGGGGAAACTGAGGCAGGGGGTTGGTCCAAGGACAGAGCCAGCAGCAGAGCTGGGAATAGAACTCAGGAGTCTTGGCTCTGAGCACGAGGCCCCGCTCTCCTCCAAGGGAGAAAAGCCTGAAACTTTCTGAAAGCCACTCTGGAGTCTGGCCAGTGGGAGGAGACGTGTAATCAAGTGACATGGGTTTTAACACAGATGGGTGCATGGACTCCCCCTCACTCCCCCCCCCCCCAAGCCAGTGCAGTGAGCCTGGAACAAGGGCATCTCTGTCTCGCAAGACTTGTTCTCTTGTGCACAGTAAATAGCATATGGGTGACATTAACACACACACAAACACACTGTAACTCAGCACCCTGTCTCTGCCCTGGGGGGCTCTCACACCAATCAGGTCTCACGTCTTTGCAGGCAGGATCAGCAGCTCAGGGGTCACCTGCTGGGTGACAGTAGTACCCCAGTGGCTAGGTCACTCCAAAAAGTAATTTTCCCTGGGTTGTTACTCACCCCTTCTTGTCAACTGTTGGGAATGGGCGACGTCCAGCTTGATGGAATTGGCCTCGTTAGCGCTTATCCCCCACGTGGCCAGGCAACTCCCATCTTTTCATGTACTGCATACGTACACGTATGTATACGGCTTCCTGTCTTATTCACTCCATGCATCTGATGAAGTGGGTTCTAGCCCACGAAAGCTTAGGCCCAAATCAATGTGTTCGTCTCTAAGGTGCCACGAGGCCTCCTCGTTGTTTCTAGTGGTTCCCTCTGACTCACCACCCCCCATCTGTTCCCTGATCTGTGCAGTCTGGGTCAGGCACCAGGGTAACTTGGGAGTGGAGCAGCCAAGGTCAGTGAAATTGCACTGGGGTAAAACTGGTGCAGACGGGAGGAGATTCAGCCCTGGGTGTTCTCCGGATCTTCTGAGGGAGCTTTGTCCCTGTGTAACCCCCTTCCCCCTCTTCATCCTCTCAGGCTGCTGAGCAACTGTGGGAAGGGGGGTGCTAGGCAGGGACCCTGCCCTAGCCCCCTTGCTGAGCAGCGTGGAGTGAACCATGCCCAGCTGATAACAGCATTCCTGCTCCAGGGCTTGTTCTGAGGTCATCAGCCAGGCCAGGCCAGGCCAGCACAGCACAAACTGCAAAGCGAACCCAGCCCAGGATGGGGACAGGGATTTGGTGGGTCAGGAGGTCAGAGCCTGAATGCGCCAGGAAGCTGCTTTGGGCATAAGGGGCACTCCTGGAAGAGGAGCGGGCAAAGGGAGCTGCCAGGAGGGAAGGCCCAGCAGGGTAGAGGAACTGGCAGGGGGTGCAGGAGAGAGGGCATTGGGGCACATCCTCTTTCCCCTGTTCCCAGTAACGCTGAGGCTGCTGTCTCCCACCTACTGGTTGAATTTTTCAAAACATCCTAAGGAACCTAGCGCCCCATTCCCAACCCCCAGGCAGTTTAGAAAATCCCAGTCCAAAGTCACCATCTGAACAAAACACAGAGGAACCAGCTCGACCCTGTGGGAAGGAGGGACAAGGGATAGGGGAGCAGGTGAGAGCCCTCGTCCCTCTGCCATCGGCTCCTTACACTGCAGATGTGACTCTGGAAATTGCTCCGTCTGGGCCAGAGCCACCTACCAGGAAAGTCCAGTTTGGGCAGCTTTCGCAAGGAACTATCCCAGCCCTTGGCAGCCCCCTGCAATTTGTCCTGGGGGCCCCCAGGGGTGTCATGACCCTGGAGAGGGGGGGCCCTGACTGAGCCTTACAGGAACTCATGTATTAGAGGGGTAGCTGTGTTAGTCTGGATCTGTAAAAGTGGCAAAGAGTCCTGTGGCACCTTGTAGACTAACAGACGTATTGGAGCATGAGCTTTCGTGGCGAATACCCACTTCGTGGGATCCATGTCCTGGAACTTTCCAGAGGCAGGTATAAATATGCAAGCAAGAATCAGGCTAGGGATAACGAGGATCAATCAGGGAGGATGAGGCCCTCTTCTAGCAGTTGAGGTGTGAACACTGAGGGAGGAGAAACTGCTTTTGTCCTTGGCGAGCCATTCACAGTCTTTGTTTAATCCTGAGCTGATGGGGTCAAATTTGCAAATGAACTGCAGCTCTGCAGTTTCTCTTTGAAGTCTGGTCCTGAAGTTTTTGCTGCAGGATGGTTTCAGAGTAACAGCCCTGTTAGTCTGTACTTGCAAAAAGAAAAGGAGTACTTGTGGCACCTTAGAGACTAACCAATTTATTTGAGCATGAGCTTTCGTGAGCTACAGCTCACTTCATCGGATGCATACCGTGGAAACTGCAGTAGACTTTATATACACACAGAGACCATGAAACAATACCCCCTCCCACCCCACTGTCCTGCTGGTAATAGCTTATCTAAAGTGATCATCAAGTTGGGCCATTTCCAGCACAAATCCAGGTTTTCTCGCCCTCCACCCCCCCCCACAAATTCACTCTCCTGCTGGTGATAGCCCATCCAAAGTGACAACTCTCCACACAATGTGCATGACAATCAAGTTGGGCTATTTCCTGCACAAATCCAGGTTCTCTCACCCCCCACCCCCCTCCCAAAAACCACACACACAAACTCACTATCCCGCTGGCAATAGCTCATCCAAAGTGACCATTCTCCCCACAATGCGCATGATAATCAAGGTGGGCCACCCCCAGCACAAATCCAGGCCTTCTCACACCCCCCCCCACCTCCATACACACACAAACTCACTTTCCTGCTGGCAATAGCTCATCCAAACTGACCACTCTCAAAGTTTAAATCCAAGTTAAACCAGAACATGGGGGGGGGGTAGGAAAAAACAAGGGGAAATAGGCTACCTTGCATAATGACTTAGCCACTCCCAGTCTCTATTTAAGCCTAAATTAACAGTATCCAATTTGCAAATGAATTCCAATTCAGCAGTTTCTCGCTGGAGTCTGGATTTCAAGTTTTTTTGTTTTAAGATAGCGACCTTCATGTCTGTGATTGCGTGACCAACCTAGCTACACCCCCCCGGGGGGCTGGAGCACCTACAGCATGGGGAGAACCTCTCCTGTGGGCACGGGTAGTGTCTTCACTGCTCGAAGTGTAGACCCGGCAATGGGCTTTAGCACATGTTCACCTGGGCCAAGGTATTAAAATCACAGCACAGGAGGAGCCGTCATAAGCCCATACTCTGTGCACAGGGGCTGGTTTATCTATGGTGCCATGCCTGTCCCATTAGTGTGCTCTCTGAGGCCCTGCTAGGCTCTCCCCGGGTGAAAGCATTCCCACTGCAAGGTCCTGGGCTTTGACCTGACTGAGCATATCTCCTTTCAGAAGCTCCTTCCTGGGAAACAATGTCAAGATAAAGAGCTGAAGCAGCATCAAACACAGCACGTCCCCCATCATTCAATTCCTGAGCAGCCAGGCTGCCTCTTTGAAATGCAGATAGACTGGATAGTTGTGTGGATAGTTGTGAACAGAGGAGAGATGGCCTGCAAAGCTTGGCAATTAACCTCAGAAATGGGCATTAAACGACCTGTGTTTACCGGGCGGGACGGGCTACTCAGCACTAAATGACAGGTTTCAGAGTAACAGCCCTGTTAGTCTGTATTCGCAAAAAGAAAAGGAATACTTGTGGCACCTTAGAGACTAACCAATTTATTTGAGCATGAGCTTTCGTGAGCTACAGCTCACTTCATCGGATGCATACTGTTGAAAGTGTAGAAGATCTTTTATACACACAAAGCATGAAAAAATACGGGAGGTATTTTTTCATGCTTTGTGTGTATAAAAGATCTTCTCCACTTTCCACAGTATGCATCCGATGAAGTGAGCTGTAGCTCACGAAAGCTTATGCTCAAATAAATTGGTTAGTCTCTAAGGTGCCACAAGTACTCCTTTTCTTTCAGCACTAAATGTTAATCTGGATTTGATAAATTCAAGTTAAGTGGTGTTCATACCAACATGGGTGATGGAAACTCAGGTAAACGTGGAGTTTTCAGTTTGTGACTCACTATTTTAAGTTTCCTCTTTTCAACTAAAAAGAGGAAGCTGTAATGCCCCTAAAACCCCTCACAGCAAAGCCCCTTGTGGGCTGAAGTTGGGGGGAACTTCCCTGTGGATGCAGGTTGCAGAATGGTCCACTGAAGGCATTCTCACCTCTTCCAAGTTCCATTGGACTCACAACAGTGGATACCAGGGCTGGAGAAGGGCTAGTGGGCTAGGTGGACCCCAGGCCTGACCCAGCCTCACAGTTCCTATGAGAACGGAGGAAACACCTTGTATCACCACCAAGGGGGTAAGTATTGGACAGAGCCTGCTATTTTCAAGCAACACCAGATCAAAGACTCTATCTCGCACCTTTGCCTGTCTTCCCTAGCCCTGGAGCTCAGAGGAACCCGCCTCAAACAATCCCCTCTAACGAGGAGTTTGTGTATATAATGCAGGCGGAACCAATGTGCTGTATGCTGTCCAGACACAAAGTCTGCAGAAATGCCAGGTCCCAGCTTGCAATGCTCCTGCTTGACCCAAAAACCAGAACTCAGCGAGTCCCAGCGTACCACATTCCATCCTGAGCTGAGGGGTGTGGCCTGTGGAGGCGGCCGTCCCGGCCAGCCTGGCTCTGTCATACAGCGCGAGCCGGGGAGGCGGCAGTCCCGGCCGGCCTGGGTCCGTCGTACGGCGTGAGCCGGGGAGGCGGCCGTCCCGGCCGGCCTGGCTCTGTCGTACGGCGCGAGCCGGGGAGGCGGTGGTCCCGGCCGGCCTGGGTCCGTCGTACGGCGCGAGCCGGAGAGGCGGCCGTCCCGGCCGGCCTGGCTCTGTCGTACGGCGCGAGCCGGGGAGGCGGCCGTCCCGGCCGGCCTGGCTCTGTCGTACGGCGCGAGCCGGAGAGGCGGCCGTCCCGGCCGGCCTGGCTCTGTCGTACGGCGCGAGCCGGGGAGGCGGCCGTCCCGGCCGGCCTGGCTCTGTCGTACGGCGCGAGCCGGGGAGGCGGCCGTCCCGGCCGGCCTGGCTCTGTCGTACGGCGCGAGCCGGGGAGGCGGCCGTCCCGGCCGGCCTGGCTCTGTCGTACGGCGCGAGCCGGGGAGGCGGCCGTCCCGGCCGGCCTGGCTCTGTCGTACGGCGCGAGCCGGGGAGGCGGCCGTCCCGGCCGGCCTGGCTCTGTCGTACGGCGCGAGCCGGGGAGGCGGCTGTCCTGGCCGGCCTGGCTCCGGGGGCCGGCTGCACGCTCAGGGTGCCCTGTCGGGGTGCGGGGGCTCGGAGGCTCTGGGGCTGGGCTGGGACAGGCCGGGGCCTGCAGGCTCCGGGGCAGGGCGCTCGGCTGCCCACTGTGGCTCCTCGGCCTCTCGGGAGGCCTGAGGCCCCAGGCCCAGGTTCCCCCCAGGGCTGGCCCCGGCCCCGCAGGGCCCAGCTGACGCCCAGGCTGGGCGGGCGACTCCAGCCATGGGGTCCCAGCCCCAGGCCCTGGGGGCGAAGGGCGCTCCTGGGCCTGGGCCTACAGCACTGGGGAAAGCCTGAGCTAGAGTAGCCGGCCGCCATCTTGGAAAGGGGCATGGACAGGGACGTGCAGCCACGTGACTGCCCCGCAGTCGCCATCTTGGGCAGGGATGGGGGGCGGGGCATTTCGGGTCGCGCGACCGCACACGCAGCGCGGCGTCTTGGCAACGTGACCTTCCGGCGCATTGTCCAACGCACGCGCCACGACACTGCGCCGGGCAACGGGCCCCCGCCGCTTGCCCAATGAGCGCGGCGGCGGCCCGGCACGTGACGCCTCGGCCCGACCCGTGATTGGTAGGGCGGCGGCGGCGCGCGCTGATTGGCGGCGCCTGCGAACAGTGCCGTTCTCCAATTGGTCGGTTGGCCCTAAGTGGGCGGGGCTTCCCTTAAAGCGGCAGCGAGGCCCGGCTGACAGTTCGCCGGGGCGGAGCGCGATGAACCCAGATGGCGGCCCCGGCGGGGGGCTCCGGCAGCGTCAGTGGGGGAGGGGGTGACGGGGGGGTGACGGGGGGAGGGGCGGCGAGGGGGTGACGGGGGCTGTCTCGGGGGGAGGGGCGGCGAGGGGGTGACGGGGGGGTGACGGGGGGAGGGGCGGCGAGGGGGGTGTCTGGGGGGAAGGGCGGCGAGGGGGTGACGGGGGCTGTCTCGGGGGGGAGGGGCGGTGAGGGGGGTGTCTGGGGGGAAGGGCGGCGAGGGGGTGACGGGGGCTGTCTCGGGGGGGAGGGGCGGTGAGGGGGGTGTCTGGGGGGAGGGGCGGCGAGGGGGTGACGGGGGCTGTCTCGGGGGGGAGGGGTGGCGAGGGGGTGTCCGGGGGGAGGGGCGGCGAGGGGGCTGTCTCGGGGGGGAGGGGCGGCGAGGGGGCTGTCTCGGGGGGGAGGGGCGGCGAGGGGGCTGCCCGGGGGGAAGGGCGGCGAGGGGGTGACGGGGGCTGTCTCGGGGGGGAGGGGCGGCGAGGGGGCTGTCTCGGGGGGGAGGGGCGGCGAGGGGGGTGTCTGGGGGGAGGGGCGGCGAGGGGGTGACGGGGGCTGTCTCGGGGGGGAGGGGCGGCGAGGGGGCTGCCCGGGGGGAAGGGCGGCGAGGGGGCTGCCCGGGGGGAAGGGCGGCGAGGGGGCTGCCCGGGGGGAAGGGCGGCGAGGGGGGTGTCTGGGGGGAAGGGTGGCGAGGGGGTGACGGGGGCTGTCTCGGGGGGGAGGGGCGGCGAGGGGGCTGTCTCGGGGGGGAGGGGCGGTGAGGGGGTGCCCGGGGGGAGGGGCAGCGAGGGGGGTGTCTGGGGGGAAGGGCGGCGAGGGGGTGACGGGGGCTGTCTCGGGGGGGAGGGGCGGCGAGGGGGGTGTCTGGGGGGAGGGACGGCGAGGGGGCTGTCTCGGGGGGGAGGGGCGGCGAGGGGGCTGCCCGGGGGGAAGGGCGGCGAGGGGGTGACGGGGGCTGTCTCGGGGGGGAGGGGCGGCGAGGGGGCTGTCTCGGGGGGGAGGGGCGGCAAGGGGGGTGTCTGGGGGGAAGGGCGGCGAGGGGGTGACGGGGGCTGTCTCGGGGGGAGGGGCGGCGAGGGGGGTGTCTGGGGGGAAGGGCGGCGAGGGGGTGACGGGGGCTGTCTCGGGGGGGAGGGGTGGCGAGGGGGCTGCCCGGGGGGAAGGGCGGCGAGGGGGTGACGGGGGCTGTCTCGGGGGGGAGGGGCGGCGAATGGGGTGTCTGGGGGGAGGGGCGGCGAGGGGGTGACGGGGGCTGTCTCGGGGGGGAGGGGCGGCGAGGGGGTGTCTGGGGCGGGTTCAGGCCCCCTGGCCGTGGGGCACCTCCCTGCAGTGGCCTTTGGCGGTTGCTGCCTGCGAGCTCGTTGGTGGGATGAGGTTGGGGGGTCTCGCCCTGTCCCCAGGGGCTGGCTGTCTCGGGGACCCCCCCATGGCCGGCATCGCTGGAGGGCCCCTCGTGGGCAGCCCCAGCAGAGCGGCCCGTGGCTGAAGGGGCTGAGGAGAGCCAGCTTCTCCAGCCTCTAAGCCGATCGCGTGGGGGTGCCCCCCTGTGCCAAGTCCCTGTGCCCTGGGGTCCCATCACCCCAACTCACCTGCTGTCTCCTTCCCGCAGCCTCCAAGCGCCGGCTGCCGGCCGCCTCCTCCAGCATGGCTGATCCTCCCCAGCTGTTCGATGACACCAGCTCCAGCGCCCTGGGCAGGGGCTACGCTGCCCCGCAGTCCCCCCCTGTGGGCTACCCTGCACAGGGCTCCTTCCTGGCTGAGCCCATGTCCAGCTTCGCCATGGCCTACGGCAGCACCCTGGCCAGCCACAGCAAGGAGATTGTGGACAAGAACGTGAGTGTGGGGCCAGGGGGAAGGTAGCGGGGGGAGACGTCCCATCCACAGCGCAGCCTCCAGTTTGTCCTGTTGCTGAGACAGAAGACTGAGTGGCTGCTTCTCTCTGACCCTACCCTCTCCTCGTGATGCCCCCTGCTCTGCACTTGGTGCTCCCCCCCACACATGGGGCCCCCCATCCTACACCCCTGCCCCCCTGTGCCCTGAGCTGCTTTCCTCTCCTTGCAGATTGACCGCTTCATTCCCATGACTAAGCTGAAATATTACTTTGCCGTGGACACTGTCTACGTGGGCAAGAAGCTGGGGCTGCTTCTCTTCCCGTTCATGCACCAGGTAAGCCCAGAAAGGCTGAACCTAGCTGGGTAACTGGAGCCACGGCCTTGTTCGTTAGCAGGTTGGGTGATGGGAGTTGCAAAGGGCTCTTTAGCCTGCAAACTTCAAATGGAGGATTGAAGAGTCCAGGACGTCACCTCCACCATCCACCTCCAAAATCAGCTGGCGCCTAAGTCTGAGTGCGCATACAAGGTTGTGCGGGTCGTCCGCATCTAGGGCCGCTCCGCCCCCTGGTGTGGGGCACACTCTCTGGATGGTCAGTCTGACTCCACCGGGCCCATTCTGCAGCCCCTTACAACCACTCTGCTGTAGTGTTTAACACCCATGGGAGGGGGGACGCTGGTGGTAGGGCTGTGCTGCCGGCAGGGCTCAGGGTGATGCAGCACCCCCAGACCCGCACACTACATAAGTGACTCTCCAGTGCAGGGCTATTGGCCCCGGGGCGCTGGCTCCTGGTTGCTGAGTGCCGCACCAAGAGACGCTCGCTGGGTGGCCTGGGTTTAAAGCTAAACGAGCTTCCTGGCTGGCTCGTACCGTGAGGCCGGTTCAGGAGGATGGGCACCATGCAGAGATTGCCCTCCCTTGCCAGCTCACCCCTTCTGGCTCTGCAGCACTCGGGTGTCTGGGGTTCCCCTCACAGGTGTGTCTCTTGGCAGGACTGGCAGGTGCGATACCAGCAGGACACACCTGTAGCACCACGGTTTGACATCAACGCCCCTGATCTCTACATTCCAGGTACCTTGCTGGGCAGCAGCGTGTGGTCTGATTTGACCCTGTGCAGAGGGCAGGCCCTCGTCCTTCCGGGCTTGTAGGCTGAGTCCCGCAGTCCCTAGCCAATGCAGCACTGGGCGCTGGGTGTTATGGCCTGACTTTCAGGGGTGCTTGCATGGGAGGTTGAAAGTTGCACAGTTCACTGTGGATCCGAGCAGCAATATAGATTAGTTGGCTCCCTGAAACCTTCCCTGGTTTCCGAGGCCTTGTCTACAGGAGGAAGCTGAGCGGCCTGGCTACGGTGGGGGAATTATTCTGCTGTTGCCAACTCTTCGGGAGTAAAGGCAGCAGAGTTACTCCCTCCACCATCTCGGAGTTTCCTGTGGGCATTGGGAGCCCTCTCAGCTTAGTAGCCCAGGTTGGCATCTCCCATGTGCTCTTTCAGGAGGTCTATGCATTCCCTATCCTCTGGGCCGGACTGGTCCCCTCTGCATGAGAGCAGTGACTCTGGGACTCACCAGCTTGTTTCTCTTTCCTTCGCAGTCATGGCTTTCATCACGTACATCCTGGTGGCTGGCTTAGCACTGGGAACCCAGAACAGGTGAGGAGAGTGCTCCCCAGGCATAGGCGCCGACTCGTGGATGCTCCGAGGCTGGAGCACCCACAGGAAAAACTTGGTGGGTGCTCTGCACCCACTGGCAGCTCCCCACGCCAGCTCACCTCCGCCTCTCCCCCTGAGCGCGCCTTCCCTGCTTCTCCCAGCGCTTGCTGCCACGGAACAGCTGTTTCATGGCGAAACAAGCTGAGGGAGGGAGGCGGGAGGAGCGGGAACGTGGTGCACTGGGGGGGCCAAGGCGGGGATTTGAGGAAGGGGCCCAATAGGGACAGGGAGGGTGCGGAGTTGGGGCAGGGGTTGGAATGGGGGTGGGGCGGGCAGGGGTGGCGCGAGCACCCACTGGCGCCAGGAGAAGCTGGTGTCTATGTCCCAGGTGCAGCAGCAGCCTTGGGTCTGTGCTGTCCTGAGGACTCGGATCTGCCCCGTCTGCGTGTGGTTCTCCTGAGCGTGGGGGTGCAGCAGCCTCGTGCTGGGGGTGGGCGCTTTCTCAGACCCTGCGCCAAAGGTCAGGCTGATCCATGTGAACAGAAGCTTGACCAGGGTAAAACTGGCAGCTGCTGAGTGCCCACATCCTTTCCAGGAATGCCCTCCAGGCGGGGAATTTTAGTGGGAGTGGGGGGACCCCAGCCTGAACCGGCCCCACCTTCCCAGGTATGTCAGTTGGGAACGCCATGCTCCTGTGCCTGGAGCAGACCGTCCTGTGGTGGCCTCTAGCCGGCAGTACAGGAGCTCTCTGCGTGTCTCCGTGCCCAGAGGGAGGGCGTGGGGTCAGCCTGACCCTGCTGCTGGTGCCCGGCATTCGATGGCCTGCAGGCTCCCCGGGGGGCTGGGAGGTGGCCGCATGGGAAGCGTCGTAGGTCCTGCCAAGCCTAGGCTGCCAGGAACTCGCCCATCGGCAGGCTGGCACCCTTTGACCCTCCCAGTCCCAGCTGGTGCCCTTTGACCGTCCTGACCCCTGTGCGAATGCAGGTTTTCTCCCGACATCCTGGGCTTGCAGGCCAGCTCGGCCCTGGCCTGGCTGATCGTGGAGGTGCTGGCCATCCTGCTGAGCCTCTACCTGGTGACTGTGAACACGGACCTCACCACCATCGACCTCGTCGCCTTCTCGGGGTACAAGTACGTCGGGTGAGTGCTGGCCCCTCCCCAGCCTGGAGCTGCAACCACCGCACTCGAATGGGGGGAGGAGACCAGCCCTGTGCCCTGCAGGGAGAGGGGATCGTGTCCCAGTCTCTGAGCGGCAGAGGGGCTGGGGTCAGCGCTCTGGGGCTGACGCAGATGTGCAGTGTGTGGAGTTAAAGGGGCCTGACTCTGGGTGTGGGTCCAGATCTCTGTCGAATTAAATTAGCGCCAGGGGGATGCGTTTGGAAACGTGTCCCTCCCCCCCCAGCCTGTGAGTGACCACGCTGCAGTGGGGTGCTGGGCCAGGGCCCTAGCACGGGAGGGGGTGCTGGTGGCACGGCTCTGCTACCCCCAGGGCTAGGGGTGGCACCCCACACCCGCTCACTTCATGCCTCTCCTGCGGCAGGATGATTGTCGGCATCGTGTCCGGCCTGCTGTTCGGCAAGACTGGCTACCACCTGCTGCTGAGTTGGTGCTGCCTCTCCATCTTCGTCTTCATGGTAAGGGCTGGCTGCGGCAAGGGGACAGGTGGCCTGGGTCAGTCACGGGGTGGAGTCTAGCTCTGGGGCTGGCTACTGGTTTGGCTGGTTCTGACCTCGGGACTGCGCTGCTGGTGCTGGGCCCCGTGGAATCAGCGTCTCCCCTGCGTTTCCTCTCCGGCTGCGGGAGCTGAGGAGAGCGTCCCAGGCCGGGCCCTTGTCCTGGGGACCAACCGGCTAGCGGTGCCCAGTATATTGGGCTCGGACGGCTGGGGGGGGAAGAAGCGGCAGCATGTGCCATGTGGCCAGTGGCCCAGGGCTGCTCCCACCAGGCCCTGGCCTAGCGCTCTCCCCTCTCCCCCCAGATCAGGACGCTGCGGCTGAAGATCCTGTCGGAGGCGGCTGCGGAGGGCGTGCTGGTGCGGGGGGCCAAGAACCAGCTGCGCATGTACCTCACCATGGCTATCGCCGCCCTGCAGCCGCTCTTCATGTACTGGCTGACCTTCCACCTCGTCAGGTGATGGGGCCTCCCTCATGCATCTCCTCTCCAGCTGCCCGGGACCCTGCCCCTCGCTCCCCAGCCGCGCTCCCTGCCTGGGGCCTGTTCACAGGCAGGCTGATGGCGGGGGTCAAACAACGCCGTGTCCGCTCCAGCTTGTGCTGCGGTGACGTCCTTGTGTTAGGGTTAGCGGGGTGTGGGGGGGGGGGGGGGGCTCCTGGCCAGGATCCTGGGGCGGGGTTCCCTCTCTGATGGGTTTAGCCCTTTAGTAAAGAGACACTGCAGGGTTTTGTTTAAGGGCCCCAGTCTGGGGCGTGGAAGGAATCTCGCTGTCAACGGGGGAGGCGCTGCCCTTGGGGGAGGCAGCTGGAGCTTGGCATATTCCAAGTGACTTGTCTCTGAGAAGGGGACCAGCTCGGGAGATCTCAGGCTCTGCCCTGGCAGTGTCTGTGGAGGGGTGGGACCCTCAGCTGGGCAGTGTCTGAGGGGTGGGGGTGTCCCTTACCCTCCAGTGCCTCCTCCGTGGGCAGCTGTCTTCCTGCAGGGCCGTGAAGAACCAGCTGCCTGGAGCTCCGTGTGGGCCAGCCCTGCGCCACCTCGGGGTCTGCCTGGTTCTGCACCAAGCTGCTGGGGTGGGGCTAGTTTTGCATGTGAAATGCCAGCCTGCGTTCCTGCCTAGAGCCGCCCCCACCTCCAGGCTGGGCGGCACCAGCCCAGGGCTCACGGGGTGCTGGGGGCACGTCTGGCTGTCTGGCCATTTTGAACCAACAGCTGTTTTTTGTTTCTCTCGGTGTTGGCCGGGGGTGGCTGCCAGGCTGGGGCCTAGGCCACTGGGGCCAGTCTTGCCCTGGACACGGCCTTTGGGCTGGTGCTACGTAGGCCCCCCCCTGCCCGGTCTAATGCCTCCTGTCACTGGCCTTCAGGGCTGGCTTCCTGCAGCTCCAGCTAATGCCTGGGCAGGTCTCCCCCAGCTTTGCTAGACCCCCACCCCCCCGGCTGCATGTTAATGCATGTGTGCTGCTGCCTGGTGGTTTCTCAGTTACTCTGCTGCGGCTGGGGGGCAGGCCATGTTAGGGCTGCCTCGCCGGGGCCCGCCGGGGCTGCATGCGGCCTGAGCCACCCCCTAGAGCCTCTGTATCCACAAGCCAATAAACAGTAGCTATGGTGGCTCCGTGTGCTGGCGTGCATGGGGGGGGTCACTCACGTAGCCAGCAACAGGGACACCCCAGGGAGACTGCCTGGCCCCCAGGAGCGCAATTGGAGCATCCCCAAGGGCACCAGCACCCATTTGCTGTCCACACTGGAGCTGGCTGGGCGTACGGCTACTCCCCAGCCCCACACTTTGGCCCCTGCTGCTCCTGCCCTGAGTGGGGCAGCTGCTCCCCAGCACCTGCCACAACTGGCTGGCTTGTCACACACCAGATCTGCTGCAGTGCAGGCAGGAAGCTGGAGAGCCTGGAACTGCTCCACATTTCTGCAGCTGGGGGCCGCTTGCCTCCCCAGGGCCACCTGCCAAGCTGCTGTTCCCTTCCCTGCAGGTGGGGCCGAGAGCACCTCCTGCCACCTTCTCCTGACCCCTTCAGAACCTGTTCTGTGGGTCAGGCCACACCTGGAGGAAGCTGCCTGGGCTGGCCCTGCCCTAGGCTCCTGCTCGTTAGGGCAGGCTAATAATCCCCTGCCTCACACAGCATCCGCAGGGCAAGCTCAGACCCACCCTTGTTTATTTCCAATTAAGGCTCCAAAGGGCAGGCTCCAAAGGGACAGATAAGGGCAGCGGGTGCCCGGCTGAGCTGCTGGTTCTCCTCCCAGCCCTGCTCTCGGGCCGGGTCTCTGCCCAGCGCCAGGTGTGCAGTGTGGGCCAGACGCAGCCAGTCCTGGTGCTGGCATCAGTGGCTCTTCTTTTCCTTGGACTTCTCCTTCTGCGGCTTCTTCTCCTTGTTCAGCTTCTTCTCCTTCTTCTTCTTCTTGTGCTCGTTGCCTGGGCAGTGGGGCTGCAGGGAGAGCGTTGGGGTAAGGGGGGGAAGGACCTGGGCTCCCCAAGAGCCCAGCTCTGTCCCAGGCCTGCACAAGCCTCGGTTTCCCTCCTCCCTGCGGCTGGTGTGTTCAGACAGAGCTTGCAGCGGGGCGGTCTCCTGCGGTGGGGTAGCACCTGGTCCCCTGGGGTCTCTAATCTCCAAGGCTCTGCTGCTGTGATCCACCTCTGTTCCCTGGTGGATCAGGCCCAGGCCCTGACCCTCCAGGACCGTGTTTGCCTGCTAGTGCCAGCTGCTCTCTGCAGCCAGTCCCAGCCCTGCTCTGCCCAGCAGCTGGGGCCGTGCCCGCCCTGGGGGCTGCGGGTCCCACCCTCTGGCCCTGACAGCAGCAGAGGCTGGATTCTAGCCCCAGGCTGGGCCGCGGGGCACCAACAGCCCTGTGGTTATCAGTGTGCGGGCAGCAGAGCTGCCAAGTGCCCTTGGGGGGCTGGGATGGCCCCCAGACCTGGGCAAACAGGGCCAGGGGAGCCAGGAACCGGGCTCCCTGCAGGGGCTGCTGGCCATGTACCCTCCCAGCAAGAACAGGCTGTGGGGCTGTCTGCTGGCAGGGGGCCCTTGGCACCTGGGTGGGGAACAGACCCGCCCCCTTCCCCTGGCATGGGGGGCTCTCCTTATCCCCACTGCATGGGGCTAGGGCAGAGCTAGGAAGAGCACCCAGGAGTCCTGGCTCCCAGTGTCGACCCCCCTCCTCTAACGCTCAGCCCCCTTGTCCCCTCCCTACTGTGGGGAACCCCAGAACCCCCCGGCAATGGTGCCAGCAGCAGGCGCTGGGGGAGGGAGAGGAGGAGGCTGGGCTGGCAGAGCTGCTCAGGAGGGTGCCTATCTCAGCCCTTCCCCCGGGGGGTCCTGGCCCCTCACCCCCTACCTTGCCATGGTGCTCCCCGCTGCTCTCACTGGAGCTGCTGCTGGAGTCGGAGGAGGATCCGTGCTCGTCCTGAGAGAGAGACGAGGTTCAGCCTTGCCCAGGCCCCACCCAGGCCCAGGGCCCCCCCCAGCATTGCAGCAGAGTCAGCGCTGCAGTGGGCATGGGGGGATGCCCAGAGCAGGTGCCCCCCATCCAGGCACCCTGAGTGGTTACCCCTCCCCCACCCAGAGCACCCCCAGACATGGGGCCTGATTCCTGCCCTGACCCCACCCTGGCTCCCTGAATCCTGCCCCCCCCATACCTTGTGTTTGGTGGGGTGCCCCACTTTCTTCCCTTCCTCATGTTTCTTGAGGTCCGGGTCAACAGCTGCGGGGCAGAGAAGAGTGGGTCAGGCTGTGCCCAGCCCAGAGCCCTCTCCCATGGATGGCTATGGGGCACAGGGGTCAGGAAGCGGGGCAGGCAGGGCCCCTGTGCTGGGCTGCTGGTGTCTCTCCCCCGCCCCTGCAGCGCCCAGCACTGGGCCCTGTTCCGCGCCTACCCGCCCCCCAGCCTGGGGAGCGCTGGGGGCCCCCACTCAGCACTGGCAGGGGGAACCTGGAAGACTGGACCCTGGGGTGGCTCTGCCTGGGGGGGTGGGCTCCCGGGGTCTCTGCTGGGGGAGGGCTGGCCCCCGTGGGCACTCCTGGGGTCTCTGCCCCAGGGGGGGGTTCCTGGCTCCTGGGGGGGGCTCTAGGGGGTCTCTGCCCCAGGGGGTTCCTGGCTCCTGGGGGGCCTCTAGGGGGTCTCTGCCCCAGGGGGTTCCTGGCTCCTGGGGGGGGCTCTAGGGGGTCTCTGCCCCGGGGGGTTCCTGGCTCCTGGGGGGGGCTCTAGGGGGTCTCTGCCCCGGGGGGTTCCTGGCTCCTGGGGGGGACTCTCTAGGGGGTCTCTGCCCCGGGGGGTTCCTGGCTCCTGGGGGGGACTCTCTAGGGGGTCTCTGCCCCGGGGGGTTCCTGGCTCCTGGGGGGGACTCTCTAGGGGGTCTCTGCCCCGGGGGGGTTCCTGGCTCCTGAGGGGGACTCTCTAGGGGGTCTCTGCCCCGGGGGGTTCCTGGCTCCTGGGGGGGCTCCCAGCTCACCTGCTGCCCGGTTACAGTCCATTACGCTCCCGAGTCGCGGCGGGGCCGGGCCGGGCGGGGTTTTATGGGCAGCTCCAGGGCGGGACCGAGCGGACCTTATGCCCGGCCGCGCCCCACGGCTGGGGGTGGGAGGGGGGTCACCCCCCCCCGCTCTGGGTGCAAACGCCTCGTCCCCGCCTGCGGCCCAGCGTGTCGCAGACAGCGCGGGGGGGGGGGACCCAGGCGTCCGGGCTCCCGCCCCCCCCCAACCCACCAGGCCGGCGGGTCTCACACAGGGCCCGGGGGGGCGCGACACTCGCCGGGGCCCAGGGCAGAGCCGACGCCGCGCCCTGGGGGGGGCTCCCGGGCCTGGCCCCCGGGCAGCAGCCGGGGAGTTACCCCCTGCGGGGTCCTGTGCCGGGGGCTGCCCCCTGGCCGGAGTTTTACAGCGGGGGGGGCGGGGAACCTGCCGGCCCCCTGGGCGGTTTCAGCGCCCGCCGGGGTGCGGGCGGCGCTAGGACCCAGGGGAGGCGGAGCCCGAGCGGGTCTGGGGATCCCGGAGCCAGAGGCCGCCGCTGCTCCCGGGTCCCGCTCGGTGCCGCGGGTGAGTGAGGCCCGGGGGAGGGGGAGGGGACACCGGTGGGGGCGGCGGGGGGAGCCCGGGAGCGGAGGGCAGGGCTGGGGGGGGAGCCCGGGAGGGGAGGGCAGGGCTGGGGGGGGCACCGGCGGGGGAGGGGGGAGCCCAGGACCGGGAGGGGAGGGGGCGGCGGGGCTGGGGGGGGCACCGGCAGGGGCGGGGGGAGCCCAGGACCGGGAGGGGAGGGGGCGGCGGGGCTGGGGGGGGGGCACCGGCAGGGGCGGGGGGAGCCCAGGACCGGGAGCGGAGGGCAGGGCTGGGGGGGGAGGCACCGGCGGGGGGAGCCCAGGACCGGGAGCGGAGGGAGCGGCGGGGCTGGGGGTGGGGGGCACCGGCGGGGGCGGGGGGAGCCCAGGACCGGGAGCGGCGGGGTGGGGGGCACCGGCGGGGGCGGCGGGGGGAGCCCAGGACCGGGAGCGGAGGGAGCGGCGGGGCTGGGGGTGGGGGGCACCGGCAGGGGCGGGGGGAGCCCAGGACCGGGAGCGGAGGGCAGGGCTGGGGGGGGAGGCACCGGCGGGGGCGGCGGGGGGAGCCCAGGACCGGGAGCGGCGGGGCTGGGGGTGGGGGGCACCGGCGGGGGCGGCGGGGGGAGCCCGGGAGCGGAGGGCGGGGCTGGGGGTGGGGGGCACCGGCGGGGGGAGCCCGGGAGCGGAGAGCAGGGCGGGGGGGGGGGCACCTGACTGGCCGGTTTGTGTTTTTCTGCCCCGGGTCGGCGCGTGTCCCTGGTGCGCTCGGTGAGGACGCTCGTGTGACGCCCTTTGGCACGTGTGTGTTTGTGCCCTGGTGCGAGGGCAGCTGGGGTCGGGAGCACGAACCCCTCTCGGGCCGCAAGTCCCCCTGTCCCCTCCCACCCTCCCTTGTCCCCAGGCCGCAGCGTTCCCCCCACCGCCCCCGTGCCCGAGGCTGCCGGGGGGCATCAGTGCTGGGTCACGGGGCCGCCCCACGGGCCCCTGTCGATCGCCCTGTCCCGGGTGCAAAGGGGTTTGGAAGCCGCTTGCTGCCAGAGACCCCCCCGCC
Organism: Lepidochelys kempii; assembly: GCF_965140285.1. NCBI lineage: Eukaryota > Metazoa > Chordata > Testudines > Cheloniidae > Lepidochelys > Lepidochelys kempii. The sequence goes on along the minus strand of NC_136402.1, from coordinate 966,799 downwards.
TCCCTGTTAATCCCCTTTGAGCCCCGCTGGTCTCCTGCCCTGGCCTCCGGGCCGCGAGCCCCGACTGTGAAGCGCGAGGCCGGGGGTCCCGCTGGAGCCTGCGACCCCACGACCCGGTTGCCCCAGCGCCGCCCCCCGGCTCGGGGCCGGGAGAGCTCCCAGGGCGGCACAGAGCCGCCAGCCTGGGGCGGGCAGAGCGCCCCGCACACGCTGGGGCCACGTGCGAGCACACGCGTAGGCAGGCGCTGGTAGCGCCCTCGAAGGGGCCCCGGTTCGGGCCTCGCTCCCTGTGCGAAGCTGGGGGCTGCGTGCTGGGCCCCCAGCCATTGCCTGGTGCGGGCTTGGCGCCCTGCCCCCAGCCCGGGGTGCGGAGCTGCCCGTCCCAGCACCTTCCCTCTGCCCTTGGCAGGATGGCGTGTGAGCTCTTCCTCCTCTCCTCCCTCTGGTTCCTCTTCGTCATCTTCTGGATGGAGACCATCAGCCTCTGGCTCTTCCTGTGCAACTTCTACCAGGACCGAGCCTTCTACCACTGGGGGGAGCGGTGAGTCCCGCGGGGGGGCCGTCTGGGCCAGGGCAAGGGCCATGTGAGCACCCCCAGCCAGGCCAGCCGCCTGTCACCTCCACACACACAGCCGCCCATGGGCCTTGAACTCTCCCCCCACCCCCACCCCCAGCTGGGGTGCCCAGGGCCCGGCTCAGCGGGACCCCCAGCTGGTAGGAGCTGAGCAAACCCCAAGAGTGGCACAAGAGGTTAATCCCGGGTAACCTTGCCTGGGAGATGGTCAGAGCAGGGGGCTGGGAGCCAGGACGCCTGGGTTCTCTCCCAGCTCCACCCCAGACTCTGTGCAAAGTGCCCTGCCCCAGGGTAGAGCTACGAGGGGTCAGGGTGGCCCTGGGCCCACCTGCCAGTTGTCTCCCTCCCCAGCTCTTTGCCCAGAGAGGGGCCAGTTCTGCAGGGTGCCCAAGGCTGCTCACTGACTCTGGTGCAACACGGGGCTTGGCTGCTCCCCAGTGACTCAGCATCTCCCTTGCCTCTCCCCCCCCCACGGCAGGGGCCCAGGCAGGGAGCGGAGCTGGCGAGGGGCCCAGGCCGGGAGCGGAACTGGCCTAAGTAACAGGAGAGCGGCCTGAGCTGCAGGCAGGGAATCCACAGGGGGAGAGAACCCAGGAGTCCTGGCTCCCAGCCCCCCCTTGTCCCCCTGTGCTAACCACCAGACCCCACTCCCCTCCCAGAGCCAAGGAGAGAACCCAGGAGTCCTGGCTCCCAGCCCTCCTGTTCTGACCACTAGACCCCACTCCCCTCCCCGTGTTAGGGACAGAACCCAGGAGTCCTGGCTCTCAGCCTGCCCCAAGCTCAGACCCCTCTGGCCAGTTGCCTCCCATGGCAGTCGATAGATAGCAGGGGTTAGCCGTGACTCTCCCCAGCCTCAGCGGGTGCCTCATGCACCTGGCGGGGCTTGAGCCAGTGCCTCGAAAGCAGGCTGCTCCTGTGACCAAGCCCCATGGCCCCCTGGGGAGAGCGAGGCAGGGTCGGGCCTGGCCCCACGTGAGCTGGGTTCAGGAACCACCTCCGCTGACACCACCCCCTGGGGCAGCTCCATCTGTGTGAAAGGGGGACTGACCCCCAGGGAGGCCGGGAGGAAAGTACAGGTTGGTGGGGCCCAGAGGCCAGGGGGATGGCCCGCTGGCCCTGGCTGACGGACTGTTCCCTCCTGCAGGGTCTTCGTCTCTGACCCAGGCCATATGCTCTACGTCTTCGTCAGGTGAGCACCGGCTGGTTCCAGGCCCCGCCCAGCCGTTCAGGTACAGAACCGGCACCGAGCCTTTGCTGTGTGAACTCCCTGGGTCCCAGGCTGCTTGGCCAGGAACAGCCCCGAGCCAGCGGACGCAGCAGGGGCTCCCAGCTGGGACCGTTCCCCCTGCCTGGCAAAGACAGTCCCTGTTGGCCCCCGAGGGCAGCAGAACAGGCCTGTGCCAAGCGCTAAGCTGGGGTGATTCTGGGGGGGAGACCTGAGGCTGTGTCCAGGGCTGCACAGCTGGTGGGACCCCCTATTGCTCATGGTCCGGCTAACAGCAGCAGGGCTGGGCCTGATCCAGATCCAGCTCTGCAGCTCCGGGAGCACAAGGGGCCGAACGTCTCTGACCCAGGCTTTATCTCCTAGCAGCGCTGGGCCTGGCCAGCTGTAGACCTGCTCCCAGCACAGCAGCTGGGGAAGACGAGCACACAGCTGGTCCCTGGCCAGCAGGAACCCCCAGGCGGCTGGAGGATGCTCGGCCACTGCAGAGCCAGGAGGTCAGAGGCGGGGATCCCAGGGTAGGAGGCTCCTGCTGCCGCCCCCATGAGCCACGTGCCCCCGCCAGGCTCAGAACCAGCGCAGGCTGCAGGAAGCCAGCCGGGCACCATATTGAACCCTGGCCACGGGCCAGGGCATCGGGCCAGAACTCTGCCCAGCTGCTGGAGCGTGGCAGGGGCACACAGACGCTGTCCCCTTTCCCCCTGCTCTGAGGTACAGAGGCAGCCTGGTGCTGCAGGCTCAGTGCAGGCAGCCTGGGCCATGGCTGGGATCCAGAGCCAGGACACCTGGGTTCTTCTCCCCTTTGTGGGGCCTCCAGGGATTCTGCCCTGTGTGCTAGGGCGAATATGGAGCTAGCTGCTGCGGGAGGCACAAGGCCGTTAGCCAGCCCCTGTAGGGGTGCAGGCCGCTGTACACCTTTGTGCTGGGCCCTGCAGTTAGAGCAGCCTCAGGGCTGCTCTCAGTTCTGCTCTGCCCCCCATGGGCACCAGGGAGCAATTGTGGGCGTGGAGACTTCTGCCCAGGACCCTGCTCCATGGGCATCAAAGACCTAGGGGACTGGTCCCCTCCACTGTCAGAGGAGCCCCCAGGGGGCTGAGGAGGCGACACAGCCAGGTGGTGTGGCCTGGACACCTCCACGACCCATGGGGGTCTTGTGTAAATAAAAGCTTTGGCACCAACCTCGTTTCCATTTTATACCAATGCTCCTGCCCGTCCCCCCCAGGGAGCTCTGCCCCCCCCGCGCCCGGTGCCACCCCCTGCTCTGCCTTGGACAGACACTGGTGAGTGCACCAGGAGCCCTGCAGCAGCCCCCCCAGCGTGTGTCACAGCGTGGCACGAGGCCCCTGCCCACAAGCTTCAGCCAAAGGGGCCAGGTCCGAGGCTGGCTTAGCTCAGTGCCCACCCAAAGCCTGGCACAGGTTGACCTAGGCTAATCCAGCACGGTGCCAGCCCTGGGCATGTGTCCCTTAGCAGCTGGCTCTGCCCTGGGGGCCAGTAGCCTGGGCAAGACAGACGGACTCCCGGGGCTGATCTCCCTGCTCTGCATGTCACTGCAGCTGGACGAGTTGTGTGGCCCCCCGCCCTGGCCCCCAGCCTGGGCAGGAAGACAACGGCCAAGGCTCGGCCCCAACTACTCTCGAGTCCCCCAGCGCTCAGGGGATGGGAGAGCGGCTCCTGTCCTGGGGGGGGGGGAGTGGGGAGGAGAAAGTCGGCTCCTGTGCACTCAGCTTGTCTCCATTAAAGAACCCCAGCGGGTGCGACGCTCACAGGTGTGTGGGTAGGGCTGGGGCCCAGGCAGGCGCAGGAGAGGAACGGTTTCCTTCTTTCCTTTATTCAAAGAAATCTCAGTGTAAAAAACCAATTTAACAGCTAGCCCAGCGAGCTCCACGCCCCACACTGTAGACAGACTGCCAGCGACAGGGGGCTCAGACGCGAGAACGGGCCCTGCCCACCCCCGCCAGTACCGGGAGCCAGGGGGCTGCGGCGGGCCCAGGTGCTGGCTGGCATCAGACACCGAGCGGAGGCAGAGCTGGAATGGGGGAGTGAGTGCCCCACGGCCACAACTCGCTCCAGGGACCCAGCCCAGGGGAGACCCAGCCAGAACGGTCCCTGGGGTGTTTCAAGGAGGTTTATGCCATGGAAAGGCATTGGAGCGTGGGCTGCACTGAGCTCCGGTTAGTGCCAGCCACTGGGAGCACCCTGCAGGCCAGAACGGCCCTGCTCTCCCAGGGACGGGGCGCCCTCCCTGGTATGGACTTGCCCATGCCCCTATTGCGGCTGCCCAGCCCACGGCTGCAGAGCCCTGAAGAGTTAACAGGGCCTAACACACCCACTCCCTGGGAGCCCAAGGGGCAGGCGGCCCATCTCTCAGCCCTGCAGCCACAGCTGCTGGGCTAGGGGGGCCTGGCTGGGCCCATGGGAGGACTCGGCTCAGACACTTGCTAGGGAAGCGGGGGGTGGGGAAGGGAATATACCCACAGGGCAGTGCTGGATCCCTCCAGCCCAGAAACTTCCTGGCCCCTGTTGTTATGCCAGGTTCAGGGCCAGGGTTTGAGTCACCCACCCCACCCACAGTGCTGCCACCCTGATCCCATGGCACCAGCGTGCCTGGAGCCAGGACAGGTCTGACCAGGAAGTTACAGCCAGCATAGTGCCGTGCCGTGGGGCAGGAGCTCGGGGCCTGCTAGGCAGGGGCTGGGCGGAGATGGGGTCCCCCAGGCAAATCAGCTGCTCAGTGGCAACAGGAGGCAGAGCGGAGGGGGGCGGTTGGGGACTGGGCAGGCTGCTCACAGAATTCCAGACCCCCTGCCTGTGGGGCACCCACCGTGCGTTTATACCTCCGACGCTCACGACGCCCATGCCGGGGACATCCTACCACCAGCTCCCTGAGCAGCCCCGCAGGGCGGGACCCCCAGCGGCTGCTCCGCACTTTAGGGAACGGGGCCCCACAGCACCCCAGGCAGGCATGGGCTGTGAGCGGCCAGCACTCATGGGGATCTGGCTATTTAAATCTTTCCCAACCAGACAACCCCCCCCCAAGATTATAAAGGCTGGTTAAGCAGAGGAACAGCACCAGAGCCCCAGCGAGGCCCTGCTGGGTGGGCAGGTGTCTGAGACCCCAGGTGTCTGCCACTAGCAGTTTTCACAGTAATTATTCTGGTAAAAAAAAAAGTTTAAAAAAAAAGTTTAAAAAAGTGGAACCAAGGACACCAAAAAGAGCCCTTGGTGCAGCGAAGGCCCCGCCCATGTGGCCGGGGCACAAACACGCAGCGGCTGCTGGCGCGGGGAGTTTATAACCCAGGGATATTCCTACAGACCCGGCTCGTGCCGGTTCGAGTCACCCTCTCCGGACATGTGCCGCTCTCTGCTGTATACACGCGGCCAAAGCCCAGCGGAGCAGGGGCAGCCCCTGGGCCGGCGCCCGGCCTCACAGCGTATAGGCATTGCTCATCAGGTACTCCTTGTCGTCCAGGGGGCTCCAGGGCACACTCAGGGACAGCTCCTGGCTCCTCCTGCACAGCCAGACGAAGAAGACGACCACGGAGCCCAGGAGGACAGCGACGAGGATGGCCAGCAGCACGGCCAGGGCCACCGCTGTGGGGAGGAGAGGCCCAGTGAGCCGCAGCGTTCGGAGCCAGACCCCTCCCGGCACAGCCTGAGCAGAGCAGCAGGGGCCAAGGAGTGGGGAGACCCCAGCTGGAGCCAGGGCCAGCTCTGCCCACGTCCCCAGCCCCAGGCCCAGGGCGGAGCCCAGCCCGGCCACGGGGATCCCACCCAGACCGCGTGGCAGACAGAGCGCTCGAGCGCCGCTTACCTCTGGTGGAGTGAACGCCCGGCTCCGGCCCCTCAGCACCCCCTGCAAGCGGGAAAGGCGAGTTGAGACGGGCTGCGCCCTAGACGGCCCCTTTCCTGTCTAGCCCCCTGAGCATCTTCCAACTCCCTGGGTCAGCAGCCAGCTGAGGGCCCGGCCCAGCGCCCCACGCAAACCGCAATCCCCAGGGCCGTGCCGGCCAACCCAGAGCTCCGCCAGCCCCCTACCTAAACCCTGCCTCGCTGCAGGGAGCCGCCCAGGGGGGGCCACGAGCGGCCCCCACGGAGCAGGCACCTCCCTCACCCGCAGCCCCACGGCACTGGCGTAGGCACAGCTCCTCCTGCAGGTAGTTGTTCTTGTTCCCCTTGCAGCCCCCGTAGACGAACTGCTTGCAGGCCTGCGCAGCCGGGTCGTAGTACCAGCGGGGGAAGGCAGCGCGGCAGGGGCCGGTCAGGCGGGGCGCAGCACAGGACTCTGGGGGGGACAGGTCAGCGCATTAGCACAGGGACTTGGCTCCCCACTCCCTGCCCCACAGCACCAGCTCTGCCTTACAAGGAGGCGCCCACAGAGGCCGGTGAGCCAGCCTGCTCCTACCCCCGCACTCCCCCCGGCGCCAGGAGCCCCGGCCACGGCCCGTGCGGTTTGATAGGGCAGGGACAGAGGTCGCCCAGGGACTGGCCCCGGCTCCTCGCCCTTTGGCACGCGGCGTCGGGGTGTCAGGAGGGGCAGGCCTGGGACTCAGAGGCCCACACCGGACCGCACTCACCTGAGCACCTGGCCAGACACTCGGCCTCACTCAGGTAGTTGTTCGGGTTCCCTCCGCAGCCCCCGTAGGTGAACTGGCGGCAGGTTTTGGACTCCACGTCGAACCACCAGCGTGGGAAGGAGGCACGGCACAGGCCGGTGGCGGCTTTGGCAAGGCAGCGCTCTGGGCACAGGCAGGGCGAGGGAGCAGCGTTAAAGCTCTCGCCTAGAGCAGGGGGGCACGGTTATCCCCCGCCCCCAGGGGGTCCCCCCCCCAGCAGCCCAGGACAGAGGAACCGCTGCCCCAGCAGGACCCGGCTTGCTTTCCCTAGGCTCACACACTTGGTGCATCGCCCCAGTGGGGTAGGCTCAGTAACCCGCCCCCAGGTCACCTGCTCCAGCCAGCGTCCGTCCTGCCACTGCAGCAGACGGACGGACACAGCCCCCGGAGCGCAGGGAACCGAGCCCCTTGTCTCCGCTCCTGCCAGCGCCGCTCGGATCTCCCCGCGAGTCGCCGCTCAGCGAGGGGGCAGCGTGACCAGTTCTCCGGACACCCACCCCCGGCACGTGGCCTCACCGCCCAGCCCATGGGGCCCCGGCCCACGGGGCAGACGAGCCTCCCCAGAGGCATGGAGAAACGTTACCTTCGTAGGTGAAAGTGTTGTTGGCCGGCTGGACGCGCCCACGGGACTCCTCTGGGACAGAGAGAGAGAGAAAACAGGCATGTCAGGGCGGTTCGCGGCAGCCGATCCAGCACCCAGAGCTGCTGCAGAACCAGCTCCAGGCTCCCTTTGCAGGGCAGGTCCCTACTGAGCCCTGCAGCCAGGTGCACCTCCGTCCTTCCAGGCCACCGCCCCCGTTCTGCAGACAGGCCCAGGGAGACTCACGCCAGGGCACAGGGAGGCAGGGCAGAGCCAGCAGTCTCAGGCCCTAGCCCAATGCCCTAAGCACGGCCCATGCGCCCTGCTAAGGAGGGGCGCCAGGTGGCTTTAACGCCCCCACTCAGCCCCAGAGCACCAGGCTGGATGCTGCAGAGCCGCGGGGGTCACACGGGAGCAGCCTGAGGCCGATGGCGGCCGTTGCAGATCGTTCTCCAGCCGGTAACTCCCGCAATACCTGGCCACTTATTCAGACTCGGGTGGGGTGGGTCCTGCCCCCACTGTCCAGGCACAAGGTTCCCAGCCCTGGACGCAGCCCGGGACTCACCGCAGGGCAGGAGGCAGCCCCCGGGGGGAGGAGACCTCAGTGACCCTGGCCTGAGCATTCTCCCTGCCTCGGGGGGTGGGGGAGGAAGGGGGCAAGAGCGGGGCTGAGGGGCTCCAGAGTCTGACATGCAGACCCCCGCTCTCAAGGGAATGGGAAGCCGGAGCCAGGGGGAACAGCAGCTGCCAGTCACTGGGAAGGGAGGGTCGAGCCGCCACCATCAGTGCCCACGATCCAGCTCCACACAAGCCCTGGGCTAAGGGGAACGCCAGGCCTAGACGGGCTGCAGGGCTCACCAGGGCTGGGCCGCAGTCAGCAGGGTGCTGAGCAATGCGCCATGAGATGTTCCTGGTTCACCAGAAGGGCACATTCCTGGCAGCTGCTTATCTCAATGCTACGCAAGGGAAAGGCGCCCGTCCCCAGCAAGGAGCCACTCAGCATGTCCTGTTTATCAAAGTCAGGGCTGGGAGAGCCCTAAGAGGGCTCTGTCCCAGGGTGGGGAGCAGGATTGGTCCCTACAGAAGAGCCAGAAACCCCTGCCCTCCTCCAGCGGCAGGGGCTCCTGATGCTCACCGTCTGCACTCTGCACAACTCTGTGGCTGGCCTGCGGAATCTCGTTCACGTCCTCCCCATCTGGAAATCAAGGGGGGTTAACGTCAGGCCTGCGCTGAGAGCGAAACGCGCAAGCCAAGCATTCCCCCTCCACTAGGCCAGCCTGCTAGAGGAGGCCGCGTCAGTGCCCGTTGGCTATGGGTACCGCACCTGGCGATCTATTGCCTTGCAGCCGAGCTTGGGGTTCCCTGGAGCCAGGACAGATTATTGTCCGTGACACAGACTCTCCTGAGTCCCAGCCCCTTCGCCGCGAGCCCATTGTGCCTCTGAGCAGCTCAGGGGCGAGAGACGTTTCTTCCCTAGTCTCCTTCTGCTCCTGCTCGGTCCCCAACCCTGCCTTAATGCTCCCTGCCTGGCAGGCGTGTGCTGCGGCCGGGCACCCCACAGCCCCCTAGACCTTCTGCCAAGCTACGCAGCAGCCAGGCCACACGAGGCCGCAGCCCGAAACGACAGCGGGACCCCCCCGCGCACTCACCTCCGGCCGCCACGCACCTCGCCCGGCAGTCGTCCTCCACCAGGAAGTTGTTGAGGTTGGCCCCGCAGCCGCCGTAGGTGAAAGGCTGGCACGCCTGGCTTGTGGCATTGTACCACCACCGCGGGAAGGCGGCCCGGCACTTGCCCACCACCTTGGGCAAGAGGCAGAGCTCTGGAGACGAAAGCAGAAGCGTCTCAGCAGCGGTAAGCTCACGTTTTGTAAGCGCCCGACCCCGCGGCACAAACCGGACCCAGACGGGCCCTGCCCCGAGCGGCCGGCAACCTAAGCACAGCACAGACGGCCCGACGGACGGGGAAATCTACAGACAGCTGGTCAGCGCAGCAGGCCACCCGCGCACTCAGCCCACCCAGCCAGGCGTTAGTCGGCGTGGCGGGTAAGGAAGCAGCCTCAGCTCCTCCCGTGGCCAGGAGAAAGTCCGAAATGGCAGCTTGGCCGAGAGGACACTGCGCGGAGGGGGCCCCCCCTCGGCAGCCATCTAACCACTGCAGAGCGAACGCCGCTCAGACCTGTCCCGTCCGCTGGGTTTGGCAGCGGTTCTCAAACGGTGGGTCGGGACCCGGTTTTAATGGGGTCGCCGGGGCTGGCGTTACACGCGCTGGGGCCCAGGGCAGAAGCCCGAGTCCCGCTGCCTCGGGCCGAAGCCCTGGGTGGCGGAGCTCAGGTTCGAGGCCCCCCAACCGGGGCTGTAGCCCTTGGGCCTTGGCTCTGATCTCCCCACCCAGGGCAGTGCGGTTCGGGCATCTGCACGTGGTGCAAGCGACGGCCTGGGATGCCAGGCCGAGAACTGGGCCAGAGTGTTGCAGCCATTGCTCTGCCGGGTGGAGCCCAGTTTCTTCCCACAGCTGCAGGACCAGGGCTATGGCGGGCCGAGAACCCCAGCTCTCCCCAGGGCTGCCTGTAAAGGTGAGGGGCTGCCCCCCCCCGCCCCGTGTGGAGCCCCCAAAATGCTTTCTGGTTTTCACAGCACTTCTTGCAAAGCAGTTTCTAAATTAGACCCTCCAAGTGCTTCCTGGTTCCAGGACTGGTTCCATGGTTGGTAAACAGGGATTTAGCAAAGGCCTGGCAGGAGGCCGAGGGGAAAGCAGGATACGCTCAGAGAGGCTGTTCGGGGTTTGCCCGCCCTCCTTTCTGTGTTGTTTCAGGTGGAAGCAGGTCTCCTCCGTTCCCCACCCCGTCAGTGTCTGGGCCAGGTCCGGATTAACTCTGTACCCGAGGCGCCTGCATACAGCCAGGGGAGCCTTCTCCCAAACCAGCTAGCACAGCGGGAGGGCAGCCTTGGGGCCACAAGCAGCGCTCAAGCCAGCTCTCCAGCACCTTCCTCTTGCTTGGAACGAAGCACAGGGGTGTCAACCCCCCTTAAAACGGTCAGACACGCAGGGCACCAGGAGCCAGCAATGCCTCCACAGCCAGGCCCCTCCCGCCTGGCCAGAGCCAGACTTGTTTACAGAAATCCCCATTGCGCAATCCCAGCTCCAGCCCCTGCGCCAGGGGCTGCACAACAGGCCGCCAGCGCGGGAACAGCCCTGAGTGACCCAGATGCAAACCTGACCAGCTTTCTCCCACAGAACCGTGACCCCAGGAGGAGCCGAGGTCCCGGCCTGTTTACAACGCACTCCTCCCACAAGGGGCAGGGAGGCTGCCAGCTAACAGTCGCTGCATTCCCAGCTCCTGGGGGGGGGTCCCCATAAAAACCCCTTGGCTCTCCGTGCATCAGAACTCACTTCCCCAAGTGCCTGCTGCAGGCTAAGCCTGCTGTTCTCCAGGCCCACGGCCAGCCAGGGGGTAGCCAGGCCCCAACGGCTGTCCTTTATTTTAACCCTTTCAGGCTTGAGCCACCATAAAGCAGCAAAGACTCAAGCCCAGTGGCCTCCCCCCGCCGCTTTGTAAGTCACCTTTAAAAGGCAGGTAGCAATGAAACAAGTCTCCGTGCCCAGCCCCTCAGCCAGTGTCCCTGTCCCGGACCCCTCAGTCCATGGGGCTGGGAAGAGGAAGGAGGAGTTAGAAAACAAAGGGATCAAAGCAGCTTTCCATGTCGACCTATTCTGCCAGACAAGACAAGCCCCTAATGCAGCTCCCAGGAAAGGCAGGTAAAAGCCTCCATGGGGCCCCTGCACCAGCCCTTCGGCTGGTTGATCAGGGAGCCGGGGAGGGGAGGAAGCTGTGGGAACAGAGGCTCGAGCCTCCCATGACTCCTCCAGCGCGGCGAGTGCCAGGAACGCCAGCTGCCAGGCAGGGCAACTGGAGCCCCCCCGAGAACACCGGCGCACCTGTTCCTGGCACAAGCTATTCCGGCCAGAGCCTTCGGTGACCCAAAACAGGCTGGACTGGCTTTGCCACCCGCAGTTTCATTCTGGCTCACGCCCCGGAGCTGCGGCTCTGCAATAACCCGAACCCCCGGACGCTCGGTTTGCTGAGGGTGCTTGCCACCATTATTTACATGGGGGTAGCATCTCAGAGGCTCAGTCCCAGACTAGGCCCTCTCCCCCCACGAACCAAGAGACACCCCCTGCCCCAAAGCAGTCCCCTCCCAGGGCCTGATCCAACCCACTGGCCTCAGTGGGCTGCTGGCTCAAGCCCCTGGCGCCCAAGCCACGTGTGTGAGGTCAGAGAGGTGCCCTTATCTGTGAGCTCGCTCAGCCCCCTCCCTACCCCGCTGCAGCTCACAGTGGAACAAGGCAGAGAGGCAGGAGACATGGGAAAGCCCCGAATCCCTGCTCTCTATGGCCCCTCTCAGCAAGGGAGCCGCAGTGACACTTTGTGCTCCTTGGTGGCGCTGATCGACTAAAGCTGCCAGGGGCTGGGGTTTGTTCAATGCACCAGAGCTCACCAGGCCGGCATCGTCCTCTCGGCACACGCACTGCCCACTGCAGGCAGGGCCTGAGCCAGACGTGCACTCGTTTACTTCCCGCTGCCAACAGGAGGCCCACCTCCAGTCTAGACAATACCGAGTTCCTCCCGCTTTCCTTGGAACAGAGGGCTTCATTGAGAGACGGAGCTATGATTCACTCCACTCAGACACAGGGAGGGGCGGGGGGGAGACAGATGCTGTGAACCTGTTTGCTCTGCTTCTGTTCGCTGAGGGTTTGTTCTGTAATCCCAGACACGTAGGACCTGAGAGAGGAAGTTCTGAGCCACCGATCAGACCGTGACCTCCCTGGGCCAGGAACTGGGTCGCCCTGTGACCCACTGGTGTGGGCAGCTCCCAGGTGTGTACAGCGCCTGGCACAACGGGGCAATTGCAAAGAATAATTCTAGCCCCATCAGAGGCCACTCCAGTGTGCCCACCCAAGTTTAAATGCAAGTTGCTTCCTCCCTGCCAATGGAGAGGCGGGATTGGAGTGAGTATTTACCTGCTGGAGTTTCTCACATCTCCACTACACCCCTCCCCGCCCCTCCGGAAGCAAGTGACCTGCCATTGGGCCGGGCAGGGACCGGCCAGCAACTGAGACATCACAGCCAGGGCACGCAACAGCGTAGTTACCACCTTGGTGTGACCCCAGCACACGCCCTCCCCAGCCAGGCCACCGTGGTTTCAGGAGACCAGTTCACATCGGCCTCATGACTCATGGCTGGCGCACGCATGGCTGACGAGCCAGGGGAGGGTCACACACCAGGTTCCAGAGGAGCTGCCAGCCCCGTGGGCACCATTTCTGCTGCCCTGAGCCTTGTGCAGGCGTTTAACCCAATCCAGAGCGGGCATGAAGCAACCCATGTCAGAAGGGTGGCACTTTGCACCTGTCACGGAGCCCCCGGGCGATACTCTGGGCCTGCTCCCCATGAAGCCAGGCAGGACTCTGGGGCAGTCGCCTTCCTGGGAGCAGCCTGTCTTCAGGACACACAGCTCACCCGGCTCCAACTTCCTGGGTCTGACCTCGGAGCATTCAGCATCCTGTGCCCCTCCGTGCGCTTCCCACAGCGAATCCGCTCAGGCAGGGTCCTGGGGAAGCCAGAGGGTCCTGCCCCCCAACTCCGCAGCCAGACGGGACTCTCAGCCAGCCAGTAAAACAGAAGGTTTACTAGACGACAGGAACATGGTCTAACACAGAGCTTGCAGGTGCAGAGAACAGGACCCCTCAGCCGGGTCCATTTCGGGGGGCAGTGAGCCAGACATCGTCTGCCCTTCACTCCATGTCTCCAGCCAGCCCACAACTGAAACTCCCTCCAGCCCCTCCTCCTCTGGGCTTTGTCCCTTTCCCCAGGCCAGGAGGTCACCTGATTCCTTTGTTCTCCAACCCTTTAGCTCTCACCTTGTAGGGGGGAAGGGCCCAGGCCATCAGTGGCCAGGAAACAGGGTGTTGGCCATTGTCTGTGTCCAGACCCCTGCACACACCTGCCCTCTAGGGCTCTGCAAGGATCACACACCCTTATCCCACCCCCTAGAGACTTAAGAACTGCCTAGGGGAAACTGAGGCACCCCCACACTATTCAGAGGAAACAGTAAGAACAGTCCCACTTCGTCACACCACCGTGCAAACAACAGCACAAGGAGACTCAGACCCCCCCTCCCGCACTGAGTTTCCCTGCCCCAAGGACAGAAATCGAGCTGCCCTGGCCTGGAGAAACACGGGAAATAACCCCTGAGCCATGGACGTCTCGCACGGGAGGAAAGCGCTGTGCAGGGCACAGAACAGCAATGGCGCTAGCTCTGGAGATGCAGCCGCTGCAGGAGAGCCTCCTGGCCTGTGTTCGTACGGCCCCTCCCTCGCACACCCGGCCCCTCCCTCGCACACCCGGCCCCTCCCTCGCACACCCGGCCCCTCCCTCGCACACCCGGCCCCTCCCTCGCACACCCGGCCCCTCCCTCGCACACCCGGCCCGTTCTCAGCCAGCCCTTAGACACTCCCATAATAGATGCGGTTAGCAGTTTTAACAGCCCTTTGAGTGCAGGAGGGTGACCAGCTCCCACCCCACGTGTGTGAATTCAGCATCCCACAGACTGCACGTGTCCAGTAACAATTGAGGCTATCCCCTGTGATGCTCTCACACTTCGGCCTCACCGGCGCCCCTCTGAAATTCTTCAGACAACCCTGAATCGGCAGGTCCCGAGTCTCCGGACCACACGGCCTCAATGAAGGGCAAGTCCCTTCATCTTTGCCACCCCCCAGTTTTAGCTCTGGGGAGCTATCGCGTTCCCGGGGCCCCTCTGTGTCTCTGCACATTACACCCTCAGAACAGACTCGTCTACGGGGGGAAACCGATGCCATTTATATCTATTTAAAAGCCAAGTCCAGTTAAACAGTGCGAACCCGTGTGAGCACTTGGGTTTCCTCTCGCTGGCGGGAACAGGGTTAGGTTAAGCAGCAACAAGCTGTTCTTCAACCCAAATCGGAGCAGCCACCCTGAGGGTTGCACCCGTTTAACTAGCCCTGTTTAAATTCACCCCTTGGGTTACACCGGTGCAGGGTGAGCTCACCCGTGGGAGGCCGGGGCCCGCAGAGCAGACTGCGCTCACCAGGAAGTTGTGTTGTTGACAGGGTGGAGGTGGGGTGGGGAGAGGAAGCTGCAGAAAGCTTCCTGCTGGAGGCCAATGACCTTCAGTCGGCACAGTCAGAGCAGCAGGGCAGAGGAGCCATCTTTACCCCGCGGGGGCTGGTTCTGGGTTACAGAGGATTGCACGGTACACCAGGGAAATGGCAGCGACTGGCACCCTCTTCACCTGTGAGCCCCGGTTCCGCCCCAGGGTCTGCGCTGCTCGGCTCCCCTGCAGCCTGGGCCTTGGCGCCCCTCCATGGCGAGCTGCCTGGGGCTGCCCTTAGCCGGATGTGACTGGCCCAGGTAACCTGATCCTGGCTCCGAGAGCCCCGCCAGCGTCCCTTTCCCTCCAGCCCCTCTAACAACAGTTCTGGTGCTGACAATCCCTAGTGTGGGGCGAGGCGGGGAAGGAGGTGTCTTGCGTACCCCAAGTTTCGCTTCACTTGAACACTTGCTTACAAAATCAGACACAGAAATAGGGACGTGTCCCAGCACAGGAGTACTGAACAATTGCCGACTTTCTCACTTTTACCATATAATTATACAGTAAAGCGACTGGCCTATAAACAGGGCACTTACATTTCAGTGGATAGGGCACAGAGCAGTATAAACAAGTCATTGCGTGAAATTTTAGCGCGTACGGACCGTGCCAGGGCTTTTCATGTAGCCTGTTGTAAAACGAGACCAGTCTCCAGATGAGTGGACGGACCTGGCACCCCCCAGGGTAAGCACACCCCCGGGTGAGAACCACTGCGGGAAGTGACTAGAGGGGAGGGCAGGCACTCTCCTATTGAAACCTGATCCCATCCGCCTCCAGGGATGAGCAAGGGCGTGAGAATGCCCATTGCTAGAGCCCCTGCCCCAGGAAAGGATAGCCCAGAGACAAGGTGGGGGAGGCCATCTCTGTTACCAGCTTGGCTCTCTCACCAACAGCCGCTAGTCCAATAACAGACATGACCTCACCCATTGTCTCTCCAATATCCTGGGACCCACAGAGCTACACAGAGGATACTCGGCCCAGTGGTGAAAGCACAGGGTGCAGGGGTCAGGACTCCTGGGTTCAGGTCCCAGCTCTACCACCCCGCCTTAGGGACAGCAGACCAGCTCTTTGGGTCAGGTGGCACCTTCTTGCTTTGTTTGTACAGCCCCTTGCACAGCGGGGTCCCAGCCCACAGTGGGGCAGCGAAGGGACCTTACAGGAGGCCTAGCCTCGGTAAAGAGCTTTGAGACCCTCTGCCAGAGAACGCAGTGTAAAGGCAGGGGCAAACCTCAGTGAGGTGCAGCCACTTCTGGGGTGGGAGGGCAGCAGGCAGAGGGGACCCTTTGGCCAGGGACACGAGCGCAAACACCCTGCCAGTGCCCTGGGACTCAGAGTCCGCTTCCGGCGGCTGTTAGGGCTCCCCCACCCAGTCGAGTCACTCACACACCCACCATCTGGCTGCACAGCGCCAGGGAACATCCACCACCCTGCCAGGTGGTTCTTCCAGGAAGCCTCACCAAGCCGGGGTGGGCTGGCTGGTGTGCGAACCCCCCACCCCGGTGTCAAGACGGGCTCCCTTTTGCTGGGGACCCCAGCCAAGGGAGGCTCCCGCGGCCCCCGGGCGGGGGCAGGGCAGGGGGTGAAGTCCCTGGCAAAAAGCCAGGCCCTGAAGGACATTGAACAGGTGTTAAAACCCCAGCAGCAGAGCTGGGGACTGGGGGAGGGGAAGCGATCCACACCCCTGGCTACAGCCCCAGGGTTTGACCCGGAGGCTGCCAGGGCAGCAACTGGGGTCACACGCCCCCGCCCCACAGTCATGGGGAGCCAACGAGCAAGGCCCCCCTTCGGCCTACACCCCTATCCCCACAGGGCTCCCCCCATCTCTCACCCATGCTCCCAGATCGCACCCCCACATTCTCCCCAGGGGGCCCCCTATGCCCCCACTTTCCTAACGCCCCCCACAAGTCTTCCCAGCGCACTCCCCACACCCGCTCAGCACCCACGCCCCTTATCACACTGCCCCCGCCCCAGCTGTGCTCCCAGCCCCGCCCCCAGGTCCCCCCGGCCTTACCCGGCGGCCCCGGCGCGGGGCTCCCCGCGGGCTCCCCCGACCCCTCGTGGCCCCGGACCCTGGGGCCGAGCGCGGCCAGCAGCATCAGCATCAGCAGCCCCGCGCGCCCCATCCCGCGAGCGGCTCCTACCGACTGAGCCCGGCCCGGCCCCGGCCGCGCGCGTCACACAGGTGAGCTCCCGCCCCCCCGAGCGAATACCCAATCGCAGCCGCCCTCACCTGGGACGCGCCCCCCCGCCCCCCTGCACGGGGAGGCCACGCCCACTCGTTTGCATACGGGGCGGGTTCTTCCCCACCGTCCTGGCCGGCTGGAGGCGGCGGGAGCGGGAGCGGGTCCGAGCCCGGGCGGGGGGCGGGGAGGGGAGATCGGGGGACTGCGGGTGCCGGGGGAGGGGCCGCGCGTGGGGGGGGGGGGCTGCAGCGCCCCCCACCCCGGCAGGAGCTGCCCGCGGCCCCGGCGGCTCCAATTTGTGCCGAAACCCCACAAATCCAGAGGGGGCGAGTCTATGGCCCCCACGTGCTGGGGACCGCGGGGGGACCCCCACCCCGGGGCTCTGGGTCCCGCCCCCCAGTTCCGCAACCCACCCCCAAACTCCAGCCCCTCCCCAAAGCATGTTCTGAGGGGAAATGGGGTCTATGGCCCCCCCGTGCTGCGGGCTGCAGGGGGACCCCCACCCCAGGGTCTGTGACCCTCACCCCAGTTCTGCAACCCACCCCCAAGCTCCAGCCTCTCCGCCCCTCCCCAAAGCGCCGCCCGGCCTGGCACACCGCAGCACCCAGTCTCAAGGTGCAGGGCTTGTGGGGGGCTCCCGGGGAGTGGCTGCCCCAGGGCCCAGGCTCCAGGCGGGGTGCTGGGGTGAGGGAGGCCGGCAAAGAGGGCCAATGATTGACTCGGGCTCGGCCTCTGTGTCGAAGCGGGACTGAAGCGGGACTGTTCTTAATGTTTCCTCTGAATAGTGTGGGGGTGCCTCAGTTTCCCCTAGGCAGTTCTTAATTCTCTAGCTGGTGGGATAAGGGTGTATGATCGTTGCAGAGCCCTAGAGGGCTCTCCAGGCAAGTCTAGCTGGGCCTTCTGTCACCATACCTAGATCTCCCCTTCACTTGAGATCCAATCTCCACACGATTCAGAGGAAACATTAAGAATAGTCCCGCTTTGTCACAGCCTCCTCCTGGGGTTAGTGCCGTGTTATGGCTCTAACACCCTCATTCGTAACCCCTCCTGCCCCCGCCCGGAATCACACACACACCTGCCCCAGTGGGAGCCTGGCATGAACTGGGGGGCTCACGCCCCCACAGGGCACCAGCCCGGCCAAGCTGCTGTATCCCGGCCGGCGGCCAGTCGTGGGCAAAGAGGATGGGGGTGGGGGGTGGGGGATTTTCCTGGCACAGGAAGCGGGTTTCTTGTCAGTGTTCTGGTCTGGGAGGTGCTTTTCCCTGCGGGTGCAAGGCCAGGCACCTGTTCGCCCTGGCTGGCAGCCCCCCTCGGCCAGGGGAGAGCCCCGGGGCTATGCCCTCAGAGCCGTGATGAGGTGTGTTTCTGCAGAGCCTGGGGCCTCAGCCACGAACCCGGCCCTGCCCACACCAGTCCCTGCCCCAAAGAGGGACCTTACACACAGCTGCCAGGGCTGCACCAAAACCTGGCCAAGTCTCTCCCCTCGGGCCTGACAAAGCCCCTTTAATTCAGGCTATTTAAAACACTTGGGGTGTTGCTTAGGGCAGCGTTCCTATGGAAGACCGGCCCCCGGCTGCAGTAATGGGCCAGGGCTCCTGGGGGGGCTGCAGGCTTCACCCCTGGGGAGGGGTATGTGCATGTTAAAGATTCGAGCCGCTTCCAGCTAAGGGCTGTAACGATTCTCAGGCCACATTTCTGCAGCCTCTGGCCAAGCGAACCTGCCACGCCCAGAGCCTGCCCCACCCCAGGCCACCTCTGAGCTGGGGCCGGGGGTTATGCCCGGTCCTAACGAGCTGGAGGTAAATGAGGGACCATCTAGGCAGGAGAGGCGCTAAAGCTGCCAGACTGTGTCCCACGCCAGCCTGCGGGATGGTGGTTAAGTACATTTGTCTTCCCACTGCAGAAGGAGAATCGGGGCCCCCTTGGGGGAAAGGCCCCGTGTCCCACCCCCCCGAGCCAGCCAGAGCATGGCCCAGTTCCCACCTCCCACCCCTGGGCCAACCAGTCTCCCGGACCCAGCGCTGGGCCAGAGGTGGCGCCCCCTAGTGGAGACAGACACCTGCCATTGCCACAGAGTCCCACAATTGGGCGGGGGGGTGTCGCCTCAGCTCCGGCCCGTCTCGACGCTGTGACCTCCCTCCCCCACCCGGGGGCAGCAGGGGGGTTCTCCTTGGGCACGTGGAACGGCCCCCAACGCAGGGCCCGACCCAGCAAAGGGGCCCTGGATTCCGGTGCGGGTCACGGCCTGTGCCACTCACCGGGTCTCCCGGGCCCCCCGGATGGGGAGAGCCGCCGAAAGGCTCAGTCACCGGTAACAATAAAGGCTGACGGGGCGAGGTGCACAAGGGAGACCCGCACACTGGGTTGGGCCACCCGGGTCCCAGCCAAGGGCGGTGTGGAGACGGGGTTCGGTAAACAAAGGAGAACGGGGCGGAAAATGAATGGACCAAAACTGGTCCACTGGACACTAGGACACTGGACACTAGGACACTGGTCACGCAATCACAGACATGAAGGTCGCTATCTTAAAACAAAAAAACTTCAAATCCAGACTCCAGCGAGAAACTGCTGAATTGGAATTCATTTGCAAATTGGATACTATTAATTTAGGCTTAAATAGAGACTGGGAGTGGCTAAGTCATTATGCAAGGTAGCCTGTTTCCTCTTGTTTTTTCCTACCCCCCCCCCCAGATGTTCTGGTTTAACTTGGATTTAAACTTGAAGAGTGGTCAGTTTGGATGAGCTATTACCAGCAGGAGAGTGAATTTGTGTGGGGGGGGTGGAGGGGATGTGAGAAAACCTGGATTTGTGCTGGAAATGGCCCACCTGATGATCACTTTAGATAAGCTATTACCAGCAGGACAGTGGGGTGGGAGGAGGTATTGTTTCATGGTCTCTGTGTGTATATAAAGTCTGCTGCAGTTTCCACGGTATGCATCCGATGAAGTGAGCTGTAGCTCACGAAAGCTCATGCTCAAATAAATTGGTTAGTCTCTAAGGTGCCACAAGTCCTCCTTTTCTTTTTGCGAATACAGACTAACATGGCTGCTACTCTGAAACCTAGGCTTAATTGGCGGACGACATAACGAGGAGGCTGGACTAAGCCGCCCACTCCCCCTCTGGAGTCCTCGGCAAGAGATGGGGGGGAGGGTTGAAATGATGGGGGGGGTGACGAAGTGGGGGGTTTATTCGTCTTGCTCTGTTACATGGGAGTCCTACTGTCCTATACGAATACAGGGCGTGCCTTAGTGTCCCTGTGTGCTGCGCCAATGCCTCGGGGGTGGGAATTGGGGCTGTGAGTTTGCGGAGGCCCTCGCGGCAGGTGAGGCTGCCCAGCTATTTGCAGCTTTGTCACCTGAGACCTAGGCGGGGGGGGGGGTTGCGACCAGGTGACACCTTTGGCCCGGGAAGCGAGACAAAGAGAAGGAGGAGGGGCAACGGGGGGGGGGGTCGGACATCGGGTGGCTGGTGGCTGGCAGTCTCCGTGGGGGAACTGGAAGGGGGGAATCCAGGGCCTCTGGCCCAGGATTTCCAAGATGGACTTGGCTGAAAGTCACTGATGTCTGAAATAACAATCTCTGTTCTGTGCTGTGGTCCTGTCGACTAATAACCTGTCTGTTTTACGCTGGCTGAGAGTCCCGTCTGACTGCGGAGTTGGGGGGCAGGACCCTCTGGCTTCCCCAGGACCCCGCCTGAGCGGACTGGCTGTGGGAAGCGCACGGAGGGGCAGAGGAGGCTGAATGCTCCGAGGTCAGACCCAGGAAGGGGGAAGCCGGGTGAGCCGCGTGTCCTGCAGACAGGCTGTTCAGAGAGAGGAGGTTCCCCCAGAGTCCTGCCTGGCTTCATATGGAGTAGTTCCAGAGCATCCCACTTCTGCCACCTGTCATGGGGTCCCAGGGCCATGCTCTGGAACTGCTCCCCACGAAGCCGGGCAGGACTCTGGGGAGTCTCCTCTCTGGGAGCAGCCTGTCTGCAGGACACGCAGCTCACCCGGCTTCCACCTTCCTGGGTCTGACCTCAGAGCATTCAGCCTCCTCTGCCCCTCCCTGCGCTTCCCACAGCGAATCCGCTCAGGCGGGGTCCTGGGGGGGCCAGAGGGTCCTGCCCCCCAACTCCGCAGCCAGACGGACTCTCAGCCAGCCAGTAAAACAGAAGGTTTATTAGACGACAGGAACATGGTCTAACACAGAGCTTGCAGGTGCAGAGAACAGGACCCCTCAGCTGGGTCCATTTTGGGGGGCAGGGAGCCAGACAACCACGTCTGCCCTTCACTCCATGTCCCCAGCCAGCTAACTGAAACTCCCTCCAGCCCCTCCTCTTTTGGGCTTTGTCCCTTTCCCGGGCCAGGAGGTCACCTGATTCCTTTGTTCTCCAGCCCTTTAGCTCTCACCTTGCAGGGGGGAAGGGCCCAGGCCATCAGTGGCCAGGAAACAGGGTGTTGGCCATTGTCTGTGTCCAGACCCCTGCACACACCTGCCCTCTAGGGTTCTGCAAGGATCATACACCCTTACCCCACCACCTAGATGCTTAAGAACTGCCTAGGGGAAACTGAGGCACCCCCACACTATTCAGAGGAAACATTAAGAACAGTCCCACTTCGTCACACCACCATGTGAGGATGGGGTGGGAGGGTGGAAAGAAGCAGCTTTGTCATCTATCTGCTGGGCCCCAGGATCCCATCCGCCATGGCACCTTCACCGTCCAAGTCATGGGACGTCCTGGCCAGGCCAGAGAAAGGGCCTCGATGAGATCGTCCTCTCCAGCAACTCTGGCTAACTCTCTCAATGCCTTCTGGGCCACGAGACGGGGGCTCCTGCAGCTGCCATGCCCACCCTTGGTTTCGTTTGTCTTCCTCAGTGTATTTTTTCCTCGCTGGTTCCTATCTGAGCCGGCCGGGCCTGTCTGGTTGCCAGGGCTGCTGGGAGCCCGTGCCCAGAGAGGCAGTTAAAAGCAACGCCCTAAACAGCCCATGTTGGTACGAGTTTGCCAGGTCTTGGCACGGCTGCTCAGACCACGGCCCGGGCCCCTGTTTCTCCAGCGCTGAGGCTGCATATGAGAGTCAGCAGTGGGGACAGACGCCGGGGCCCCTCTCTCATGTGGCTGTTCTTCTCTGCCTTTGCCTGGGCTTCGCTTGTTTAGTTGTAGGAGAAGCAGGGATGGTCTTTAACGACAGCGGAGGGACGGTTGAGACCCTCTTCAACGGTCTCTGAATCTGTGCACGCTGCTGCAGCCGCAGGGATCGGGGGTGCTGGGAAAACAAAAGCCCGACAGATGCTCTAACTATTCGCCCTTCTTTTTTCCGTAGTAAAAGGCTATAAACAAGGACCGGTGCCTTTGCCAGGGGACCGAGCGGGCTGTGTCTCCCTGCGCAAACCCCTGCCCCGGGCGTAACTCTGCGTGGTGCCAGGGTCCCGTCACGCCAGGGACTCTCTGGCCCATTCATTGCACTGCAGGCGGCATACGGAATTCGGACCTTTGTGAGCGACCCGGAGCCGATGCTGTGCCAGGGAGCGGGAAATCAGGAGAGGAGCGCTAGTGATGCGGGTGGAAAAACGAAGACTGCAGAAGTCCCCGGAGACGCTCACAGCTCCCGAGGTCGGGGGAAGAGAGGAGAAAATGGCGCAAAGACGGAAGCAGCGGAGCCGTCTCGATGCAAATGTACGTTTGGGGCCAGGCCACTTCTCCATTCCTGAGCAGCTCACCCAGCCCAGGGGAAGCACTGGTGGGGCCGTGGTCAGGGCACGCACCTGGGCCACGGGGAACCGAGATCAGATTCCCTGCCCTGCCTGCCCGTGGGCACGGCCCTGCCTCTCTAGGGGTGTGCCCAGGTGTAGGGCCACTGAGTGCTCCCTGGGAGGACTGGGGGCTCCCCGAGCTCTGCCACGACGCTGGGCATGCACCTGACACCAACCTCTGCGGAGAGGAAGCACAGTCTAGTGGTTAGGATGCTGGCCTGGGGTGCAGGTAGCCGGGTTTCAATTCCCCGCCTCCCCAAACTGGCTGTGTGACCTGGGGCAAGTCACCAGGGCCCAGACCCTCCCTGGTGCAAAGTGTCCTCACACAGTGAGCGTGGATTGACACCGGCTGAGGGTTGTCTTCCCGCGCCTCCCTTCCCCACCTGCCAGGGCACGGGATCTGGTGAGACCGGGAGCCACGGCAGAGCAAGGGCCCAGCCTGACCGAGAACCCTGGCCAGCCTCCCACATCAGACCTGCCCAGAGGCTGATGGCTGATGCACTGGGGGGGGCTGCCACCCAGTGCCTGGGCCTAGCCTGGGAAAACCCCTCCCCCAGCGCCTGGGTCCCGACCGTGGGCACCCCAGGCCAGGCAGTGCGCTGGCCTCGCACCGAGCCCCCCGCCGTGTGCCCCCAAGCACCAGTGCCCCCCAGGCTCCAGCCCTGCCTCCCCCAAGCCCAGTGCCGCCTTGGCCCTGCCCCGCTGCCCTGCCTCCCTCCCGTGCCTCGCTGCCCCCCAGTGCCCCCCACGCGCGGTGCCCGGCTAACCTTTCCCCATCGCGCTGCGCGCCCTCCCCACGCACCGTGCCCCCGGGCCGTGCGCTTCCCGAGGGGCAGTGCCTAGCCCGGCCCGAAGCCCCGCCCGGCCCCGCCCCACGCCATAAGCCGCCGGCTGAGCGGGGTTGCGGCTCCCGTGGCGGCGCAGGGCAGGGATGGCTGCGAACCGGGTGGGCAGGCGGCTGGGACGGGGGTCCCCGGCGCGCTCTCCGGGGAGTACCCGAGCGGAGCCGGCCCGCAGCCCCGGGATCCAGAAGCGCCAAGCCCGGGTGACGGTGAAGTACGACCGGCGGGAGCTGCAGCGGCGGCTGGACACCGAGAAATGGATCGACGGGCGCCTGGAGGAGCTGTACCGGGGCCGGGTGAGCTGCGCCGGGGCGCACGGGACGGGACGGGAGAGCGCCGGGGCCGAGATGGGGGCGCTGGGGCACGCAGAATTTCTTCTCTCAGAGCTCGGGACAGAACTTGGCACCTGCCTAGCGCTGGATGGAGATCCATGGGTAGGGCCATGGGACAGCCACTAGCCCCCACTGCCCTTCCAGAGCCAGGAGAGAACCCAGGAGTCCTGGCTCCAGCCCCCCTGCTCTAACCACTAGATCCCACTCTCCTCCCAGAGCCCGTGGCCGAAAGGGGAGCTCCCGCTGCTGCCAGGGCCCTCCTTCCCTGAGAGCCAGGCTCCGTGCTGGGGTGACCCTGGGTATGAGGCACCCTCTGCCAGGGGGTCTGTTAACGATGTGGGGGAGGGGTCTCTGCTGCGCCCCACGCAGACAGCAGCCCGCAGCTCCTAGGGGTGCACAGCGGCTGGCGGGGGTGTGCTGACTAGGTGCCTCTGGCTGTGAGGTTGGAGGGGCTGTGTCTGAGCTCGAGGCTAATGGCTCCCCAGCCCTTTGCTTTCGGGGGCCATGATGGGGCACGCTGGGTATGTACTGCAGTCAGCCCCGCTCTGGAGGGCCGGCTTGGCAGCCCCTGGCCAGGCTGGCTGCTGGGGCCACTAGCCACAGGTTGGACAAGACCCTTTGCCTTGGGCTGGGCTGGTGCCGTGATTAGCCAGGACTCCCCGGCTGTCCCGGGTCTGGGGTGTAGGGATGGAGAACAAGGAATGGAGACCTGAGACTCGGGGCTCCCTCCCTCTCTTGGGGCTCCACAGGGCTGCTGCATCCCTGGCTGCCCTGTGGGTCTCTTCACTGCCCTGCTGCTTCTCAAAGGGCTACAGAACTTCGGAGGGGCTAGGGGCAACTTTCCAAAGCAACCAGGGAGTGTGGGGGACCCACCAGGAGCTGCCCCAGCCTCAGTGCTGTCTGGAAAGTCATCAGGGCCCTGCAAGGGGTCTCAAATTGGGGCTCTGACAGCCCCTGGAGCCATCTCCAATCTAGGGCTTGGCCTGAGGGCTAGACCCCTGCACCAGGCTTTCCTGGCTCAGCTGAGCTGTTAACTGGCTGCGCTCTCCATTTCTTCCTGATCCCCCCCCCCCCCGAGATCGGCCGTTTGATTCTGTTAAGTGTCTCCGGGCAAGACCGAAGTGCCGCCCAGTCGGGCCTGGGCCAGGTGCCCGTGTGTGGCTGTGTGAAACGCGAGTCTCTCTGGTCAGGGACGTGACTGTCTGAATTCCTAGTGCGGCTGCACACCTGGCACCGGTACTCGTGCAGAACGCCCGGCCCAGGCTGCCCGCTCTGGGCTGCCCCAGGGGCTGGTTTAACACTGCAATGTCTCTAGCTGGGGGGCTGGTCTGCAGTCAGCACGTACCTCCCCAGCCCAGCTGACCTGGGCTCCCACCTCTGCCTTCCTCTGGGGCTAGGATTAGCCAGGCCTGGCCCTTGTGGCGAGAGGCTGAAGTTGGCTCTGTCTCTGCTGGGGTCCGTTCAGCATGTCGGGCTGCATGCGCCGGGGCTTCTGCCAAGCTGAGCCGATCTCTGGGGACAAGCAGCCGCGTCTCACGCTTCAGAATATTGGGCCCGATTCTCTGCTGTCCTGCACCCAGCGCAGACGCTAGAATCCAGGCCAAACGCTCCCCCTCCGCTCTGCGCAGGTGGACGTGGCTGCCCAAGGAAGTGCAGAATCAGGGGCTAGCTGCCTCCCCCAAGCCCTGAAATGCACCTTGAGGCTGCTCTTTAATTTCTCCTTCAGTGTTCAAACCCTAAAACACTTTCGCCCTCGCCCGGCTGGCCGGCCTGGGGAACCTGCAGCCTCAAGTGCTGTGAGTCGGGAATCTCCAGCTACAAAAATAGCAGACTTTCCCTTTTGCTTCAGCTCTTCCATGAAAGGAGAGAGCAGCTGGTGCGGGCAGCCTGGAGAGCTCCAGCTGCGTTTCCCTCCCAGGCGAAGGGAGATCTCTGCTCTCGCCCAGGGCTCTTCTCCCACCGAGGGAGCTGCAGGTACCTGGTGCAGATGAGCCGTGCACGGGTGCAGCCTTGTCACGCCACCCCGGAGCAGCGTCTGCAGGAAGGGTTTGCCCCACTGCAGCGTAGAACAGGCCTTGGAGAAGGCAGCTGTTAACGCGGCTGCCTGGGGTGTGAAGGGGCCAGTAGGCGAGACCAAGCTGTTCCCTCTAACTCACCCCTGCTTCGAGCCAGGGCTCTGAGGAAGCCAGCCCCCAGCACGGGATCCCTGAGGCAGCTCCTACGTGGCGCTGAGGGAGCTGTTTGGAAGAGAGTCCAGCGAGGCTCAGCTCCAGATGCTGGGGAGCAGCTGCAGCGGGGTGTTGTGACAGCGGGGCCCTCCTGGCTCGCCCTGGCTGGGTGCTGGGTGAGGTGAGGCAAAGCTCCCTGCAGATGCACGTGAGGCCTGGTGCTGCCCAGCCTGCAAGGGACTGGCCCCTGGCGCTCAGGCCGGGTGCTGGCTCGGGCAGGGAGGGGGAATGGCTGCAAACCTGTCGCAGGGGAAAGCCATGGGGAATCCATAGACACCCCCCGTCAGGTCCAGGGAGCTCATCCCTCTCTGCAGGGCTGGCTCGCCAACCCAGACAATATGAACGCACCTCTCTAGCTGGCGCGTGGGGCAGGAGCCTGCGGGGGCCGGCAGGAAGAGGCGGCTTGGCAGCTGGCTCCCACGCAGATGCCTGGCTGGGCAAGGCGCAGGTGCTCTGGGCTGGGCTCTCCACATCAGGAAGTGGATCCATGGGTGGCCTGTGGCTGGAGGCATGGCTCAGACTTCCTCAGCCACCTCCACGTTCACATCCTCTGCTGGGGGGGGTGAAAGGGGGGGCTTTGATGGCCCAGAGCCTGGCCCAGCTCTCAGGCAGATGCCATAAAACCCAGGGCTGGAGCCTGCTCCACGTATCCCGCTGTTAACCTGGGTGCAACGCCCAGCCCCTTCTCGAGAGCAGCGCCAGGCTCTGCGCCACGACTGCCCATGGCCTGCACCCAGCTTGGAGAGTGGGGGGGCACTGGGGGGCATAAGGACCTGCATTGGTGGGTGAGGGGTCGTGGTACCTCGATCCCATTGGCTGTAAGTGTGTGGGAAATTCTGGTTTAACCCTTCACATGCCCGGCTCAGGCTTCCCCCGCCCCCAGCCTCCCTTTCTCCAGGCCAGATGGGGTGGGACTGGGAACAGCTGTTCCATTGTCCTGAGTTGTTCCCCTCCTCCTGGGGGCTGATTGCTGGTGGGGGATGGGAGCCTCTTTCCGGGCCTGGACACTGGCTTGGGGAGGGGGGACCGGCAGGTCCCTGCAGAGCAGCCCCCGAGCCGAGCTGTGGGCTGGTCAGTCCGAGCTGCGTATGGCCCAGAAGGAGCGGAGTGTGGGGGGAGGGGCCTGCAGCCTGTCTGGTGACTGGTAGGGCTGGGGGGTGCCGGGCACAGGGTTTGTAACCTGGCAGCGCAGGGCACCAGCAGGACAATGGGGCTCTGTACCGGGCAAGTCCGGAGCAGCCTGGCCCTGGACCCGAGGGAGGGGGCAGCTGCCAGCTGGAGCTGGGGTGGGAGTGCCCAGGGGGGTGTGGGGTGTGCAGAGGAGCAGGCTCTAGCAGGCCCCTCAATTCAAGGGGGTGCAGGGCTGGCCCCTGGGCTGCAAGGCTCCGGCAGGTTGTCCGGGATGCCAGGCCAGGAGAGCATGGTGGAGGGGGCTCTGCCCCAGCCAGGCTAGGAGAGGTGGGCGTGGGGGGAAGGGCTCCCCCAGAACTGGGGGAACAAAGGGGTCTTAAAACCACCCCACCACGGGGCCGAGCTCTCTGCCCTCACCCGCTGGGCTGGGTGCCTGTGGGTGCTGTTGGGTCAGGCTCTGGCACTGGGTGTGAGGATGGACCAGCTGATGTGGGCCTTGGGGCCTGGCCCGGCTCCCTTCGCCAGACCGGGGCCAGCTGCTCTTGTATCGGGCTCTGGCAGGAAGCAGCCTGCATGCCCCAGGCTGATTGCTGGCATTTCCTGGTGCTGAATGAGCAAACGGGCCAGGAGGGAGGAGATCCCAAGTGACAGCAGGGCCTGGCCTGGGGTCACATGCAGGCTGGGCACCGTGAGAGCCGAAGGCCCCCGCGAATGTGCACGGGGCACGGCTTTGCCTGCCAGAGGGGCTGGAGCCTGGCGCTCCGGGGCTGGGGGGCGCAGGGTTTAACAGGCTCTGGGGGTGCCCAGTGCTTCTGCAGATCTGGGCAGAGCTGGGTCTGGAGCCCAAATTCCTGCCACCTGCTCCAACCCACAACCGCTGCTGGGGTCCTGCATCCCGCTCGGGTGCCCACAACTCATGGAGGAGCTGGGTCAATTGGAGGGGTCCGAGAAGAGCCACGAGAACCAGCAAAGGGTCAGAAAACTTGCCCTGGGTTGGAACGAGCTCCGTTTAGCCTCGCAAAGAGAAGGCTGTGGTGACTGGAGCCCAGCTGATCCGTACCTACGGGCCCCGGGGGACCAATACTGGATCCTCGGCTCGTCCGTCTAGTGCAGGAAGATCTGACGTGCCACAGGCTGGAGGCTGAAGCAAGACAGATGCAGACTCTTAAACGTTTGCACCTTATTTCCGGCGAGCGAAATCCCCCAGGAACAGTTCACCAGGGGGTGGGGGGATCTCCATCACCCCCCAGCTCAAAGCGAGAGCAGCTCTGCCCTAGGAGTTACTGGGGGGGCTGGGCCCTGTGGGGTCAGCTGAGATGAGCACAAGGGTCTCTTCTGGCCTCGGGAGCTAGGAATCCTCTGGCCCCAGCTTCCCGGAGCTGGCAAGGGCGGCTTTCAGTGGGGGGGAGGGTGCTGGGAGACCCTGCAGGGCGGGAGGGAAGCCCCAGGGTGAGGTTGGGGCAGACAGGGCCCCTTGCACATGGCTCTCCTGTGGGCTGGCATGGGATCCACTCCCCAGCACAGAGCAGCTTGGAGGAGATTACAGCAGAGACCTGGCAGCTCTAGGGAAGTGGGGGGGCTGTCTGGGCTGCTCAGTGCCCCGGGCCATGTCCCCACGGCTGCAACACCCCCCACCACCCTCCTGAGCCCCCTCTCATTGCAGGAGGCAGAGATGCCGGATGAAGTGAACATTGACGAACTCCTGGAGCTGGACGCAGACGAGGCACGGGCCGCGCAGCTGCAGGTGGGTGCTGGGGTCCGGCCAGCCCCCTCCCCTCTTGTCGGCTCGGGGCTCTGGCCTGGGTCCTGTCTGTCAAGGGGGCGTCTGGCCCTGTGCTGCCTGCAGGACTGTGGGGCATGGCCCGGGCTCTGTCCTGGCACGGAGGTGGTGCCCGGGGGGGTCAGGTGGCACTGGCCATGGGTTGCAACTGCTGTCAGAGGACTTGTTCCACGGCTTCTCTTCTGAGCTGTGTGGGGCTTTGACCAGCGGGGCCCCCCGGGGGCTGCGTAATTCAGACAGAGAAACAGCCGGCGCTGACAGGGCCAGGGAGAGACCTTCTCCTGGGTGCCTGGCAGGCCGCATTTCTACCTCTGGGCCGCCAGTGGCCACCTGCGGTGAGGCAGGCCCCCTACACTGGAATCACTCCAGAGCACAGGGATGGGGAAAGCTGCTCCACTCTCAAGTGAGGGGGACGGCTCTGCCCCTCGAGGCCTCCTGGCTTGGCATGCCGGAGTCTGGGGAAGGATTGAGCCCCCCCGCTGTAGGGCACGTGCCAGTTGGGGGGCAGGTCCTGAGCTGGGGTGGGTTGTCCCGTGGCTGCCGGGGCCCGGAGCTGGCAGGTCCCATCCTCCCGCATGGGTCGGGGCATGGATCTGCAGCAGGGACCCCGGGCACCACGCTCAGGTCCACCTGTCTCTGTTTCCAGGGCATCCTGAAGTCTTGTCACAACAACACGCAGGTGAGTGGCGGTTGCCGAGACCCCAACCGCGTCACTGCTCCCATCCTGGTGGGGCCCCAGCACCCGTATCTTCATTTGCAGCCCACGGGGGCCCTGCCGCCTTGGGGGAGAGCCCGCAGCTCCCCAGCAAAGGGACCCAGGGCTGCTGCCAGCCCTGGGCTGGCCCCTGAATCTACCCCAGCCCAGCTCAAGCCAAGGGCTTGGTCGCCAGCCAGCCCAAGGGAGCAGGCTGGAGCTCCCTTCCCAGACCGTGCCCAGTGCTGGCTCCAGTTACAGCCTTCCCAGCACTGACCCCGGCCAGCGGTTCCCACGGGACCTGGCTGCTCCGGAGCATCGCGGCCCCACCACAGCCGCCGATCAGGGCTTTAAAAGGGAAAAACATTCGTCCCTCTGCTTCCTCCTTGGTGGCGTGGGGCGAACGGGTGGGGGAGGCGGGGGGCAGCCTTGGAACTCCCCTCCCCCACCCCCGCTTATCTCCGGCTCGGCCAGCTGCCCCATCCCCCAGGTTGGCGACAAGCTGCTTGCAGGAGGCAGCTCTGGCCCCTCTAGTGCTCCGGGTGGGGGGCAGGCAGCTCCAGGGACCGGGGGGTGCAAGGCCCAGGGCTGGCATCCTGCCCTGCCCCCAACAGTCCCTGCACCGAACCCTGTTGAGGGCTCCCCCTTCAGACCCAGCTGTGGCCTGCCGCCCCCTTGCTGCACATCTGGCCTTGTGGCTAAGAGCCTGGGGGAGCTGGGCCCTATTCCGGGCTCTGCCAGACACTCTCGGGGCCTCTGCAGCACCGGGGGTCGGGGTTGGAGCCTTCCTGTGTCTGCTGCGACCAGGCCCCTCCCGCTGTGGGGCTGCAGCGTGCGGTGCTGGGGCCCTGCTCTCCCAGCAATGGTCTCCTCCCAGCCCAGACCTGGCTCCTTCCCTCCTGGTACTGCAAGGGCACCTAGACTGCAAAATCTTACCCCTCTTAGGGACGCCCTGAGCCCCAGCACCTGCTGGCACTGACCTCCACGCCTGGTACCCAGATGTCCTGGTGACGGGCACGCTGGGGCTCCCGGGAGCTGGCATCCCAGGGTTTCCCAGGCAGTGAGGGGCTGGGTGGCGTGAGAGCCGCTGGCTCGGGGCAGGGCCGCGTCAGCTTCTCCGGCTGTTGGGCCCAGCTGGGAAGCCTCTGGCAGGAGCGCTGATCGGCCTCCAGCGAGTCTCTGCTCCCGTGCCGCAGCCCCCCGCAGCAGTGTTCCCGGGGAGATGTGGGGCAGGCTTATTCGGGGCTCCCTTCCCCCAGGGGGGTGACCAGGGAAGGATGCTCTGCAGCCTCTCTCTCCCGCAGGCCTTCGTGCAGGAGCTACTCCTCAAGCTGCGGGGGCTCCAGAAGCAGCAGGCCCTGCGGCGGCCCAGCCCGGAGCCGCAGGAGCGAGCGTGACCCCTGCCCGGGGGGGGCCCCCCGCGGCCCTTGGCAGCGGCAGCTTCCTCCAGAGGAATGGGACCAGCGAGGCCCCACAAATCCAGCCTGGGGCCGCTCGGCGGAGCCTCCTGACGCCACAGCTTGTGCCCCTGCAGCCGGGGGTGGCACAGGCCTGGCTGTGCACAGAGCCCCCCCGCCACAGCCCCCTGGACAGTATCCCCCTGCCCCCGGCCTACGACTGGCCCCTGTGTAAATCTCGGACGAGCTGGGTGCTTGGGGCTCAGCAGGTGCCTTTGGTCTGTAATAAAGCCTTGCTCTGGCGCGCTCGGGGCCGGCTCTGGGGTTTTTGCTGCCCCCGCTCAGGTGGGGCTGGGGCTCGCGGGCAGCCCTGGAACGGGAGGGAGTGACGTCACCTTCCCCCAGCGCCTGCAGGGGCTTCCCTCCTCCCCCCCGGCCGCACAGAGAAGCCCCCATCTAAGGGGTGGCACAAGGTGGCACAGCCCTGGCTCCCCGGCAGGACTCGCCCTCTCCTCCCCAGGTAGCGGCTGGGCCCTGGCCGCTCAGCAGCCCGGGGCTGGGGCTTCCCCTTCCCGCTGCGGCCGGGGGCCCGGCGCCCTCGCCCCGTCTATGTGGCGCAGCGCCGAGAGAGCCGCTGCCCCGAAGGAAAAGGCGGGCTGGAAAGGGGCCACCCCAAGCACCTGCTTGCTTTGCTGGTGCCTCGAGCCGGTCCTGGGCGCGGGGGCCTGGTCCCTGCCGCGGGCGCCGGGCCCTTCGGGACCTGTGGCTCTGCCGGCACTGAGCCACTGTCTAGACGGCCAGCCAGCCCCGGGGCTGGGCTGACCTGGCGGGGACTTGGCCTTGGGCCTGGGGCACGCTCAGCTGAGCCTGGGGGAGCTGCCCTGCCTGCACCCTCTGTTCCTCTCTCGGGCTGCAGGAGGGATTCCCAAGCCAGCAGCCTCGGTGGGGCCATGCTGGGCTAGGCTGCAGTGGGGGCAGCTTGGGGGGTGAAGCCCCACCCCTCTGACTCCGGGGCAGGGTAGGGAACCCCTCTTGCGGCGATAGGGTACCTTGTCCCTGTTTTCCCTTGCCCTGCCCCGGGCGGGGCTGCTCCCCACAGGACAGTGCCAATGGCACGTGGCCTGGCAGGGTGCTGGGCAGGGGCCGGGGGAAATCCCCCTTCCGTGGGGCCGAGCAGCTGCTGTAGCTCCCTGCCCTGGGGCAGCGCCCGGTGGCGCTGGGGAGAGCGGCTCTCCCTGGGCCGGGTCTCAGGCCGGTGCCTCGCTGGCGAGGCGGCTGGGTGGTGCACCAGTACCAGGCTCATCACTGTGCAGGAACCTGCTTCTGCACCTCCCCTAGCCAGCTGCTGCTCCCTCTTTGCTTTCCGCCCAGCCTGCACTGCCGAGGAGCCCGCCCAGGTGCCCTGTGCGGCTCAGCTGGGCTGGTGAGCAAGGGCCGGGCCAGCCCCGGTCAGCTCCATATTTAGCCATGTGCTGGGCATTCCCGGTGGTCCTATCCATCCTGCAGACAGCTGGCATGCCTGGCAGCCATTCCTGGGCGGGCCTGGAGCCGAGCTCCAGCCAGGAGTTGCAGGGAACGGCTGTGGGAGCGGGCCAGTGCTGGGCCCCTGCCGGGGCTGGGGGCAGCTGGGGCACCTGGCAGGGACCTCACCTGAGCTGTTCACCTCTCTTTGCCTGGCTGCGGGGCCCTTGGCACAACTGGACACTCCCCCTTCTGCCTCCCGTGTGGGACTTGGAATGTGGCCCTGCCTGGAATCCAGGGCCAGCTGGAAAAGTTGGGCCTTCCCCTGGGAGCCACCTGGGTACAATTCCACTTGAGGGGGGAGAGGGCCTGGCCCCCAGAGCCACCGGGCTGGAGTCCTACCTTAGCCAAAGGTCACAGCAGGGCCTCCCACTGCCAGATGGAGGCTGGCTTAGTCACTGAAATGGTGCCACCTCTGGGGTGTAACGAGGCAGCTGGTCGAGCAGCTGCACAGCGACAGAAAGCAGGGCCGCCAGTGAAGGCGAATCCTGTGAGTAAATCGGGCTGCGGGGCGCAGCTGGGGGTGTGTGAGTGGAATGGACGCTGTCGTTGCTCTTATGTGCCCTCTGCCCTAGGGGTGAAAGCAGCCTGCCGTGCGCTGCTCGGGATCCCTGCTTAGGCCTGAGCAGCTGTGGCTGGTGGCGTGCAGGGCTGGGGATCAGGCAATCACCCTCCATCCGGTGTTTATACCTCCCTGTAAACACTGGGAGTAAACCGCTCTGCTGGGGCCGCTGGCTCTGGACTATCTGACCCTTCTCAGCGCTTTCCTGGCGGCAGAGCATGTCCCAGGACCTTCTCGATCCCCAGGGGGCCGTGCGCCAGGCGCTGCTGGGCACAGTCACGGGGGGCGTGTCAGACTTTGCCTTACATGGTGTGTCCTGCTTTCTGGGGTCCTATCACTGTCACGCAGCCGAGGGGGGTGGGGGGAAGCCCCGTGCTCGAGCCAGGTCACCTACTGCTGGAAACACACCCAGGGGCTTGTCACGGGGGGGCCCTTAGACCCGTGGGCCCAGGCCCTCAGCTGGCACAAATCAGCTGTTTACCGGGACTCCTGGTGTTGGGAGCTTCTGGCCAGGACTCGTCCTTCCCCTGCTCTCGGCGGAAGGCACCAGCGGGGGCTGTCTACAAGGAAACAAATTCCTGGTGACTGGGGTCCTTGCAGGCGGGCTGGGAGGGGTGAGGGGGCTCTGGCACGATGGGGCCCTGGTCTCGGCCGGGGTCTGGGCTGCGTCCTGCCTGGCGTGACGGGGCCCTGGTCTCGGCCGGGACCGGTAGGTGCTACTGTCACGCACAGGGTAATTAGCTCCCTGCTGCCCTGGCATGGTCTGACACCCGCCCCCCGGCCATGCTGAGCACTAGGGTCTGCGTGGATGGAAGGGGGCTCGGTCTGTGTCCTGGCAGCAGTTGGGCTGAGAACTCAGCTACCGAACCCCCCTCCCGCAGGGGGAAGGAGCCCTCTTCTGCCGAGTGATCCCGCCTAGCCGCAGGATGGAGACGAGGGCTGGCTGCAGCAGGAATCCCAAATCCCCAGAGCATCTAAACCCAGGTCTGTAAGCCCCAGGGCACCAGCCTGCAGCCAGGTCTGGGGTCAGCACGGGGCCAGGGGAGGCACCCAGCTGTCATGCCTGCTGTGAGGGGGTGGGGAGGGGGAACGTAGATCAGAACAGGGGTACTGCTTCCCCTTCGCCCCTGGACATTGCTAATAGAGGAAGGGGGCTGAAATAAATGACTTAAAATAAGAAAGTGTTACGGGGAATTAGAGTCTGGTATGGGCAGGGGGACCACTAGCCCCCACTCCCCTCACAGCGCTGGGGAGAGAACCCAGGTGTCCTGGGTCCCGCCCCCCCTCTGAGGGGTGGGGGCACAAGCTGCTCTGTGCTCGGAGCCACGGCTCAGACTTGGCCACTTCCCCACCAAGGGGGTGAGCGATGGGTCCCTGCAGCGATAGCCGGAGAACTGCACAGCCTGGGCTAGGACCTAGGGCTGCTCGGGGAGATGCATGTGCACACGCCCGCCCACGCCCACACACCACTGGTGAGTTACACTCTGGACCGAGGCCGCCCTGCAATATGCCTGGGGAAGGAGCCAGGCTGGCAAGGCCCAGTGAAGGGGGCACGGGGGGCTCGTTCTCCTGGGCCTCAGACCACCTTCATTGTTCCGTTCTGGTTCCCGCGCCCGGAATCCCCAGGCGCCCAGGCAGAGTGGGGCAAGCAGCTGTCCGGGAGCCCAGCGGGCAGGCGAGGGGGCACCTGCCCCCTGGCGGCCAGGCCAGGTCTCTGCCAAGCCCCAGGAATTTGTACGGGGGGCCGGGTCTGTGGGTGCAGATGGAGCAGGCAGGAATGGGCCATTCTAAAGCTATAGGTCCCAGCGGGTTTGTTAAATCGTCCCAGGGTTAAACTGGCCTGGGTGAACCTCGGCCCCTCAGCCACAGGGCCAACACGAGGGAGACATTCCAGAAAGTCCCACTTCAGCCCAAAGCACCCACTGGTTAGAGCAGGGGCTGGGGGCCAGGACTCCTGGGTTCTCTCCCAGTTCTGGGAGGGCAGTGGGGCCTAGCGGGTGGGGGGGGCTGCAGCTAGTGCCAGGGCCAGGGCTGCCGTTGCGCTCTGCAAGGGGCAGGAAGGCCAGGCTGGTGCTGTCTGTGTACCTCCTGGGGAGCCCCGCGGAGCCCCCTGCCCACTCAGTCGCTGGGAAGCAGCCAGCCGTCAGAGCCAGGGTCAAAGCACGGGGGGGGGGGGCGGGGAGGGCTGGGGCAGAGACAAACGCTCCCGAGGGAAAGCCCCAGCCCCACACTGCTCTGCTCAGCCCCGGGCCTGCAGCGACCAGGGAGACCCTACAGAAACAGCCCAGACGAATGGGAGACCAAACTCACCCCTGGAGCACCCCCTGGCGCACCAGCGTCCCCACCTCCAGCACCCCCTGCACCGCCAGCTGGTCTCTGGTCACAGGTCCGGGCCCAGCCGGGTCGGGGTCAGCCCCAGGAGCGGATCCAGCACAGCCCCCGCAGGCGACGTGGCCATTCCCTGCTCGTCACCCCACCCCTGGGTGCTGCAGGGCTCCTGCTTCGCCCCCCGGCGGGGTACAGCTCCCTGGGGCCCTGCCTGCCAGTCGGCGGCCTCCCGGCCTCCCTGCTTCTCACAGGTTGTCCCTGGACCTCCCCTGCGGCCTGGCTACTCCCTGCGGCTCCTTCACTCAGCCCCTTCCCCTCATTTGCCGCCCTCCCCAGGAACCCGCCACAGCTGGGCTCGTTAGTGCTAACTACTGCTCAGACCGGGATCAGCTGGGGGCCAACTGCCCCCTCACAGGCCAGGCTGAGCCCCACTCCTTGCAAAGGGTCACCAGCCTGTAAGAGGCCCCACTATAACAGCCCCATGTGTGCAGCCCGGGGGGCTCACGGGAGACCCTACGATAACAGCGCAGGCTATTTGGGATGTCTCAGCCCCGCAGCGCAGGGCCCGTAGCTGTGGTGACTTGTGCACAGTTCGCACGCTGTCACCGTGCACCGGGGCACGTCTGAGTGTGTCAGAGCCCAGGACACTGGGGCGGCCAGGCTGATTCTCACGGTCACAAGGAGGTGGGCCCCCCCAGCGAGTGAAGGGCACAGACAGGGCCAGATTGCGTGCTGGGCAGCGAGGAATGCCAGGCTGGTGATGTGGTGCGCGGCCTTTCACATCCGCTGCATGCCAGGGCCCTGGGTCACCCATTGGAAACAGCCACCCACAGTGACACTCACCGCCCGCTCTGGAATGTAGCGGTTCAAATTCCCGGGGGTGGGGCCAGGAGCCAGGACTCCTGGGTTCTGTCCTCAGCTGTAGAAGAATCAGAGTCGGTGAGCCTGGTGTAACTTCAGGGCTAGACCAGGCCTGGGAGTTTGGTGCCAAATGTGGCTCATGAAGCCTGATTCTGTCTCCCCCAGATCCCTGTGCTGGCATCTCCCCGGGTGCCAAGCCCTGCCCCTCAGGCTCAGCGGTGACCGCCCAGGCGCTGCGACAGGGACCAAGGCACTAAACCCTCTGGGCGCTCTCAGCGGGGTGGAGAGGGAGGGTGGCCCAGTGGTCAGGGCTCTGCCGTGGGACTCGGGAGACCTGGGCCAAGTCCGGGCTCCAGGGAACTGCGTGGCCCTGCCTCACCCGGCACAGTGAGGGCAACGCCGCAGCTCTACGGTGATGGGGGCCAGAGACGAACCGGAGCACAGGACAGAGCCCTGGGAAACCGACCCTCCCGGCGAGGGGGGGCTGTTTCGAGCCTTGCCCAGGCGGAGGGGCTCTCCCCTTCCCAGGCACCCCTGGGGTTCTGGTCTGTTTGGCTGCTGAGGATGCAGAGCCGTGGGGCTGGGGCACGCCCGGGGGCCCAGCCGGTCGGGAGCCTGGGTCACTCGCTGGCCCTGTGGCGCCCGTGGGGGCCGGGCGCCATCACAGGAAGCGGGCGCTGGGGACGAAACACTTTTATTGCTGACACACGACTCCAGGTGGCAGGAGAGAGAGGGGTTCAGAGGCCACAGTGATGGGCAGAGGGGGGATGCGCTGCAGGGGGCTCACGAGGGAAGGGCAGGAGCCGTTCTGCAGGGGGCAGGAGCTGCTGAAGGGCCAGAACTAGACGCCAGCCAGACGATCCCACGCGAAGCCACGCACCAGCCTCTGTGGTTAGAGGGGCAGGCGTCACCAGCTGGGATTTGCCAAGGATTCTGCAGGGGCCCAGGGCAGAACCTGGGGGGCCTGGCTGTGGCTGTGGGGCGGCCCCCCTCCCAAGGGGGCAGGAAGGTTTGGTGCCTGAACCCCAGGGGTGCTCCCCCGGCCTGCTCCATCCCTCAGCCTGGCCCCCGCAGAAGGGCAGCAGCATCCGCTGGCTGAGATGCAGGAGCCGCTGGGTGCTGGCAGCAAACAACCCAAGAACAGTATGAGTGAGTGTGTCTGGGGGGGGTGTGTGTGTAGGGGTGTGTGTGGGGGTTTGTGTGTATGGAGTGTGTGTAGGGGTGTGGGGGGGGTTGTGTGCATGGGTGTGAGGGGTGTGTGGGGGTGTGTGTGAGCATGGGGTGGGTGTGGGTTTGTCTGTGTAGGGGTGGGGGTGTGGGTTTGTCTCTAGGGGTGTGTGTAAGGGTGTGTGTGGGTTTGTGTGTATGGAGTGTGTGAGCATGGGGCGTGAGTGTAGGGGTGTATGTGGGGGGGCAGGGGTGTGTGTGTGTGTGTGTCTCTCCCCACTCCCCTTCCCGGCCACCAACCCTCCCCGTCCTTTCCCACCTCACGTCCTGGCGGCCCCCAGGCCTTGGGGCTCCGTGCGCAGGGACGTGGGGGGACGTGGGGGAGGGCTCTGGACAGGGGCAGCCCCTCCCTGTGGGAGGGGGGTCAGAGGTGAGGATGCTGCTGCGTGCCTGGGCGGGGACATGCCCAGACCTTCCTGCTGTGGAGCGTCACATGGGTCACCCTGGCCCCAGAACATTCGGGAGCCCCCCCACCGGGGTCAGCAGCCAGCCAAGGCCCATGGCAGGAAGCAGGGACGCTTGCGGGAGGGGTCTGCGGTTAGGCTGGGTGGGGGGGTTAGCATTTAAATCTGGGCTCTGTGCCCAGTGGGGCAGGATCCCGCATCCCCGAGCTGGGTCCCAGCCCGTTCCACAGGGCCCGCGAGTCTCCAGCTGCGGGAAAACCCAGCGGCGGGACCGCAGAGCGAGGAGCCCGGGGCTCAGCACACGGCTCAGCCCGTACCCTCGCCGGCCCAGAGCCAAGCCCGCCCCGGGGCAGAGCCGGGCAGGGAGCGCTGAGGGCCTGAAACTTCCTGAAATCCAGCTGGTGTTGGTGACAGGCAGAGCCGGAGCGAGTGTCCGTGCGCCGGGTTCCCCTCCAGCCAGGCGACCCCCGAGGCCGGTTCCTGAGCCGCGATGGGTCAGGGGCTAAGCCGTGCCCCTCGGTCCCCTCTGGGGGCCAGTCCCAGCAGGCTGGGGAGCTCCCCACAGACCCCAGGCTGCTCGAGCCACGGTGCCCCTCCTGGGCCCAGGCCGTGGGCGGCTCAGAGGTCAGGGCGTTTTCTGAGTGGGCAGCACCCTGCAGCTGGGCGGGGGGCTGCCGGGCCAAGGAGCCTCCATGGCGTGGAGGACGGATCTACAGGGCCTTGGCGCCCGGCAGCTTGTACTCCTCCATGATCCGCAGCACGTCGTCCAGGATGGAGGGGCCCAGGTCCAGGTCCAGCCCCAGCAGGGACTCGGAGCGCGGGACAGAGGCCCCGGGGGAGCATGGGGGCTCCTGGGTGTCCGTGCCGGCCCGGGTGCCGTAGCCCAGGCCCCAGGGGCCCGGGAAGGAGCCCTCGGAGGAGTCGGCGGAGAAGGAGACGGAGGAGGGCAGCTGGTCGTAGTGCGGGAGGGAGAAGGGCAGGCCCTGCCCGCTGTGGAAACAGCCCTCACCGCAGCTGACGGACATGGAGCGCTGGCTGCTGGGCAGCTCCTCCAGGTGCAGCCGGGGCGGCTTGGGGGGCGCCTGCTCCGGGCTCGGTGCCCCGCTGAAGACAGGCAGGGAGACGGCGCTCTTGAGCAGGCTGCGGTAGCCGCTGGCGGCGGGGCCCCGGGCCAGCTTCTGGCCCACGGCCTGGGCGCTCTGCGAGGCCAGGCGGCGGCCCAGGGGGGGCAGCAGGTCGTACTTGCCCTGCAGGAAGGAGAGTTCCCCGAACATGTCGCCCTCGCCCGCCGGCCCGATGTGGGCGCTGTGCCGGAAGTCCCCCAGCGGCGGGCTGATCATGTCGCTCGACAGCACGTCCCGCAGCCGCAGCTTCCGGCCCCGCTTCGGCGTCGAGGGCTTCAGGTAGATGGGGGTCTTGGCGGGCATGGTGGGGCGGCCGGCGGCTCTGAGGCCTGGCAGGCGCCCCCGGGGGCCAGGCACTTCCCCGAGGCCCAGTCCCTCCCCGGCCTGGCGGGTGCTCTCGGGAGCCCGGCTGGGATGGTACCTTGGGAGCTCAGCCACCAGCAGGACCGGCCCAGGACGTCCCCTTCCTCTGGGGTTTCGCAGGCACCCCCGGTCGGCACGCCAACTCAGGATCCCGGCGTCGGGGCGACCACCCTCGCTCTCGCCCCCTCAGCCGGCCGCGGGGGGCAGCATCTCCACCTGTAACAGCCAGAGCAGGGAGCGTTACCGGGGGGCCACGGCGCTGCCTGGGGCACCCAGCCTGGGGGGTGTTCGCGAACCACGCGGCAGGGAGTGTGGGGCCGGGGCTGAGGCTGGGTTCCCCCAGAGACGGGCCAAGGCAGCAGGGGGGGCTGGGACTTGCAGAGCCGAGACCTGGCATTGCTGGGTCTCAGGGACGCGGCTACAGAGCAGCCCCAGCCCCAGCGAGAACGACCCCCTCCCTGGGGGCTGGTTCCTGGGGCCACTTCCACCCAGCCGGCCTAACGCGCTCCGGGCTCAGACACCTGCTGTCCCCAGTGGGATGGGTTAGCAGCGGCTTCACGTGTGCAAACACCCCCCCACACACAATGACGTACACCGCACACACTTGACAGCCACATGCATACACACACAAAGCTCCCAGCACCGTGCGGACCCCCCCATCCCACCAGCAGCCCCCTGCCCTGCCCGGGGCACGTGCATCACTAGCCGCGGGGGGTCAGGCCCTGCTCCACTTCCGCTGTGCAGCGCGAGGCTCCGACTGCAGCCACCAAGGGGCCAGGAGCAGACCAGGGAACCCTGGGCTGGGCTGTGCTTGAGGGACCCCAATGCGGGGCGCTGGGCAGCCAGCGGGATCCTTCCCACGGGCACCGCTACAACCCGGGCCACCAGGGCTCCCTGGGGCAGCTTTCCAAGAGCCTTCAACTGGGGGGGGGGCGCTGAGTGTGTGCACGCATGGGAGTGCACATGCGTAAGTGTGTGCATCTGAGTGCGTGTGAGTGCACACACGTGTGTGCATGTGCAAATGTGTGAGTGTGCATGTGTGTGTGAGTGTGAGTGCACGTATGTGTGACGAAGTGGGACTGTTCTTAATATTTCCTCTGAATAGTGTGGGGGTGCCTCAGTTTCCCCTAGGCAGTTCTTAAGTCTCTAGGGGGTAGGATAAGGGTGTATGATCGTTGCAGAACCCTAGAGGGCAGGGGTGTGCA
Organism: Lepidochelys kempii; assembly: GCF_965140285.1. Classification (NCBI taxonomy): domain Eukaryota; kingdom Metazoa; phylum Chordata; order Testudines; family Cheloniidae; genus Lepidochelys; species Lepidochelys kempii. Next base: position 926,708 of record NC_136402.1, on the reverse strand, counting down.
GGGGTCTGGACACAGACAATGGCCGACACCCTGTTTCCTGGCACCTGATGGCCTGGGCCCTTCCCCCCTGCCAGGTGAGAGCTAAAGGGTTGGAGAACAAAGGAATCAGGTGACCACCTGGCCCGGGAAAGGAACAAAGCCCAGAGGAGGAGGGGCTGGAGGGAGTTTCAGTTTGGGGCTGGCTGGGACATGGAGTGAAGGGCAGACATAGTTGTCTGGCTCACTGCCCCCCAAAATGGACCCAGCTGAGGGGTCCGGTTCTCTTCACCTGCAAGCTCTGTGTTAGACCATGTTCCTGTCGTCTAATAAACCTCTGTTTCCCCGGCTGGCTGAGAGTCATGTCTGACTGCGAAGTTGGGGGGCAGGACCCTCTGGCTTCCCCAGGAGCCCCGCATGAGCGGACTCGCTGTGGGAAGCGCACGGAGGGGCAGAGGAGGCTGAATGCTCCGAGGTCAGACCCAGGAAGGTGGAAGCCGGGTGAGCTGTGTGTCCTGCAGACAGGCTGCTCCCAGAGAGGAGACTCCCCCAGAGTCCTGCCTGGCTTCGCGGGGAGCAGGTCCAGAGCATCGCCCAGGGACTCCGTGACAACCGGTGGCAGCGGTGGGATGTACTGCACCCCGTGGATGGCGCTTCCTGCAGTAAGTGACTGGGGAGCAGTAAAACGAAGGGGGATTGACGCGGACCAGGTGTGCTGAAGATTCAGAGAGAGACAGTTTCAGGGGGCGGTTAACCCCTGGGAGTGTGTGACCAGAGAGAAGGACTTTTGCAGTAACAGGGGCCCCCAGGGGATTGCAGCGAGCGGTCCAAGGGGCGGAGGAGTCTGCGGCTTGACCCTGGCAAAGAGGGGGTGACCTCGAGAAGGGCTGGCACACGAGGGGTTCTCCCTGGAAACCGTGGGGAGCTGAGAACACACGGGCCTGTGAGTCCACAACACCTTGGGAGGAGCGGAGTGATGGCCTGTCCCCGTCTCCTTCAGAAGGACATTGTAACCCTGTGCAGAAAGAGAGGGTTGAGCATTGGAAAGTTCACCAAAGCACAGTTAATCGTGCGGCTGGAGGAGGATGACCGCTCTAAGGAACAGATTCCTGACCCCAAATGGGGCTATAGCAGGATCTGGAAGCAGCTGGAGCGGGAGCCAGGCACCCCCAAGACTCCTGTCCCCGACCAGACGAGGGTCTTCACGATCGGGTTCCCCATCGGGGGATCGAGACGGACGGGATTGGAGCTGAGTCCGAGAGAGCAAGAGGACTGTGAGAGACAGCGAGAGCCCGAGAAAGAGCTGCAGAAGCAGCAGCAGCATGAACTGGCGGTGGGGGAGCGGAGAGGCCTAGGGGACCCCCCAGAGGTGAGTGGGGATAGATCCCGGGGGGCCAGTTCCGCAGGGAACCTCGAGACTAAATTGCTGCCCCTGGTTAAGGGGGGGGGTGTGGATGCCACCTCACTGCCTTTAGCAGGCTGGCGATTTGAACCAGGGGGACCCTGCGGAAAAGCCCCGGTGTCTAGCTCCCTTGCTGGGTCCCAAGGCCACAGACTCCGTCAGCCAGATGGGTGGGGAGGTGGACAGGCTCCCACTCCTGACCCCAACCTGTATGTCTGTGTGGAGTTCCCTGGGGTCAGGCCCCTCGGACCCCCAGTGGGAGTGGAAGGGGATGGTCAATGGGGAGACATTCCTGGGGTGGCGAGATCCTGGGACAGAGAGAACTGGTGTCAGGCCCTGGGTGGTGCAGCCTCAGATGCTGAGGGGCTGTGTGAGCTGGGTGAGGGTCCCAGGGACGAAGCCCCTCGCCCTGCCTATGGCCCAGATCCCTGTGCAGACCCAGGAGGGGTGGGGCTGGCTGGCTGGCCGTTGGGGTTCTCCAGGACCCCAGCTGCAAGACCCTGTTGTGAGGTGATTGTGTCTCTTTGGGATAGGATCCAGGCCCTGCTCCTGTAATGGCCAAGGGTTTGAATTTGAATCCAGGGAACCAATCGGTGCAGAGGGAAATGGTCAGTGAAAATGCAGATGACCTGGCTGGCAGGGGGGAGGAGCGGCTAGGCTCAGGCTACCTGCCTGCCTGTAACCGTCTGGGCTGGGTGGGACAGAGAGATTCCCCCTCTCCGGTGTGCAAGGGGGGCGGGGAGCCTCAGGGGGCTCACCCTGGCTCTGATGCAGTGAGGAAAGCAGCGAGTTCGCTGCCTACCCCCACTGGGACAGCAAGGGCAGCGCTGAGCACAGTGGGAGCTGAGACCCCAGCTGAGTGGGGGGAGACACAGGCAGGGCAGGGGAGCTGTTGGGAGTGGCAAGATGCTGGGTAAGGAAAGTCTGGATGAGCCTAGGCAGCCTTGTGAGCTGATGGCTGTGTCTAGTCAGCAGGGCGGGAAGGAGAGGAGAGTGGAAGATGGGTGTCCCTGGACCTTACCTGGGTGGAGAATTGTGACAGGGAAGGAAACGTGTCTGTGTCTGTCAGGGGTATTGACTTGCCTGTGGAGGGAGCTACCCTGATCTCCAAGCAGTTGTCTGTGACCAGCCTTGTGTGCTGGGACCAGGGGAATGAGATCCCAAGCTGTGTGTCTGGGAAAGGAGAAAGTGTGTCGGGCTCTTCTTTGTCTATGGAGCAGAGAGAAGGGGCCTTTCAGCCTGTGATGGTTGAGGGGAGTGCAGTTGTCTCAGAGTTGGTTCTGGATTCAGCTAAAGTCCAGGAAGGGACGGGTCCTAAGGGAAGGGAAGGGTCCTAAGTTTGTGTCTGCTCGGGAGAATGGCCCTGTAACAGGTCGCATCCAGTTAGTGTCTATGTAAAATCCCAGAGACCAGACAATTTGGGTGCTTGTATTTTGCCTGATGCTAGTGTGTGGCTGGGAAAGGGTGTAGCAACTCTGTCTAATCAGGGTGAGATCCTAGCCAGGGCACAAGGAGAGCATGAAGGTGTGTGATTGTGTTACCTACTGAGGGTGTGGAAACCTGTAGCAAGAAGGAAAAGATTCCTGAACTTGTGTGTGGCAAAGGGAAGGAGAATGCTTCTGACCGTTTATCTAGGAAGTCTGTAAGTTTGCCTGAAAGGGGATTGTGTAGGAATCCGCCGGATGGACCAGAGGTAATTCTGGATGTAAGGGAGACCCAGAAAGAGTCTGTTGTTGCTCAGGAAAGCGTTCCTCTAGAGCAAGCCCTAGGGAAAGAGGGTAAGAGCAGAATTTCTGTGAGGGGTGACTTGTTGCATAGAAAAGCCCTAGGGAAAGGAATCCTCCTGGAGTCTTTGCAAGCAGTTTACTGCCACTGAAGGGTGTGAAAGTGACCTCTGCCATTTACATTGGTCAAACTGGACAGTCTCTACGTAAAAGAATAAATGGACACAAATCAGATGTCAAGAATTATAACATTCATAAACCAGTCGGAGAACACTTCAATCTCTCTGGTCACGCAATCACAGACATGAAGGTCGCTATCTTAAAACAAAAAAACTTCAAATCCAGACTCCAGCGAGAAACTGCTGAATTGGAATTCATTTGCAAATTGGATACTATTAATTTAGGCTTAAATAGAGACTGGGAGTGGCTAAGTCATTATGCAAGGTAGCCTGTTTCCTCTTGTTTTTTCCTACCTCCCCCCCCCAGATGTTCTGGTTTAACTTGGATTTAAACCTGGAGAGTGGTCAGTTTGGATGAGCTATTACCAGCAGGAGAGTGAGTTTGTGTGTGTATGGGGGTGGGGGGTGTGTGTGAGAAAACCTGGATTTGTGCTGGAAATGGCCCACCTTGATTATCATGCACATTGTGTGGAGAGTTGTCACTTTGGATGGGCTATCACCAGCAGGAGAGTGAATTTGTGTGGGGGATGGAGGGTGAGAAAACCTAGATTTGTGCTGGAAATGGCCCAACTTGATGATCACTTTAGATAAGCTATTACCAGCAGGACAGTGGGGTGGGAGGAGGTATTGGTTCATATTCTCTGTGTATATATAAAGTCTGCTGCAGTTTCCACGGTATGCATCCGATGAAGTGAGCTGTAGCTCACGAAAGCTCATGCTCAAATAAATTGGTTAGTCTCTAAGGTGCCACAAGTCCTCCTTTTCTTTTTGCGAATACAGACTAACATGGCTGTTACTCTGAAACCTGTCATTAAACAAGAAAGTTTCAGTTCCTAACAGCCAGAAATTTTCTGTTGTGAATGGATCCACTGACTTTCCTGTTGAAAGACCCAGTGTGGAGAGCTTTGAGAAGGTCTCAGATGGAGTGAAAGCTGTTAAGGAAGTTAAACAGTCCTCTAACCAAGTGGCTGTGTTTGGCCAGCTTGTTGGGGGAGAAGACCCAATCCCAGTTTGACCCCCTGGAGTTTTGGGGTGTCCAAAGGGCACGGGCTGCATAAACCTTCCCACATGCGGCCTGCGAGTGCTATCGACCACACCCCCGACCTAAGGGAGGGCGTGAAACTGGAAGGGCCTGGTGTAACTCCTACCAAGGAATGGGAGAGATGCTGGGGCATCCACGGGAACGTTGGTGGCTTCGAACTTCCCCAGTTCACCGGCTAAAGTGACCCCGCTCAGTTCGATCTCGAAGGGGGGAGAGATGTGACGAAGTGGGACTGTTCTTAATGTTTACTCTGAATAGTGTGGGGTGCCTCAGTTTCCCCTAGGCAGATCTTGAGTATCAGGGGGTGGGGTAAGGGTGTTTGATCATTGCAGAGCCCTTGAGGGCAGGTGTGTGCAGGGGTCTGGACACAGAGAATGTTTACCCTGTTTCCTGGCCACTGATGGCCTGGGCCCTTCCCCCCTGCAAGGTGAGAGCTAAAGGGTTGGAGAACAAAGGAATCAGGTGACCTCCTGGCCTGGGAAAGGGACAAAGCCCAGAGGAGGAGGGGCTGGAGGGAGTTTCAGTTTGGGGCTGGCTGGGACATGGAGTGAAGTGCAGACCTGGTTGTCTGGCTCCCTGCCCCCCAAAATGGACCTAGCTGAGGGGTCCTGTTCTCTGCACCTACAAGCTGTTTTAGACCATGTTCTGTCATCTAATAAACCTTCTGTTTTACTGTCTGGCTGAGAGTCCCGTCTGACTGCGGAGTTGGGGGCAGGACCCTCTGGCTTCCCCAGGACCCCACCTGGGCGGACTGGCTGTGGGAAGCACAGGGAGGGGCAGAGGAGGCTGAATGCTCCAGGGTCAGACCCAGGAAGGTGGAAGCCGGGTGAGCTGTGTGTCCTGCAGACAGGCTGCTCCCAGAGAGGAGACTCCCCCAGAGCCCTGCCTGGCTTCGTAGGGAGCAGTTCCAGAGCATCGCCCGGGGACTCGGTGACAGCATGTTCATGTGAGTGAGTGTGCATGTGTGAGTGTGTGTCCATGTGCAAGTGTGCACACATGTCTCCCCGGGGGCCTGGCCACCCGGCTCCTTCCGTCCTGCTCCCGCTCTCCAGCCAGTCCCTAGTTTTGTTACCATAAATGGCCAGGCTGCCTCCACTTCCTGCCGGGAATGGACCCAGCGGGGCAGATTAAGGGGGAGGAACCCCCCCCCCCCGCCCATCTCTGCACTGGGGACAGCAGGGCCCAGCCCGCCCTCTCCCAGCCTTTGTGCTGTAGGGCTGGAGACACACAGTGGGGTCTAGTGGTTAGTGCTGGGAGCCAGGACTCCTGGGTTCTCTCCCCGGCTCTGGGAGGGCGGTGGGGGCTGGTGGTTAGATTCACTGACTGTGCCATCTAACAGGGGAGGCGACTGAGTGCAGGAGACACCCCAGAGCAGACGGCACACGGAGTCCTCCAGCTGCGACAGGCACCAGCAGAGCAGTGGATTCATTCAGCGCCATGTCCTGCCCAGGGCTGCCCTCGCGCGTCCCACGCCCAGGGCAAATCGAGGCCAAACCTCGACCCTGGGGGTGGCGCAGATGGTGGGCAGATTGGACCAGATTCACCAGGGGGCCCTTCCCTGAGGCCGCCGACTCTGAGACCTATGGAACCTGCCCGGCGCCGGAGATGTGTCCACACAGCCCAGCGTCAGCCTGCAGCAGGGGCCCAGAGCAGCCCCTTGCACACAAGACCCAGCCAGCATCCTGCCTCCCACTGCAGCCAGGCCCAGCAGCTCCAAAGGAAAGTGCCAGGAACCCGGCCTTGGGCAGCCGTGGGACAGCACAGCGCTGCCTGGTGAGAGCCATGTTCCCCGAGCGATGGCCTGTTACACTCCCGTCCATACCACCTGGAGCATCATCCCAGCAAAGCCTCAGGGCCCCGTCGCGCCAGGCGCTGCCCAGACCCCAGCCAAGATTGGGGACCCGTCGCGCCGGGGGCTGCCCACACCCAGACTGTCTCCATGCTGAAGAGCTCACAACAACCCTATCAGACAAGGCAGACTCATCACCCTGGTTTTATGGATGGGGAACAAAGGCCCAGAGAGATTCCCAGATTCCAAGGCCAGAAGGTACCATGGTGACCGGCTGGTCTGACACCCCTTGACCCCGGTATAACACAGAGAACTGCCCCAGGGGAATCACTAGAGCAGAGCTCTTAGGAAAACCTCCTACCCTGGTTTACAAATGGTCAGTGCTGGAGAATCCCCCAGGTCCCTGGGAAGTTGCTCCAGTGGTTAATTACCCTCACTAGCAAAACTTACACCTTGTTTCCCGGCTGAATTTATCTAGCTTCAAATCCCAGCCGGCAAGCCTGGCGAGCCGGCCAGGAAACATTTGTTCCCCGCAGGCAGCTACAGACGGGGATAAAGTCACCCCTGAACTGTCTCTGTGCTCAGCTAAGCAGCCGGGGCTCCTGCCGTCTGTCGCCCCCAGGAGCTTCCGAACCTGTCAGTCATTCTCCTGGCTCTTCTCAGACCCCCCGATTGATCAGCGGGCCGCAGAACCGGCCCCAGGCTCCCAGCAGCGTCCCACCAGGGCCAAACACAGGGGAAACCACCTCTCTGCTCCTGCTGGAGATTCCCCTGTTCCGGGGCCCAGGGTCGCCAGACAGGGTCATGTCCAGCTGAGTACTCACCACAACCCGCAAACCTTTGTCAGGGTCCCTGCTCCCCCGGCAGCATCCCTCCCCTGTCAGCACGGGCGTATGGCTCCCGTTCTCTGCTCCTAGCCATCTACATTTGCATTCAGCCGCATTAAAACACGCAGTGTTCACCTGTGCCCAGCTTGCCAAGAGATCCGCATCGCTCTGTGCCAGTGACCCGGGCTCGGCTTTGTTTCTCTCTCCCCTCGGTTTAGTGCCATCGGCAGCAACTTGCCTGGGAGGGGTCTGCAGCAGAGCTGGGACAGAATCCAAGTCGCCTGCATCCCTGACCGACCCCGTCACCATGTCACCACCCTGTGCGAGGGCCCCCGCATCCCTGGCCCGCTCCTCCCTGCCTGGCCCAGCCTGCAGCTGCCAGGACAAGCCCGGGGCTCAGGACCCCCAGCCCTGAGGTTCAAGGACCTGGGAACAGGGACTGGCTGGAAACTCCCAGCCCAGTTTCACTCCTAACTAATGTATGGGGAGGGGCCCCCGCCTGCCGAGACCCACCTGGCTCCCCCCTTGGTCCTGCCTCCTCGGGGGCATATGTTCCTGGCTGAGTGGGGTGGGGGGCTTGACCCCGGCTCAGGGCCGGTACAGGAGTGGGGAGGGGGGCCTGGCCGTCAGATGCGAAGCCAGGAATGGCAGGGGGGCGCTGAACCAGCCGAGCAGAGCGCGGAGCGCCACCCTGCCCTTCCAGTGGCACCAGAGGGGGATGCTGCCTGGGAGCCAGGCCCCGCTGCATCTCGAGCTGGGCACCCACCGTCCGACGCGGCCTTTGCCTCGCCCTGCTGAGCTCTCCTTGCCCCGGGCCCGTTCCCCGGTCGTGTCGGTCCCCATGCGCCCAGGCCCATCCCGGCACCGTTCTCCACCCGCGGTGTACCAAGCCAGGCCCAGCGCCTCCCACGAGCCTCTGGGCGAGACCTACCCCCTGGCCAGGCTGCAGGGACCCCGCCAAGCCCTGGGTCGCGCCACAGGGCAGCCGAGCCCCAGGATGCCTCCGGCTGGTGCCTCTGCACCCGTCCACCCTTCTGGCCGAGAAGAGCCGGCACTTGGCGCTCCCCCCTCCGCACACACCCCGGCGTTGTGTAACACTGCAAGGCCCCCCTGCCCCCGGGGAGGATGTGACATGCTGGGTTATAAATAAACCGCACGCCCGGGAGCAGAGCCCCTTTAATGCCAGGGCCGGGGGGAGGGCGTCCAGATTAGGGACTAATCCTGCCCCCAGGGCAAACCCCCCATTCTGGGCTCTGGGGCGTGAAGGGAGCAAACAGAGACGTGGGTCTGGAAATCTGCCCCTGGCAGCACCCGGAGCTACAGACCTGTCCCCGCGCCGGCCACAGCCCCTGGCCCAGGCCAGCCCCCCTGCCCTGTGCCACGGGGAGGGAAAGGGGTTCACGGGCGCAAACTCCGTGGGGCAACCCCGGCTCACCCCCCCCCGAAATAAACCACCCCCCGCCAACACACAAATACACATCTGGCTCCCACGCAGAACACACCACAGCAAAATCTATAGCCGCAGACTGCCCCGTGTTAACGCCCCGTGCACGCAGGGCACGGACACGCACACCCGGACACACCCACCCGCTGACACGCGCGCCCTGGCCGGCCCCAAGCTCCCCCCGCCCCGGGGCCCGGGCTGGCGCCGTTCTGCCCCCCGGGACCCCGCCGCCCCCATGGGCGCCGCACTTGCCTGGGGCCGCTCCCGGCGGCTGGCGCGTCCTGCGCGGGGCTGGCTCCGCAGCCTGGAGCCGGGACTCGGGCGCCGCTGCCCCCCCAGATCCCGGGGCTGGGGGCTCGGGCGGGGAGGGGCCGCCCGAGAGTGACACAGTGCGCGTGCAGCTCTGTGTGCAACCGCGAGTGCACAATGTCAGTGCAAACGTGTGCGTGCAAGCACGTGACGGCGCAAAAGCGGCAGGGTACGCGCGTGTGCAAACGTCTGTGCACACGCGTGCGGATGGGGGAGTGTGCCCACGTGATTGTGCAGCGGGCGTGCAAATCAATGAGCGTGCGATGTGTGCAAACTTGTGAGTGTGCAGACGTGTGAATGCAGGGTTAGCTGGCATGTTTAGACAGGGCTTGGGAGGGACAGGCTGCAGGTGGGGGGCTGTGAGGGGCACAGGCAGGTTCGGGGGAGATCTGGGGGGCACAGAGTGCGGGGCTGTGTTTATGGGGGGTCACACAGACCCATTTATCTGCAGAACTGTTCCATGAGTCAGGGCTTCCTCTCCCTCCTGAGTCTTTGACCCCCCTGGGAGTGGGGGGCGACAGAGCGCGGGTGAGTCAGGGACTGTGACTGTGTAACACACGGATCCCCCCCCCGCCCCGACAGACAGACAGACGCACCCTGTCAGCACTCAGCTAATAATGGGCGAATGAAGCAGGGCGCATTGTGGGGGGAGCCAGGACTCCTGGGTTCTCTCCCTGGCTCTGGGAGAGAAGTGGGATCTAGTTGGGGGGGGGGACTGTGAGCCAGGACTCCTGGGTTCTCTCCTTGGGTCTGGGAGGGAAGTGGGGTCTGGTGGGACGGGGCGGGGAGCTGCGAGCCAGGACTCCTGGGTTATATCCCTGGCTCTGGGAGGGAAGTGGGATCTAGTGGGGGGGGGGGAAGGGGGCTGTGAGCCAGGACTCCTGGGTTCTCTCACTGGCTCTGGGGGGGAAGTAGGGTCTGTTGGGGAGTGGGGCTGGGAGCCAGGACTCCTGGGTTCTCTCCCCGGCTCTGGGAGGGAAGTGGAATCTAGTGATGGGGGGAGGGGGCTGGGAGCCAGGACTCCTGGGTTCTCTCCCCGGCTCTGGGAGGGAAGTGGAATCTAGTGATGGGGGGAGGGGGCTGGGAGCCAGGACTCCTGGGTTCTCTCCCCGGCTCTGGGAGGGAAGTGGAATCTAGTGATGGGGGGAGGGGGCTGGGAGCCAGGACTCCTGGGTTCTCTCCCCCGCTGTCACTCACTCGGTGGGCAATAATGAATCACCCCTCTGCACCTCAGTTTCCCCATCTCTCAAATGGAGCGCCACACCCGCCCCACATGGGCTGGGGTTGGGATGTGTGGGGCGTGTTGCTGGGTCGGGGCAGGGCGCGGAGTCGAATGCCGCTCTTGGCCTCGCAGCCCCTGTGGCACCTTCAAATCCAGTGGAAGAGGCACTCAGCCCCCCAGCTCCAGCAGAGTTTGGACAGAGTGTGAGGCCCTGACACTGGGGCCGGGGGGGGCAGGGCTGTCTGGACCCCCCAGGGCAGGACAGGCCCCGGGTGACCCTGGGCCCCAGTGTGTTCTAACTGGGAATCCCCTGGGGGATGCTGAGTGGGAAGGTGTGGGTGGGGTGTCCTATGGGAAGAGTTTGATGTTGTGTGGAGCTATGGGGCAGGGAGGTGGGGGGGTTAATCTGTGTGGGACGGGGAGAGATTGTTCTGGGGCCTGCAGGAATTTCCCTTCTTTGTTTCCTGCAGAGGAATCCCAGGAACCGGAAGTCGTTGTCCATCCGTCCGTCCGTCCCACACACACACAATCACCCCATGGGGACAGGAGGGGGAGGAGAAGGAGGGGGCAGTTTCCTGACAAAATAAAACAGGAAATTTCACAGGAAAATTAAATTGCAACTAAACAAAAAACCCTGATCCCAGCTCCCAGCACTGGCCAGACCCATCCCCATAGGTTTGCCAGTGCCCCTCAGTCCTGACCCACACCTCTGCAATCCCAGCCCAGGGCTCCCCACACCCAGCTCTGCCGGTGCCCCTCACTCCCGACCCGCAGCCCCTGCTAGCCCAGCCCTGCCCCCCAGCTCTGCTGGTGCCCCTCACTCCCAACCCGCAGCCCCTGCCACCCCCCCACACCCTATAGCTGTGATTTCTGTCTTTGCAACCAGCCCATGTTCCAATCTCAGCTGGCTGCAAAGAGCTTTTATGATTCCCAGCATCTCTCACTGCCCCCCGCCAATGAGCCCTGTGGAGTCATGGGGGTCCACGCAACACAGGGCCTCACAGCCGCCCCGTGCAGCTCTTGATGCCGGGCTGGGGTGGATGCCTCCCCACGGCATGCAGCGGCCCCACTCACAATGGAGCCATGCCGTTGGCTCAGGTCACTGGCTCAAGCAGCTTCCCCCAGCCAGGCCTGTGCCTTTGAGTCCAACCCCCCATGCCAAACAGCACGATCCAGGTCCCTGAAATCACAAGACTGGCTTGAATCGTAGCCAGCACTGCCTCTTCGCCTCCTAGTGACCGTTGGGCGTCCCCGTTCCTAGCTTCTCTCCCCAGCCAGCAGGGATGGAAACGAGCCCTGTCCAGTTAAACCGAGATTCTTGCCTCATCCCAGGGCTCCAGGAGCTGGGGCTTTCACAAAACACCAGAGATGGTGAGAGTTGGCAGCACCGTGGAGAGCCCAGCCAAGGGAGAGCTTAGTCTAGCTTTACTAGAGCCCAGCCAAGGGAGAGTGCGGGGCACGGGGGGTGGCCTGGAGGGGCGGGGGTGGCCTGGGGGGTGGCCTGCAACTCTTCTATTCCCAGAGCAACACCCGCAGAAGTGACAGACACCCTCTGCATCCGGCGTCCTCACTGGTCCCCTCCCCAGCGCAGGGCTTAATCTGCTGCCCAGGGGAAGGAAGCATCAGGCTCCAGCCTGAGCCAGGGCGCCCCCCACGCACACCTGCCCCAAGCGCTGCTCCCACCCCAATCTGCCCTGGAGTCCTGGGCCATGCTGGTCTGGGCGCGGTCTCTGCTGCCCTAGCACGAAGGCTGAGCGGACAGGGACTGAGACGTGTGCTGGGGCGGCTCAGAGGGCACTGGGGCTCTGGGGCCAGGGCTGCGTCCCCCAGAAGCCTGGGCCCACAGGGCTCCCTGGCCACTGGGGGCTTGCGCATCCTGGCTGCGGAGTGGCATGTTCCCAGCCTCCCCTGCAGTCAGAAGGATGGTTCTGGGCTCATCCTGGCATCGTCCGCTCAGCACCGCCCCTCACTTGCCATTCCCATGGCCGTGGGGCCCTGTGAGATTACCCAACTCTAGCTGCCAAGGCACTAATCCACCACGGGTTTGGAGCTTCATTAGGTCCCTGACCCACTTTCCCTGTAAGAGGATGAGCATCTATATATAGCGGTCCCTCAGGCAGGGGCTGCATTAGCTCCCCCAAGGGTCGATTAGTCTAATGAGATTGCCCACAAAGACCCTGATCCCAGCATACCACCTGCCTGGCACTGCTTTCCAGGGTGCCAGGCCAGAATGAGATTAATCTCCCAGGAGGAGAGGCAGCTGCAGTGGGAGGGCAGACAATAGCCATCTCCAGAGCAGCTTGTGGATCCACTGGGGCTGAACGACCTGGGACATTCAAGGCAGGAGTGTCAGAGAACTTGGCAGCCCCATGCTCTGAGCTCCATGGCCCCCATGTGCTGGTCTGTTACATAATCGTCCGTCTGCAGCAATGACCGTGGCCCTGGGCCAACGTAACCAGGCAGGACCATCAGTGCAGTAAAGGGCTCCGTGACCTTGGGGGAGCCTTTGCTGTGGGTCAGACCCTGTCCGTGCCCTGAACCTTAATGCACGGTTAGTCCCTTTTGCACCTACTCCTGCAAATACCCCCTATGCGGGGCACTGACCCATGGCCTGATGGGGCACGGTTTCCAGGATTTGGGCAAAACAGCCCTTTGCTTGATCTCACCCCCTCACCCCAGGCTGCATTAAGCTCTGAAGCACTCGGACAAATGCCATCAAATGAAGGCAAGTGAGTTGGGCCAGGTCCACACTAGGAATGGCTAAATCATTATGCAAGGTAACCTATTTCCCCTTGTTTTTTCCTACCCCCCCTCCAGACGTTCTTGTTAAACCCTGGATTTGTGCTGGAAATGGCCCACCTTGATTATCATACACATTGTAAGGAGAATGATCACTTTAGATAAGCTATTACCAGCAGGAGAGTGGGGTGGGGGGAGAGAAAACCTTTTGTAGTGATAAACACCCATTTTTTCATGGTTTGTGTGTATAAAACATCCTCACTGCATTTTCCACAGTATGCATCCGATGAAGTGAGCTGTAGCTCATGAAAGCTCATGCTCAGATAAATTGGTTATTCTCCAAGGTGCCACAAGTCCTCCTTTCCTTTTTACTAGGAAAGAGGTCGGTCTAACTACATAACTCGGGGTATGAACAATCCACCCCCCCAAGCGACGCAGTTACCCGGTGCCGACAGCACTAGGCAATGGGAGAAGTCTCCTGTCGACCCGGCTACCCCTCCTGGGGAGGTGGATTAGCTATGCCGACAGGGGGTGGCCTAGGCAGCGTCTCCACTGAAGCAACGCAGCTGTGATGTTTTAAGTGTAGACGAGTCCTAAGTCACGGTCACAAAGCCCTGTGCAGTTCCACCTCTCCCCAGGCACCAGGCCCCTGTTGCTACGAGCTGGCCGTGTGCATGCCAGGGAGCTCCTGTCCCCTGTCCCACCCAAGTCTACCAGTAACTTAGGGCACATCTACACTTGAAATGCTGGATCGCCCCCATCTTGTGTCAGCGTGACACTGCCTGCACTCCCACTGAGCTGTTCTCTCGCCCCTTCGCATGCACCAGGCCTTACTGCTGCCTGCACAATCTGGGCCCCCCATGCTGGCTGCTGTGGGTCGGATCCCGCTCGGCTATGGGAACGTTAAGGCCCCAAACGCCAGCCAGTGGTAGGGAGGTGTCACGGCACCACCTAGAGGGTGTCGGGGTTAGAAGCAATACGCAGACAGCAAAGAAATCCGTCATGCAAAAGACTCTGGGTGTCCCACACCTCGCAGCAAAAGGTGGCTGTGATAAAGTGGGACTGTTCTTAATGTTTCCTCTGAATAGTGTGGGGGTGCCTCAGTTTCCCCTAGGCAGTTCTTAAGTCTCTAGGTGGTGGGATAAGGGTGTATGATCCTTGCAGAGCCCTAGAGGGCAGGTGTGTGCAGGGGTCTGGACACAGAGAATGGCCGACACCCTGTTTCCTGGCCACTGGTGGCCTGGGCCCTTCCCCCCTACAAGGTGAGAGATAAAGGGTTGGAGAACAAAGGATTCTGGTGACCTCCTGGTCCGGAAAAGGGACAAAGCCCATCGGAGGGGGGGCTGCAGGGAGTTTCAGTTTGGGGCTGGCTGGGGACATGGAGTGAAGGGCAGACGTGGTTGTCTGGCTCACTGCCCCCCAAAATGGACCCGGCTGAGGGGTCCCGTTCTCTGCACCTGCAAGCTCTGTGTTAGACCATGTTCCTGTCGTCTAATAAACCTTCCGTTTTACTGGCTGGCTGAGAGTCCCGTCTGACTGCGGAGTTGGGGGGGCAGGACCTTCTGGCTTCCCCAGGAGCCCCACCTGAGTGGACTCGCTGTGGAAAGCGCACGGAGGGGCAGAGGAGGCTGAATGCTCTGAGGTCAGACCCAGGAAGGTGGAGCCGGGGGAGCTGTGTGTCCTGCAGACAGGCTGCTCACAGAAAGGAGACTTCCCCAGAGTCCTGCCTGGCTTCGTAGGGAGCAGGTCCAGAGCATCGCCCAGGGACCCCGTGACAGTGGCTGTAAAAAGTTTTTGGGGTCTGATTTCCTATTAGCTGAGACAAGATGGGACAACTTCTGATGGTGAGAGACATGTTTTGGGGCTTACACCGCGCTCTTCTTCAGATCTGGGGAATGTACTTGGTGTCACAGCTAAATTCCTCTGAGCTAGGCTGTTTCCAGTCCTAACGAGGATGGGGAGCCGTTTCAAACTCTACATCGGCAGCGATTAGATCGCCTGCCAGCTCAGGAGAAATCCCAATTCCCTGCGCAAGGCTCCTGGGCTCTGTTCTCTGCTCATCTATAGTGAGCAGGATTCTCAAGTGAAAGGAATCTGGTGGCACCGGCAGCTTTTATGGGCACCCTTCGCAGAGGAGAGAGCCACAACTCTGCATGAAGTATTTTGCAGTAGTCAAAGATGCTAATGAACCCTGCTGGAGAGGCCAGTGAAGGGCTGCTCCCTACAGTCCATTCCCCATCCCTTGTCCAGTTCTCTCTCAAATGTCTCATGCATTGCAGTTTCCATGCAGTCCCTAAGAAAATTGTCCCACAGCTTCATTGTCTGGAGTGGGCTCCCAATATTAGCCATGGAGTCTTTATCCTACCCCGCACAGCGATAGCCCCTCTGTAGCACCCTCAGTCTCCACCCACTCTTTCACTGTGCAGTGCCAACCTGCCTTTCACATCCCCTCCTGGCCACATCCAGGCTTCCCGACTGCCCCCCAATTTCTCCCAACTGCCACCATCCCTTCAGTACTACCGGGGCTTGCCCTCATGTGGTCTCAGCATCTATTGGTGCTAGACAGCCACGCTTAAGGAAGAGGAAGGACAGGCTAGGGTGCTGGACTGGGGCTCAGGACACCTGGGTTCAATTCTTGACTCTGCCACAGATGTCAAGTCACTGAATCCAACTGGTGTGGCAATTCCCCGATAATGTGGAGATGTTACCTCAGAGGGGGAGTGTGAAGATAAAGTGCCCAGTTGTGAGGTGCTCGGGGCAGAGAGACACACAAGTGCTTGGACAGACAGCAAAGTCACCTTCTCTTAGCAACTCTTTCCTGAGAATACAATCAACCCCTTTAACCCTGCCATTATTTCTCTACGGTCAGCACTCCGATATTCACTGCCAGGATTATTGCTGTTCTCCAAACAATGTTACATGCCTGAATAGGATTGGATTAAAAATGAACTGGAAACATGCCTGCAAAGTGCGTGTCCTCCCACCCCATCTGTTAAACACAGAAACAGTGAGCGGGTTTAAACTCTCTCCCCCATTCTTCAGACCGTAGAACAGTCCTGCCCAAAAGAGTGCTGCAACGAGAAGAGACGGGATTTTTTAACTCCCCTATGAAAATGAAGGGTTACAACTACTTTGTTGCTATAATTTGTAAAGAGCTATCAGGAAACACGTATGTAGTTAACCCACACGTGAGCCAAATGAACCAGAAACCTTTAAAATAACTGCATCCTTTAATGGCAGTAATACAATTACAGAGGATTAAAGAGCTCACAGGAGAAATATAGATGACATTTTTGGAAGACAAATGTGCAATAAAAAAAGGGAAAAAAAAACACAAAGCCATGCAACGAAACAGTCATTGTAAAAACCCCAAGACAGTATATACATATTTGCATCAACAGCTTCAATTCTGAAATAGTATTTACAGCTTATTACAATCTCAGTTAGAGCATTATTTTTTTTTCTCGTAAAGCTCTGGCAGATGGAAAAATATGAATGAATTAACGATGGGTGACTATATTCCACAATAGAGCGTCACTCCTCTTCATATTCTGGATTGGGATTAATAGGGTTTTTTTATGTATGTTACAAATGTTTAGGGTTATGGTACAAACACCACTGAATTCACATCTCTCTCACTAAAAGCAATCTCACATGGAGGAACAGGACACAAATGATTGATTTCACTTCTCTCTTTTTTGTTATAGTGATACCAGCCAAACTCCAAAGCCATAAGTCCATGTCACACTTCACTGCAGGTTAAGAGCTGAGGCTGTACCAAGAGAAGGCATGAGGTAAACCACTTCAACAGTGCGCTAACTACTACACACAGATGCCACACTGATTCATTGAAAACCAGTAAACAATTTCAGGGAGAGATGCAAGCAGAAATTTGAATAGATTAGATCTCCACTGGACATCCACATATCAAACAGATGGGCACAGTCCATTGGCATCTGAGTTTTCTGGAATCCAGCTGGTTTGAGAGACGTTGTTTAGAGTAAGTTTGATATAACCTTTTGCCTCAAATTAAAGTGGGGTGCAGGAAGAAGTAAAACACATAGCATCCAAAGGGAAGAAGACAAGTAAATTAACACCAAACATAAACGTAACAAAACTTCAGAGTCCAGACTGGGTTTTGTTAATTGACGAGAGTTAATTTTGGCATTATTAATGTTAATCTCACATGCACCAAAAACAAAGAACACCCATTATCTGTAGAACTGTTTCAAAACAAATTATACGCTTACAGCAAAACTGAGTTGGTTTTTAAGCAGCTGTTCCACTGTTGGACAATTCATCCTAAACCAGATTCAATGACGGTAGCCAGTGTACTGAGAAATGTTTTTCCTCTCACACTACTCCTTATGCAAACACCAGCCCGATGACAAGCCACTGTGACATGATGCAATGGATGAATTCTCAAACCAGACAGGTACAGCCACTTGGGAAATATTCTGCAATAAAACGGGAACCTCTCTTGGTGAAGGTGGGTCAGCTGGGATAGCCTGGCACCAGATCCCCATCTAAGCTGGTGTAGCACTCCCTGGTGCGAGGCTCTGGGGAGGGAGAGTTACGACACGCACACTGTGCCTTTAAAACACTCACCAGCACCAAGTATTTGGTCTCTCTGATAAAAGTTCTGGCTTGTACCTCCGTCAGAAGAAAGCGCTGTACTCAGTTCACACGCCATGGACATTTTTCTAATCGTACCACAGACATTGAGCTGGCTGGAAGCGTCAAGAAGAATACACCTGGCTCAGCCATGGTCATAAAACTGTGTTTAAAATTTAACTTAGTCTCCATTATTTCACAGGAGTTGATACTGCATGTTGGTCATGTACATTGTACAGATCCATGTCTTAACATATGGCTAAAAAGGTGCGAGCATTTTAGCTTTTCCTTGCTGCAGTTTATGCTGTAAAGACACTTTGCATAAAATGTCTTTACCTTCCAATACTTGTGAGCATGTTTGCCACAGGCTTTGCCAGCCAAATACTTGTGAGTGTGGGATACTATCAATATTCCCGTGACAAATGGTGGAATCCAGTTAGCTCCACAGTGATACAGCTATCAAAAAAACAAGAAGTAGGGGGTAGGGGACACCGTGACATCGAGTAACCACAGAGGCTACCAAGGGGAACGTGGGAAGGAGAAAAAAAAAAGTTTAACACATTTTCATCGTCAGAGGCAAAAGGAATTTTGCCTTTCTGTGCGCAGTGTATTCTAGATTGAGAACAATCTGGGCCTATGAGATCAGCGGTTTTGACCTATACAAAGAGGCAGCCTCACAAAGATCTAGCACGTCTAAGACAAGTGCGGGGCTGAGGGATGATCAGGAAAACGTAAGCTACAGACTTGTCTGTTGGAAAGGTTTATAAATCTGTTACCCCCTTTACTCACTGAAAAAGCCTGTAGCAAGAACACTGAGCCACAGAAAGGAGTCACCCCAGATCTTCCTTCCCTCAACAACCATTTTCATAACCACAGATTCTACAGTATCCCGTTCATCTTTTGAAAAACTTGATTATCTGCCACTCATGTCCCTTCCCTTGTAGCTGCTTTTCCCTGCACACACTGAAAGCACAGTTCATTGTACTCAACACTTCCATCTACACATTTGTTTCTAAACACACAATGAATCAGGAAAACGTACTCAGCACCTAACATCACTTTGCTTCATCTTTTCTGAAGAACAGCCTCTCTTTCTTAGGGTGGCACTATAGGACAAAACTTGGCCTCCTGAAACGCACGGCATGCAGAGTTCACCCGTCCCATCTGGTTGGAGATGGGTTTTACCCCTGGTGGGGTGGGGATCTACTGAAAATCTTAGAACACAGATTTGTGTTTATGGAAAAACCCTCCATACGCAAAATGCATACAAGTGAAATCTGATTGAGATTAATAATTTAATTTCAATAATACAACCTGTTTTTGGTAGACTGCACAACTTTTTGGGATGCAAATACTCCATGGCCATCCACGGACGGCCTCGAGAACGCGAGTCCTGTTACAACCCAGCTGGGTCTTACAATCAAACCACCTCCAGAAAATGGCATAAAATATTTACTTAAAACAAAAGCAAACAAACCCCCCACAATTACAAAAATAATCCCACATGGTTATGTTTCCATGGTAATTCTGTTCATTGTACTAGAATTTTAAAAAAGACTATGATACAAATACTTTAGTTAGTTACAGTTCAGAAGTGAACACATTCTACTCATCTGCATGGCTCACAGCTTTAATCTGCTAAGCAACACGTATGAACCACGTTTCTCTGCCATCCAGTCTGTCACTACCCTTGTCCTGAATGTAGTATAGGGGACTTGCTCAGCTACTGCAAAGAGAGAGGACAAAAGGGTGGCGTGACAGATCGGCCACAGCTTCCCAAGGAGATTTCAGACAATTCATTATTTTCCAAGAATGATTTCAACTGCACTTTGAAAGAAAGCTCTAAAACAAACGATTGGGGTAGTCAAAGAAAATGCTGGTTATTACTGCACAAGGATACTTTGATTATTAATTTAAAATGCACCTTTGAGACTATATGTTACAGCACTGACCAGAACCAAAATGATTTATATACATGTTATATGGCTAAAGTGAGCACTAATGGAATAAAAAAACGTTACCAACACTGTGCGCTGCAATTCAATACATGGACGCAAGGTCAGTCCTTTAATACTACTGGCAGAACGGTGAAGCTGTGGGATCAAAGCCCTTAAAAACATCTTTCAGAGATCCAGCATCCTGCTGCTCACTGTCCTGGGCAGGACTGTTGCCTGCAAAGGGGCTGCCTGACCCAGGCTTTGTGGTCTGCTTAACCATGCCATAGACGGAGGGCACAGGGAGGTTATGAACCCCTGGCTGAGGTGCAGTCTCCTGGGTGGGTGTGGAGGAGGCGGCGGGGGCGGTGGAGGAGGAGGCCGCCTTGGGACGCGGCCTGTTATAGCTATTGTATCTGTCTGTTGCAAGATCAGCGCCTGCCTTCTCGGCCTCGGGCTGATCCAACGCAGACCTGCGCACAAACAGAGGCTCCTTGGCCTTGTTAGCGCTCTTGCTGGCCTCTGGGCCTTTCAGCGATGCATTCCCTTCGCTGGGAGACTCTGCGGCTTTGCCACCTGAACTCGGAGTCCTGGGGTCATACAGGCTAATCCCACTGAGCACGCTGCTTTGGCTACTCCCTTTGCTTAGTCCTCCAGCTGTCAGCAGCCTGGGGTCGTAGGGAGCAATGGTGGGAGCTGTCTCGCTGCTGGGCGTGGTAGCAGCCGTTGGCTGAGCTGGCTCTGCAGGTTTAGTGGCTCTGGCAGCTGCTGGCTCTGCTGGTTTCTGTAACCTGGGATCAGCTGGTGCTTTGCGCATCCGAGGGTCACTCGGTTTATCGCTCTGCCCAGGCCCTGGACTGCCAGATGCATTTACAGTCTTTAATATTCTTGACAACAGCTCGAAGTCAGGGATGTTGGTGCCAGAACTGGTGGCAGGCTCTGCTTGGGCTGCTGCTCCTCGCTGTCTGGGATCAGAAAGGCCTGTATTTTGGGGCCTGTTGAGTCGCGGGTCAAGGGCAGGTAATGACTGGAGAGCAGCTGGGACAGGAACAAATTCTTGCTTTGGGACAGGCAGTGGAATCAGATCCTCTGGGCTCCACAGGACCATTCGGGCAAAGTTTGGCTTGTTTAGGATCACGTCTTTCTTTATGTGGCTGAACTGCTGCAGCTGAGACCTGGGGTCTCGCAGAGCGTGGGCTGGCAGTGCGTCTAAGGGGATATTGACCGGTTTGTCCCTTAGTGCTCTTTCCCCTTCTTCCTCCTCAGCAGCCAAGGCAGCCTTCTGACTGGCAGCAGTGTTGGAATGAGGAGCATCCGGTTTCAGGGCAGGCGTGGGAATGTGTCTTGCTAGTCTTGGGTCAGTGGGCCCTGCGTCCCCAGTGCTAGATGGACCACAAGTATCGGCATTTCGAGACAGCCTGGGATCCCGCAGCACACGTGGATCCGCAGGCCGACTGCTCCCTGCTGGCTGGGCCTTCTGCAGGCGAGGGTCACTCACACCTGGGCCGATGCTGCCACTGATTTCTCCATGGGATGCCTGGGCATGAGGCCTGCTTGAACTTTGCTGCCTTAGGGTTTTCAGTATGGAAGTGACGCTACTTCCACCGTCATCCTCGTCACTGGAATACCAGTTGCCAGGATCACCTGGGAACGAGGAGAAGAGAGTAAGCAAATACCACGGTGTGCACAGCTACAGCTAACCGCAGGGTAACTGGTTCTGTTGGGTCTGCAGCAACTGGTCTCACACGAACAAGCAGCTCCCTCAACCCCTTGGCAGCTCACGATGCTGCAGTGCTAGAAAGGGGGATCCACAAACATTTAGCAGGCACCCAACCTCACCAAACTACATTAGCTTTGCTGGATCTTTCAGCCAGCTGCTCTTATTTCTGTATCACACTCTTGCCATTTTTCCTCTCACCTATTTCATCCTTCATGAGCACCTTCATCCTCGGTGCTCACCCCAGGCCCTCCTTATGAAGGGAGTTTCTGAATCAGTGCTTGCAAGATTTTTTGGCAAAAGACCCGAGTGCACATTCTTCAGAAACCTCCAGTGCCCTTCACTACAAAACCAAGATGGCCATCTGCAGAGAATATCTCCCCAGCTCCAACGCGGAGGCCCACGCTGGCACCAGGCACTGTCTGTCGAGATCACAATCTCTAGAGCTCCTCTTTTTGTTTTAAGATTTGTCGTTTGTAAAATAAAAGCACAAATCCCACCGCCAGCCTGAGCTGTCAAGTATGTTCGAAGAGGAGCTGGGGATGGAAGGGTTGGGATGCAGAATGACATTCCCACAGGGCCGCTAATCTGGAAAACAGGGAGGATGTCTGCCCCCCAAGACATCTTAGCCCTGATAGGGAGGGGCTGGGCAAAGACAGATCTGGGACAGCATTCTCATCCCTGTCACTGACAGACCTGCAAGCGTAGGAGTGTCCAAACACAGCACAGAAATGCAGACATGCCAGTGCTCACAGCCCACACGGAGGGGGAAGGCAGCGACCAACTCCAGACAACCAGAAATGGTGGGAGGAAACAGGCCAAGGCCTCCTAAGCCAGGACAGCACGTTAGTCTGGTGTGGGACCCCTGGTGGGTAGGGTGCAGGGGCATCCTTCACAGACATATCTTTGAAAAAGCCTGGTACTCTGCCACTTGCCTTCCTCATTCTCCCGCTCCTGCTTACTGCTCTCGGCCAGTCTTCGAGCCCTCTCCTCCTCTTCCTGCTGCTTCTGCTGGATCCTCAGGTACAGGGCTCTCTGGGCAGATGGCAGGAAGTCAGGGATGTTGGCTGATGGTTTGTGTAACCCTGGAGCCCCTCCTTCACACAAGGAATCGGGTTCCAAGGACTGGTCAGGGAAAAGATGCTCTGCCAGAGGCTCGTCCATATCCTCGTAATTCCCATAGTCCTCTGCATAGAAGGAACAGGGCAAACATTCACAATCACAGGACACTGAAGTTATTTCTCATACAGCTGAATATAGCAGCCGATTCTCAAGAAAGCAGTAAAGAGAGACTTATGCCCATGAAACCAGCCAATGTTTGAGTCTTGTCTGGTGCAAGTTCTGCCCAGCCACCCAGAGCAGCACGTTAAGTGCTCACAGGCAGCTAAAAGAGACCAGGCCAACATGGCATCTCCAGCCCCCCCTGCATCAGACCAACTCCTGTCATGGTAAACAGAGACAACCGAAGGACAGTCAGTAAGAGGAACATACCTGGGTCACCCATCAAGCCAGGGTCCATGTCCAGGCCCCCCTCTTGCTGTTGGTAGAAATTATCATAGAAGCTTTGTGCAGGTGGGCCAGGGGGCATCATTCCGGAGTGTGGAGAATCGTCCGGGCCATATGGCATCATTGGGGGCCTGGGACCCATTGGAGGCCCAGGATTCATCCCTGGGCCCATAGGCATATCTGGGTGCATGTCGGGGTGCATATCTGGATGCATGTCCGGGTGCATGTCAGGGTGCATGTCGGGATGCATGTCCAGATGCATGTCAGGATGCATATCCGGGTGCATGTCAGGATGCATATCTGGGTGCATGTCAGGATGCATGGGTCCTGGCATAGGCCCAGGTGGTCCACCAGGCCCAGGGAAGCGGGGAGGTGGTGGAACTGGGTGCCTGGAAGAGAACAGAGGGAAATTTAACTTTTAAAATGCAAACTTGAGATCAGTCACATTTCCCTACAAAGAGCAGGGCTTGCAGCAGGGTCCTTATCAGAACTGGAAGGACAGGCACAGTGCTGCAGGGAATGCCTGTTGAGGCTCCCTGCAGGAACAGACCATGTTGTTTTAATGCACCCACCACAAGAGCTGCCCGAAAAGCCTCATTTCCACACAAAAGGTGCCTATTCCACATCTCTCCACTCCAGCAGCCAGCTCTTTACTGTCGAGTTTCAGTAGCAGCAGGACTGTGTCCTCAGCCCTTCTGTACACTGCTATGAAATGGCAGCAGGTTGTTGAATTCACACAGTGCACCCCCCTCCTGCCTAGACCACCATGCCATGGCACAGAGGTCTCTCTGGGCAAGGAAGACAGGCTAACCTTGTAGCAAACCAGATGTCAGGAGCAGAACCTTGGCTGGCCTGTTTCCGAGCCTACTCCATAGCGAGAGAACAGGAAATACAGAATGTTCTGATTACACTGTCTCCGTGACTGCAGTAAGGGGTCAGTAGCACTCTGCGTGCAGTGAAGCAACACACAGGTTCCTATTTACCCTGTACTGTGTCTAAAGGGTCCACAGAAATTCTGAGATGCATACAGGGACAATTTTGCTACTATGCCAATAACACAAAGAAATTCCATATATTAACTACATTAAATAACAACTAGGCTACAAGTGGGAACATTCTGCTTGTGACTGAGAGAGGCTGTGGATGAATTTCATCCTGTAAAACTACTTTAAGACCCTCAGAGAAAAGAGTATGAATAATAACCTATCCATGGCATACATAACCCCCCCTTCCTATTCCTGACTCTCCCACTGAGCGTTATTCCTCTTAACGCATCCATAACTAGTTGGAAGGGAGGGTCATGCTTACCGCACGCCTAGTTTCTCTGCCAGCTGCCCAGTGGGCCGCACCACAATCTCAAACAGAGATGGGATTTTCTTATACATGTCCTGCTGCTGCTGAAGCTGCTGTGGTGAGAGAGGTTCGTGCGGCGGAGGTGGCAGCTGGG
Source organism: Lepidochelys kempii (assembly GCF_965140285.1). Classification (NCBI taxonomy): domain Eukaryota; kingdom Metazoa; phylum Chordata; order Testudines; family Cheloniidae; genus Lepidochelys; species Lepidochelys kempii. The sequence goes on along the minus strand of NC_136402.1, from coordinate 902,837 downwards.
GTGGCCCTGGCGGTGGAAGGGGGGGCGGTGGAGGAGGTGGCGGTCCTCCAGGAATTGGCCTGCCATTGGGAGAAGTTGGAGCTGGGGGTCCAGGAGGACGAGGGGGTGTGGGCAGCAGGCCCACTCCGGGTGGAGGTTTCGGTAACGGATTGATGCCCTGTTTCTTTAGCTCTTCAACTTCCTTCTCATCTTCTGCACCTGCTTCTGCATCATCAGCCAGCATCTGAGGGGGAGAGAGAGAAATGAGAGGCAGTTAAAAGCAACGCCCTGAACAGCCCATGTTGGTATGAGTTTGCCAGGTCTCAGCGCAGCTGCTCAGACCATGGCCTGGGCCCGTGTTTCTCCAGCGCTGAGGCTGCACATGAGAGTCTGCCAGCACGGGCTTGTCTCCTACGGTACATTAAACAGTGTTCTAGCAAGCTGAAAGTGTCCCAAAGCATGGGGCTTCTGCTCTGTAGAGTCAGACCAGGCTCCCTGCACTTCCCTTTTCAGAATTCAATCTCAGGACTCCAAATGACACCCTTGTTACCCGACCTTACAAACTCCTCTCTCCTTGCTGTGAAAGTTTCGCATGGGCAGCAAAATCAGCCAAGGAAAGCCACTCCGAAAGGAACCCACATTACAATTCCCTTTTACCTTGTCCAGCAGCTCCCGCGTTTCGTCTGTGAGCGGCTCATGGGAAAACATACAGTCGTCCCCATTGATACAATTCCCAGTGGTGTGGAACAGTTTACAAGGAAAGTCTCGTACAAAGTGTTAAGGAAAATGAAACTCCTTTGAGTAATTAATAAAAAATCTGGCAGTGGGCAGACAGGTTATTTTTAACAGTGCTCCACCAATGGATTTGATGTGGTACATTCTTACTAAGAAGGTGAAACCTCTGCAGTCCCGACACTGAAAATAAAACCCAACTGCCCCACACCCCACATTTTCCTTTTCTAAAACTCCTGCAAACTCACCTGCTCTGTGCAGCTCTGCGGCCTGAAGACCCCATTCCCTTGTGCTTACTCCATACTGTATTGTTCGCAAGCTGAGCCCACCTTCACCAACATGAAGCCACTTGTGTCCCTGCAGCTGTCATACACTGTTAAAAGCCTACACATCTTAAGGTATATGTCTTCCACACTCCCATGGCTAGTCCTAGCCTCCCTCTCCCCGGGGAAACATTAGTGCCGATCTTCATCATGAGACCCTTCCCTTCCTTTCTGACACGCTCTGGTGAGCCGTGAAATAATGAAGATGCCATCACTGGCCTCTGAGTCAGCACTCACTGAAATGAATGGGGCTGTTCACACCTCAGCGTCCAGGCTCTCTGCTGGCTCAGGCAGGCATAAGTTACACTCAGGGTAGTCTCTCCCCCAGTTCCTCCCGTTTCAGGCTCTCTGCAAGCTTAGGTAGACGTCTCTGCATCAGTTAACTCAGATCACAATGTGAAGAGTTTGTCTACAATTCTAACAGCTAGAGACCGACTTTTTTTAAACTGAAAGCTGAGACTGAAGAACAAATGAGAGTTCTGTCTCTACCTTCAGCTAGCCCCTCACGGCCCCCTCCCATAAGCCGGTGCACCCCACATTCTGGGAACCGATATCATACAGGCACTTGCCTGTAGATCGTAAGCCACTTGGTGCAGGGACCTACTCTTCTGGCCCATTTTCCCTGTTGCATAGGGCCGCACACGACTGACTTAAAGCCACTGATCTCCGTGGTGACTGGAAACACAGTGAACAAGAGGAAAGGATATCATGCATGTAAGGGCAATTCTCTGCCCTCGCACAGTAACCAGTAATGTAAAACTTGCACAGTTCCCGTTTCTTTGGTAGTTCGATGTCATGGCTGAAATTGCAGTGCTCCCCCTGTATAGAAAAAGTACAACACCCCCACTGTTAATGAAACAATAAAAGCATACACAATAACAGGGGGAAGCAAACACCTATAAGGCACTTGTTATAGAACTGATTCTCTGCTGGGGTTCTGGCCCTGAAATCCTTGAAAACTGGGCTCTGTGGCCCACGGTTATCCTGTGTTTTTAAAATCGGAGAATCAGGAAGTAGAAAGTAAAACAAGTGTTTGTCTCAGATTGGTGTTTGCACACTTGATTTTCCTTACACTCGGTGTAACTCTCCTAGCACTCAGCACGTTATCACTTTCAACATGTATTCTAGACTCTATGTTCTTTAATGCAAGGACCACGTATGTCTCAGTTCATATCTTGTACAGACCTGGATGCATTTTAGGTACTACTGAAATGCTTAACAGTAAAGTCAAGGCCACTATTAATTATCTCCTTACCCAGGTACACCTGCCTTCCACAAAGTATTTGCAGATAACTTTTCCTTTTTTATCCGACTGCTGGTGGGGTTTATCATGGTCATTCCGTCTGTAATTTCCACCACTTCCTCCGTCCTGCAGGAATTGTAAGGGTGTAGTTAACAAGCACAAAGAGGCAAATCCTAGCCATGGAAAGAAATTAACCATCTTCCTACAAAATGCATTTCAAAGTGCACATGAAGGTCTTGCAGGAAGGCAGCATAAGACTTGCAGCCTGACCAACTGTAGCTAGATGGAGGGACAGATTTCAACTTGGTTTGTCAGTCAACCCATCAGAATCCGAAAAATCCATCCTGCCTAGAAAAGGGATTATTGTCATGAAGACTGGGTCAGTCCCACTTTTACACTGCTGGGAAATACACAAAGATGAAGTCTAGACTTTGGGCTCATTTCAAGGTATTTCAGAGATCTTTTCTGGTGGGTGGGGAATGGGGGTCATTTTCTGATTGTAAGGTCAATGCATACACTTGGTGACATGAACTCCAATAAGGGCTCCCCTGAGATGCCTCCCTCTTTTTAGCATTACTTGGTGCCAGTCGAACAGTGCCTGAGAGCACTACATCCCAGACAAAAACAGGCAGAGGAGCCCCTTGAAAGAAGGGAGAAAATCAATGCCAGAGGTTCAAAAATTGGGCTGCTTGAAAGCTTGACTGCCAAGCTCAGGAGTACGTGACCGATCGCCAGTCTCCTGCCACTGAAGTGCAGCTAGGATGAGAAAAGTGGCTAGATAAAAGGAGCCCAGCCTCTTGGCAGATCCGTTCTCTGTGCCGGTCCAGTGTCACTTTACTGAGCAAGACCAACCGTTACTGGCTTTACCCCTGGAGGCCCTGCCGAGCCAAACCCCGGTGGGAAAAGGAGCTGGGGTATGCTCTGCTCTGCATCATCAGGACTGTTAATTATTTCCCAAGTTCTGTACTCCAATGGGGTTGCAGAAGCCAGAGGTCTGGATCTTTACTCTCAGCGATGATGAATGAGATAGAAGGAAGTCAACTTGTGGCTCTGAGCCTAAGGCAATATGCAGCACTGGCAGGCAGAGAGCCCTGGGCAGGCTCAGAAAGTCCAACTTCAGTCCCAAATTTCAGAGTTCAATACATGCAAATGAAATTATTTCTGGGGAAGCCTGTCTGGTATGTTGGAGAGAAACCCCATGGGCACCTTTCCACAGGTGACCCAAGTGCAGCAAGACCCCAACGGAGACAAGGCAGAGCTGCTTACCCCCATGTCCTCATCATAGTAATCGTCATCCTCGTTCATTCCGCCACCTTTCCCCATTCCACTTCTGCTCCCGCCTCTTCCTCTTCCCCTGCCCATCCCCTTGCTTCCTCTCCCTCTGGGGCCACGGCCACGCCCCCGATTTAAACCTGCAATAGAGCAAAACAACATAATTATTTATACTCCCCCCCGCCCCCCAAATAAAACCTGACCATTATGATACCACAGGCTGGCTCTACTCTTCGGACTGCGCAGAGCCCCCGAGCACCGTCTAATTCACTCTGCTCTGGGCTCAGTTGTGTACCTCGCCCTCTGCCCTCTTTGCTCCTCCGGTACTGGTTCAACTCTTTTGAATAGTCGTCGTACTCCTCGTCACCCATTGGCTCTTCATTGTCACCATACTGCAATTCAGAAAGAACAGAGCGGTCAGTGCACCGGACTCTTGGCCCAAAACTGATGCTCACCCCACCGCTTCTAATTCCAGAAAAGAATGTTCTCCCACTTAACGCTCCCCATCTCTGGGGGACTCAGATACAGCTCAGAAATGGGCCTTACTTCCATTTCTTCCTCATACATTTCCTCCTCCTCTTCCGGATGTTCACCTCTCCCTCTCCCACGGCTTCCTCGGCCCATGCCTCGCCCTCTCATTCCACCTCTGCCTCCACGCCCTCGGTATCCTCGGCCTCGGCCTCGACTGCCTGTAGAGCGAGCAAACAAGCGTCAGTCTGCTACTGCAGTACTTGAACACTCCGACAGCCATGTGGTACCATGAGAGACGCCTGGCTGTCTTTGGAGCAGGTATCAAGTCAGTTCACAGGAGTAACATGGTTGTCTCTCACTTACAGAGGACAATCAGATCAGATTATGACAGCAAATGATCTCTTAGTTACTGCTAGTGAGATCAATGAGTTTGCGAGGGTGTGCTGGGGCTTTTTAAGCCTACTAATACAACATAGGGTCATTTTCCTAAGGAACACAAACGTAAGTTTCAGAGTAACAGCCGTGTTAGTCTGTATTCGCAAAAAGAAAAGGAGGACTTGTGGCACCTTAGAGACTAACCAATTTCTTTGAGCATGAGCTTTCATGAGCTACAGATGAAGTGAGCTGTAGCTCACGAAAGCTCATGCTCAAATAAATTGGTTAGTCTCTAAGGTGCAAACGTAAGTGCATACCTAATTGAAAGGAAAGTCAATGGCATTCCAGTAAGGGTTATCCGTCACATTTAAATAGTGAAGAATATGGCAAAAACAATACATGCCGGGTACAATATCTGTACTATGGTTCTGTTTCAGGCTCTATCAACCTGTAACCAGAATCCATCCATTTGTGGTAGTTACCTGCCCCCCATTACCACAATATCTGAGTGCATCACAATCTCTAATGTATTTATCCTCACCACACCACTATGAGGGAGGGCAGGGCCACTCTCCCCACTTTACAGACAGGAAAACAGAGCTATAGAGAGACACGGTAACCTGCCCAAGGTCCCACAAGAGGTCTATGGAAGAGCAGGGAAAAGAGTAGGGAACTGAACTCAGATCCTCCGAGACCCAGGTTATCACCTCTACCACTCAGCGATCCTTTTAACAGAATGTATATATACACATATATATTACACACCCGCTTAGTAAAGACATTAAAACACCGGCCTCCTCCTTGTAAGAGCAGGTTCTGTGTATTTTAGACTTTTCATAGAATAAGTCTTGGTGCTATTTGGTTTTAAGTGGGTTAATGCTTTTTAAAATTCTGAAGCAATTACTTTTAAAGTGTCTAAGATGTAAACATTTTAAAGTAGCCGTTGTGAATGCAGGGCAATTACCGCACATAAAGTTTCATCTTTCATGCAGGATTACCGACATGGTACACTTCAGAGTTTACTCTGAATACACTTTAGCAGGATGAAATCTGACTTGGCATGTTATCCTGGCTTTGTTTTCTTTGCACACAAAGGACACACGCTGTTTTTTAACCTCACCTGTATTTTTAAATCTATCTAGATATAAAAGAAAGAATGTGCCTTTAAATATAAAGCTACAAAACTGGGATCTGACCTTTGCCCTCGCATAATAAAAGATGTAAGAAATGGACGTCTCTGGGTCTCGCTGTGCAGCACTAATGAGTTATTCGGCCCTGCCGCTGCAACTGCAGCAGACCTGTGTTGTACCAGGGGCTCAGAGCAGGCACAGCAGTCCACCTGCATGCCGCCAACTACAAGATCAGAGCCTTACGTGGTGACTGATCATCAGCCTTAATAAGCCAAGCGTTGTAACATGTTGATTAGAAAAGCGTTTTGGCCTCGGAAGCATGTTGGCAAAGGCAGCCATACCTCGCCCCCGATGTGTCCCCTCCTTAGCTCTCCGGTACTGGTTCAGCTCTTTTGTGAAGTCGTCATACTCTTCTTTCCCCATGTCTTCATCTTCATCCCCCTCGTATTCGCCATAGGCCTCATTCTCGTAATCCTCATACATGCTGTAATTCTTGCTCTCCATTTTGGAGTAGCTCTTCTTTGGCAAGGGGGCACTGTGAGAGGACTGATACTGCTGGTGAGACTGAGAAAAGTAGACAGACAGGAAGGGGTAACAATGAAGCAATGATCAATTTGAAACAGCAGGGTGATGGCTGACGCACAGCAGGTCCCTGGGGCATGCCCTCTTTCCAGACTTGCCAAGGAACTGTGGAAGTAGAGCGGTCATTATCCCCAAACCTGCAAAGCCACAGTCCCCTCATGGTTTCATTTAATACCTATCATTCATCCCTTCCCTGGCAGCTTTCTCCCAGGGCCTCCAGAACTCTGTAGAGACAGACAAGCTCTTCATCAAGATTGTATATACAAAGTGCGGTTAGAAAGGGTGTAACAGACTCATCAGACAGAACTAGAAGGAGACACTGAAAGATGCACTCAAGTCACCTTCCTTCTCCCAGCCACTATTCTACAGGATTAAAGCTTGGGAATAGGTAGCTCCTTGAAGAGGGAATCACCAGCATTCTTCAGGGTCCCCTCTGGAGTCAGAGGACCATGGCCTCTGAAAGAAAACCACACCTGCTTCAGGCCGAGTTCCCAGGGTAACTGCATGCGGCACCTACTGTTGTTTGCTCATTTCCCTCTGCTCTTCCCTGTCTCTTTGTTGGGAAGTGGCTGTTTCAGGTTGACAAGGGAAGGCCAAAGGGGACATCTGATGTAATGATTCAATTTTTAAAAGAAACGGAAAAAAATGAAAGATGGAAGGGGCTCAGCACCTGGAGCAAAGCCAGGAGCCCATAAGACTGGCCTTCAGCCCCTGCGTGCAGCGAGACAGGTCTGTGTGTGCAAAGCATGCAACATTTCCAACACAGTGTTGGAGAGAGCAGCTTTCCCCACAACTGGTTGATCGCGGGTACTTACAAGAGGGTAAGGAGGGCTGTATTCCCGGTACTTTCTGTGCCCCTTCTCACTGGGGCTGAAATCAGAGTCCTCGCTGTAGTCAGAGAAGTCTTCACTGGAAGATGCATGGCGCTGCAAGGAATGGCAAACATATTGTATGATTTTAGTACAGCGGCTCTTGCGCTCTAAGCTTGAATTGCAACTCTGTGGCCAGGCATCTGGACTGCCACACACAATATAAACGAGTCTTTCTTAAGATAACTCAGATTCTGGCTTGCAAAAATCTTGACAGTGTTCCTTGAATTGACCATTTATGATGCAAAAGACTTCTAGTGTATTTCAAACGTCACTGTAGATTCTGTCCGAATTGGGAACGTTTCCAGTTTGTTTAATTGGTTTCTAATGAAAGCAATTCATATTACACCGTCTGTTAGCTTGAGGGTCTCATAAACATCTTTGACTTTACAAGCCAGACATTCTAATTTACCATATACTAGTCTTCTTGCAAGCACAGGTGTTCACAAAAAAGAGATTTACTTTACCAAATGAAACTGTTTTTCCTTTCCATTCCACCCATAGATATATGCAAACACAGAAAAAGAAAAGAGATTCCATACTAGGGTATCTTCTACCTCCCCACTGTTTCTTTACTTGTTACCTCCTGCTGGGTTACGTCTAATTTAAACAGTAAGCTCATATTTCCTTGTAGGTGAGGTACAATGCACCACATGGTGCCATAATGACGGGCTACATCCATATGGCAAGGCCTAAGGCAGGGAGATTCTGCCTAGGATACTATAGCTAATACGTTCTCTACAACAGTGGTTCTCAACCAGGGGTCTGGGGCCCCCTGAGGGGCCACGAGCAGGTTTCAGGGGGTCTGTCAAGCAGGGCCAGCATCAGACTCACTGGAACCCTGGGCAGAAAGCCGAAGCCCCACTGCATGGGGCTGAAACCCGAGGCCCTGAGCCCCCGGGCTGAAGCCGAAGCCTGAGCAGCTTAGCTTAATGGGGCTCCCTGTGGCATGGGGCCCCAAGCAACAGCCCTGTTTGCAACCCCCTAACGCTGGCCCTGACGTTTATATGCAGATGGGCTGTGGAGGTTTTATAGTTTTCGGGGGGAGGGGGCCTCAGAAAAAAAAAGGGTGAGAACCCCTGCTCTACAAGGTAGGTATGTAAAGGCAGCCATTGGAATCACTGACTCTGTAAGTGAACCATGCTGTGGTCTTGGAGGAGTGGAGTTGAGATCCCTATTACCATACCTGGCAGGACTAAGGTGTGTTTGTTTACTCACTTTGTGCTTGGATTTCCTTTTCTTTTTTGCTCTTCTTTTCTCTTTCTCTCTCTCTCGCTCTTTCCTCCTCTTGCGCTTCATCCGCCGATGAGCCTTTTCCTCATCCGAGTCACTTTTGTGCTTCTCTCCCTTCTCTTTCCGGCCCCTCTCATGTGACTCAGAAGCATTTTGGGGCTCCTCTCCCCCATCGTCCTCCAGCTCGCCTTCTTCCAGCTCCCCATCCTCCCTGCAGAGCAAACACACACACTGGCATTTCACTCCTCACAAAATCACTCAAGGCACTTAAGCCAGCTGGACATCTTGGGGCTTCCTAAATCTAAAGGTAACACTAGTCCCAAATACCTTGGTTTGAGACATCTGTAACAGTTGACTTTGTTATCACCTGTGTCACTGGAACATACAAACAGAGCCTATTCAACTCTCTCTCATGCTCACACACACACACACACCTCAGACCAGAAGTTCCCATCTATGCACATTTTTAAAAAATGAAAGCCTATAAAATAATTCTACTGAACAACATACGACAGCAGAGACTGCAAAATTACAGCTTCAAATCTTAGAGAACATTATCACAAATTCCACCAGTCTTTGAATTAAAGTCAACATACAACAAACCATGTGGTCCTACGAAGATAAAAATAAAACAAATCATCACAGAAACCCCATTATTCCTGTTGTCTATCCTAATTATTATATGAAATCCGGCAAATCATGTACTGAAGAAGCATCTAGCTCCTCTTCCAGGGGTTTCAAACAGGCAACTTCTTATCTAAAAAGCATCTGTGTGTGTAAATTTAAATAAATAAATAAAACATTGGTTTAATCTACAATTATCTGGACTCTTGCTTGGAAAGAATAGCTGTTTGAGCCCTCATTTCCAAGTGAGAATGCTGCCTTAAGAAAATTTAATTTGTCTCTTAATTTTGGATTGGTGAGACAAATCTGGAAACACACGCACTGCTGCTTCCTGATCTTTAGACCACATTAGGGTTCACACATAACTACGGTTCTCATGAGATGAGATAAAACAAATCAAGATCGGAAATGTCCTCAGAGAATTTTCCAGTCACATTCAGTTTAAGAATTACTGGGGTTTGGTGAAGGGAAGCTTTCTCCAAGCTCAAAATAAATCAAATTTACAAATCAAGTAAGGGTGCAAGCAGTACTTGAATTCTCTTTTTATACTGCTCACTCCTTCCCGAATCCTACAAATTCTCATGTTCTTAATCTTGTTCTAATTTTCCATCTCTTCTATGCTCTGACCAAAGAAGTACATACTTATCACTGTTCAAGTCTTTATTTAAAATGATGATTTTGAGTATGATGAATGGATGGAATTTTATCCCTGAGTTTGGAGAACAGGATGGATATGCAATTTAAGGGTAACCCTTTCCTCAAAAGCCTTAGTAGCAAGCAGTACCACAGTGAAGGGAAACTTCAGAGGGAGTGTCCCCTTGTTGGCAATTCTATATAGGGTACAGGGCATAGAGGCAATGCTCTCCCTCAAGATGCAAACACCTTCAGACCTCAAACAGCTATCATCATGTCTCCTTTCACAGGGATCTTTCTACGTTGTCTTCATTATTTACTTGGCAGAAGTGCCCAAGATTAGCTCGGAGCTGTGCAGACATCTTGGAAGGCACTGTCCCTACCCCAGCGAGCGTACAGTCTAAAACTCATGACAAGATCTCCCCCCTCCTTTTTTGTTAAAAGCAACGCACAACAATAATGGTGGCGTTACTGCTTTTCAGTGGCAAGAATTCAAACAGAAACAGCATTTAGGACATTAATCTTTGGCCCCGCTACAAAAACATCTCCTATTAATTTCACTGCTGCTGAAATATGCTAAAATGGACAGCCCTAGAAACTGAAACCATGCCTTTAGCTGCAGGACAGATACAGCACCGATGGTGCAAAGTTCCACTCTCTACATTGCCCCCTGCTAATGTGTCTCACCCCTTCCACGGGAGACACTGAGCTCTGGGGAAAGAAGGGACTTCAGTCATTCAACCTCCCTGCTGAGACTGCAACCAAGGGGCCCGGTCTGTTTGTGGTTTTGGGGAATGATTTATCTGGATTTTACCAATGGTAAAAGGGCATCCCCCAACCCCCTCCAGGATTCTGGATGACCTTGGCAATCTCTGCATTACATAAATGAACAGAGTAATCAATACCACCAAATTACATCAAACAACACACTGATCATGTACATAGAAATTAATCGACCCCCATGCCAGAGTCCCATGTCAGCACAAGCCCTGCCCAACCCCAATCTCCCCGCAAGGCCAGGGAGGACAGACAGTAGGGTGACAATACTTCCCAAAGGGAAAATGGGACACTGCACTGGACTGGCCTGAGCCCTCTCCCCACCCCAGCACCGGCTGCCCTGAGTGTCCCTCCCTCACACAGGGATAGCCCAAGTCCCCTCCCTACCCCGCCCCCCCATGAGGCTGGGGTCGCTGGTACCCCTGTCTACCCTCTCTCCATCCCCCCCACGCGAGGCTGGGGTTGCTGGAACCCTGCCTGCCCCCTGCACAAGCCGTGCCCCCCTGTAAGGGGCTGACATCTCCACTCTTTCCCTCGCATGTTCCTCCGCACAGCACGCCACTTGTTGGACAGAAGTGGGCATCTGTCCAGTTTGCTCTTGCCAACTGATCAAGTCGGCAAAAGCAAACGGGACAAATGCCCACTTTTGCCAAAAAACTCGGGACGGCTGGGACAAGGCTTAAAAAAGGGACTGTTCTGGCCAAACGGGACATATGGTCACCCTAACAGACAGGCACTGTAATACACCGGTAGGTTAATAGTGACCTGGAGAGGATGCGAGTTTCAAAGGCCCAGGGCCTTAATAAAAAACATTCCACCAACAAATCCCTCTAGCCTATTCTGACGGGACTCCCGCTCAGGTGCCTCTGTTGACTGCAGCTATGATAGCGTCATGGGACAGAGGCATCTCTTAGACAGGGAGATCCCAGACTATCTACAGCCGTGTAAGTCAAAACCAACATCTTAAAATCAATCCAGAATTCAACATGCAGCTAGGGCAGGTCATGCATCACAGGTCTAATGTTAAAAGAAAAGGAGTACTTGTGGCACCTTAGAGACTAACCAATTTATTTGAGCATAAGCTTTCGTGAGCTACAGCTCACTTCATCGGATGCATACCGTGGAAACTGCAGTAGACTTTATATACACACAGAGACCATGAAACAATACCTCCTCCCACCCCACTGTCCTGCTGGTAATAGCTTATCTAAAGTGATCATCAAGTTGGGCCATTTCCAGCACAATGTCTAATGTTCTCAAGGTCTAATGTTCTCAGTGGTAGCTGATGACAGAACAAGAAGTAATGGTCTCATGGTCTCAAGTTGCAGTGGGGGAGGTTTAGGCTGGATATTAGGAAAAACTTTTTCACTAGGAGGGTGGTGAATCACTGAAATGCGTTACCTAGGGAGGTGGTGCAATCTCCTTCCTTTGAGTTTTTTAAGATCAGGCATGACAAAGCCCTGGCTGGGATGATTTAGTTGGGGATTGGGCCTGCTTTGAGCAGGGGGTTGGACTAGATGACCTCCTGAGGTCCCTTCCAACCCTGATGTTCTAGGATTCTATGAAATAAACACTGATTAACAAGCAAGCCGACAAATTCTGCACCATCTGCAGTTTCCAAATAGATTTAAGAAGTATCCGCATGTAGAACGCATGGAGGAATCTAATTTCAATGGCAGAGATGACAGTGGCAGAGTCTGCATATGAAAGGAACGGGCACAACTTCCTAGCTGCCAGTAGATGGAAAAAGGCCAAAGCGGCTGTAGCTACTACCTGCTCTTCTAGCAGCAGGTAGGAATCTCATTAGACACTGCCGTCCCAGGTCAGGAACCAGGTCAACCACAGACAGGCGCACACCTTGAGTGAACAGAAATAATCCCTGTCATCTCCTCTGGTAAATTTACCAATCCAACCAACATCACCACAGTCTTATCTGGGTTGAGCCTCAGACAGCTAGCCCTCAGTCACACCCCAATATCTCCCAGACAGTGACCAATGCAGTTAACACTTCTGAAGTTATTTTGAATGGACTAAGGTCCTGCAACTCATTACACAGAGAGCTGAACAGACATTAGAAGACAACATTTGGTCATCATCTGCTTGGATTGGATGGAAACCAGCTCTAGCCCCTTAGAGATCAAAGGTTTCAGAGTAGCAGCCGTGTTAGTCTGTATTCGCAAAAAGAAAAGGAGTACTTGTGGCACCTTTTAGAGATCAAACACTCTGGATCCCACCATTGCCAATTTCCCTGAGCCATCCATTCCCACTTTAATCCAAAATTCCAAACCTGTTTTGGTTTGTATTTGCAACATATTAATAACAGATTTGTTCAATCCAAGATCAGGCTTGCTGCAGGACTACCTGTTCCTGCAAGCATGTGGAATTTTGAAAGGCAAGCACCAGCTGAATAAGCTTCAACTAGTCACTGAAGTACAGTGTCCATCCGGGGTTCATGTTCCACACATCCAAATGGCACAAAGGTAGAAACCAACATGAGAGTGCTTGGAGCAATATCTGGTGAATTCAGACCCTATACACATTTCTGACAGAGAATCAAATAATAAATGTATAAAGCCAATGAGAAAAAAAATAGGTAAAACAACTCCAATTTCCCCTTCCAGCAGCCATCTCCCTTTGTCCCCACAACAATTACCTCAGATACTCCAGAATCTCAAAACAATGGCTCAGTACAATACCTGGTGCCTGACAACCCTTTCTCCTTCCCCCAGCAAATTACGCTTTGCTACTAGTTAAAAACAAAAGCCCCTCTAAGATCACCAAATCTCAGCAAGTTATGATTTCCAAGGAAACACTTCCAAAGTCTAACGCACACATGACAAATCGAAAACACACGAGAAACTAGGAGTACACATAACATGAAAGATTTTCCTCCCTTTAGAGCAGCCAGAGAGAAGGCAAGAATCCCTGAGTTCTAACATTATATGTGCCTGGGGAGTGGCTCGTCGGTTTTCATCTTCCCGCGTAGCACTGAGAAGGCACTATAGGTCAGGATCAGGCTGGAGAATCCTCCATGACTGATCCCTGCAATCACAGGGCACCCAGGACACTGGTGCATCTGACTCCTTCTAGAAAATAGGAAAATCAACCCTGGACTAGATGAACCAACGGTTTTAATGGGATTGGAGCCGGTTTAAAATGGCAGCTTCACAAAGGAAAGAAACGGTGTTCAAACTTTCATACCAGCCTCCCAGAACCAACAGAAACCGCATTATTTCAGACATTTACAAGCAGATGGAAGAACGATGTGGAAACAAAAGTACTGTCAGGAACAATCGTGCAGTCTGGCCACAAAGGACTGGGCTTCAAGAGACTCAGGGTACAGCTACACTGGAAATGCTACCGTGGCACAGCGCACCATTGTCGTGTAGACCCTTACTAAAGTGCCGCAGTGAATCCATCTTGTCAACAGGCGGTAGCTAGACTGACGGAATTCTTCCATCAACCTAGCAGTGTCCAGCGTGTAGCTGGGAACAGTACCGAGGAGAAAAGAAAAGCTCACGCTATGCTGTGAGAGAAAACAAGCTGGGCAGGCTATTTACAGTATTCATATTCTCCTATGGCCACTGCTGATGAGCCAGTATTTTAAAGGCCTGCTGTGGTATGGTAAATTCATTCAGCCACGTATGTTTCACCATGCATGCTACCATCCAAGGGGAAGAAAGGCTACTCCCATTAGCATCGCTCTGCTTAAATCAGCATTACCTTCCCCGAAGCACCTGCCAATTGGGCATTGCAAAGTTGCTCTTAATTTCCTATCTTCCCTGTTGGCTTTAAACAGGAACGAGTGCTCTCATCAATATCATGTTGCAATCACCCTAATTGCAATTCCCAGCAGTAAGAACAACTGGCATTTTTGCTGAGTAAAGTACACAGTTCTTCAGCTCTGCTTTGAATTACTCTGGCCTATGTACATTTTGGAGAAAAGAATTTATCAGCCTGCTCCATCATGGCATATATGAACGACAAACGTCATGAAGAACAAGAGGACAATCTGAAAGTAAGCGTAAAAGCCTGTGCCTACTGCGAGCCAATTTGTGAACCAGTTGCTAGGACTCCAAACAGAACTAATTCTGGTGATACAAGTTACTTCGTCATTGTACAAATCTTCAACAGAATAAGAGAAAGTCTAATAAAGCACTTTTATACAGATGTTTAGATATCAAGCAAAATCTTGGGCGAAATGGCACAGCGTAGCACCCACCACGGGGCAAGGAGCCATACATTCCTGAATTCCTTAACTCAGGTTCTGCCACTGACTCATTTTAGTAGCGTTGGTCCCATTATTTAATCTTTTAACCTCAATTTCCCAGTCTGTAAAATGGAGATTATAATACCTACCTCAGAGAGAGCATGTGAGGGTTAATTCATTAGTGTTTGGGAAAGTGCTTTGAGGTCTTTGGACAGAAGGACTCTAGAGGGCTTAACATTATTTCACCATTAACTTTGGGTTTGGGTTTTCACACAAACAAAATAGAAAGTAACACCAGAATCTGAAATCTGGCAAGTTATAAAGGCATCTGAAAGTTAGGGTGAGTAAAACTATGAATTAAAAAGTGTGAGTAAAAACGATTATAAAGTGACAAGGCTGTGCCAATTTCATAAGCTAGCTCACCATTTACATTCACTGTGGTTATACAGTAAAGAAGCCAAGTTGGTAAAGTGGTTAACGTATTTGTAGAGAAAAATGCTGACTGTGGGAAAATCCTTAGCTAAGTGTGTACCCATCTTGTGGCCTTCCTATAGTCCCCTCACATTTTTTCTATCAAGGGCCGTCTCCAGTACAGAGCTCGCTGCTACCTTAACAGAATGCTGAGCTTTATCTATCGCACTGCATCTATGACATCACAATCCTAGTAATGACCTAAACACAGCCCTATGAACCAGCCGCCACCTCAAGCAGACATGGTGTCATAAAGGTGAACTCTCTCATATGACAGCAGCAGAGAAAACAAAAATATTATTCACACCAGCATAAATCCCAAAAAAAATTGGGAAAAGTGTCGCCTTTTGGAAAACAATTTCTAGTTTTCTGATTTCTTCTTTTTTAACCATTATATATTGTAATCAATTCTAAAATGGGACACCAGTTGTTTAGAAAGATTTTTTTAAATCACAGAAATAAGTAGCAAAAATAATACATGGTTTTTATGTAAAAATTTGGAAATTTGGTGTATGCTCAAGGTCTTTCACTACCACGTATTGTTAGAAATTACAGAAATTAGAATGTCACAGTTATCCAAACTATTTCAGAACTTTGAGTTACATTTTTTGTGATGAACTGAAGGTAAACAGGAGTTCAGCCACACAAGGTGTGTTTGTATATATGCACATATAGAATGTTAAATCATCCATTGGGATTATGGGGATTAAAGCGCAAAATGCAATATTATGCACAAAACAGAGTTAAGAAAGAATTTTGCTCAGAATAATCTTGCACTTGTGAGTTACTAAGTATTATTTTTTTGCTCTGTTTTCTTTTAACAATAACTTCTGTTTCATGTGAATACAGGAAACAACAACATGTTTTATGTAATAACAGCATTTCTACTATGCAAATGTGTCTATTAAAACAATTCATGTACTTTTTAAAAATAATTCAAAATGGCTTAGAAAAATTAAGGGCTAAATATTTACAAAGTTCCATTTCACATAACTAAACAATACTTGGTTGAACTAGGAAAAACTCATATGAAACTGACAAATTATGAAAACATTTTGCACATTACTGACAGCTGTAACTGAGATAATTTACTAGTTATGCTAAAGATTTTATAATTATTTTCCTCATCACAGCTACAAAAGTTGGTCCAGAATAACATGCTCTCCCTCATGTGCCAACTTCATATGGAAACAAGTGGTTTTACTATCTATGGAAGCTGGAAATGGAAGAGAAGGAAGTTTGTCTGACCCAAGGGAAAGAAAAATTTCCTCTATAAACCCACCTGTTACAAAACGTGGGAGTATCTTATTTACAGTTATAAAAAACAGCTTTATCCAAAGTGTTGATCACAGGGGAGGAGAGTTAGGATGGTGATTAATATCTGGGCTGCCAGACTACTGCAGAAAACCTTCCTTTTTACAACAGTTATGTGCACAACAGGTGCAGCTGAGCATGAAATCCCACGTACAGTGCGATCTGTTTTAGCGGAGTGGATCCACAGACTACAAAACCTGAACGTTAACATACAAAGAAAAATGGCTGCAAGGTAACTGAGGTCAGCATGGAAGAATGCAAAAAATGTGGCAAAAATGCATCTTTTCAAAGCAATAGAAGGGGTGGGCTCTATTAGAAAATGAACCACAAACATAGGTTAACAGGAAGTTTACTGGACTGAAAAGTCTGCAAGATCTAATCTCACAATCATGAAATATTAACTTCTAATCTTGCGTGAATTTAAGCCAAATATATGAAACTCTAGCTAGACTGTATAGCACATTTCCCTATCCTTGGGATAAATGTCTTTCTTCAACCTCAAGAAAGGTATGATCAGGAGGGTTTAAGATGAATTTTGTTTTCTATTAATAATCTGATATTTTTACAGCACATTCAATATGGGGAGGAAACAAACTACACAACAAAATCAGCAAAAAGAAGAATGAACGCTGAAAACTAGTAAGAAAGCCACTAAACAAGCTGAAAATGTAGGGAATGGAGAAAACTTCATGTGGGAGTGGGAAGAGACTATTCTAGTTGAGAACAAGTTTCCAGTCATGCCATGCCATAGCATCTTTCTGAACAAGATTTAAACGGCTTTTTTCCGGTTTTGCAGTATGTACAGCACGGTGGAGATCTTGTGTTGTTTTATGGTGCGTTGTGGCTCTTTTTAATGTAGGCAGTGGTACACTGTCTTAGGTTACTACCTGAGTTCTGTAAAGGCCGTCAAAGGCCTGGATGGACGGGAGATCTCCACATTAAAGATGGGATTTTCAAAGGAACCTTTCAAAGAGAATTACCTGTCTATCTCAATAGGATTTGGAGTCCTACCTCCCTCGATACAAATATTGCTTAATTCACTAAAACCCCGAGAGACTCGGTACAATCCTGAAGTAAAAACGGAACTGGCCAGAACTTGCCTCTTCTCTGCTCCTTCAGAGTGTTGCCATCTTGGATTTTCACCTCAAGATGGTAACAGCGTGAATAAGGTCAACTGAGAAACCAGGACAATATTCACTTTGCAAACTGGTGTGGCCTCAAGAACGCAGTGTACTTTGTTGCCTACAGAATCATTCAGGTTGGAGCAGAAATTCCATCCCAAGTTTCTCAGCCTTTCTTCAACTTGGGACATTAACTGTGGGTTCTCCACAGAGAGTTCTACGAGACATTCCTCTCAACCCAAGGTAAAACACTGATGTCATTCCTGCACTGGGGTCTCGCTCACTGCCTCTCAGTTTGTAACCAAGTTACAAACTGCTGCTTTTCTTTTCTATTTTGAAGGGACTTTTATACCGGGGGAAACTTTCACATATGGCTTTAAAACCATAATCCAGCTCTCACTTGGCATGTTTTTGCCCCAATTGCTAACTACTGAAGTCATCTGAGTTTAGACAGTTGGCTCCTTCCCACCCCTGTTACTAGATCCCGCAGTGAAGTAATAATGTTGTTTTGATATTCTAGACATTGCTGCAGCACTAGACTGATGTCACAAACCCAGGAGTATAACAAGGCTATTGAAAAGGCTATTCTGGGGTTTGGGATTTGCTTTAATCACTTCTCAACCAGTGCCATAAAGTACTGCCAGACCGAAGGACCAACACTTTGTTTGCAAGGGCTGGTATCTTCTGAAGCAGCAGTTGAGAAATAAAATACCATATACCCAAGCTTTCAACTTTCCAAAGAGGTACACGCTTCACTTCTAGTCCTAGCAGGATTCCAGGTGAAAGACTAAATCATTCCGAATACCATCTTGCTTCATCTATCTGCACTTCAATTCTCACCTGACATTATTAGTGGCTAATTCAAGAACTGCTAAAACTAGAAATCTTTGCCTTAAACTATCTGGAAGTAACCAAGTAATACAAAATATTAACAAACATTTAGGCATGTGTTGAATTTACTATGAAAAGCAATTCCATTGATTTGCATGGGCCTACTCATGGCAGTAAAGTTAAACCCATGCCTATAAGTTTTCATGACTGGGGCCAGAGTCTTGAGTGCTGGATTATGGTCATGACAGAACTGAAAATGCAGGATTGTAATCAGAGGAAAACATTAGAAGATTGAGTGTCACTTCATTTACTAACATTTAAAAAAACTCCAAAACTTGAATGTTCATTTTGTGAAATCTCTCAACAATTCCACAAAACTTGGCAGTTTAAGATTCGACTGCTTCTGATTTTACAACAATTCCTATTTCCATTTCCATGAAGAAGTGGCACTACATTAGCTCAATAAAGTGGAAATTAGTATAAGATTCTCCTCCACCAAATATCTAGTTTCTCAGCTGCATTAGGCCATTCTAGTTCCCAATGACAGTTGATACAGAAACTGCTGATGACATCAGTCAATAGTAGATTAAGACTCAAAAAGCCTTTCAGATTTTGCTTGGAAAATGATCTACTATGGAGGTATAAAAATTAACTTTTATTTAAATTTTGTGGAACAACTGACAGGTTTACCATGAAGATGTTATTTAAAAAAATATGGCTTTAACAAATTAGGAGAAACCCATACTGTCAGGTCCCACACCTCATGAACTGCCAGGGCTAGAAACACCTTAGCCAGGTACGTAAACATTTTCCAGCTCTGACCCTGGCCCATTGATCAAAGAGACATTTCAATCCCTATGACTTCATAGCAAAAGTCAGCTGCCAGAGGTAGGATGTTAGGGAGAAAGGTCCCATTATAAAATAAATCTAAAATAATAGTAAAAGGAAGAATACAAGTAAATTGCATTTTTGACACCTCCTCCCCCGCCAGTTTTACTCACTTGTGAAAGTCCCATTCACAATGCACCAACATTTGCAACAAAACCCTCCACTAGTCTTCGACAATGGACTAGGAGTGTTTGTGCTGTTTTATAATGGACGTTTTCTCACAAATGTAGACAAGTTACTAATTATTTTTTTTTGCAGTGGAAGAAGAGTAAACAAGAGGGAAATGAAACAACACAATTCCACATAAATATACTTGTGCGTGCTTTTAAGAAACTAATTTTGTCTTTTCCACATAAGAAAAACGTAAACTGGATGGAATACGAATACTCCAGGACAATATGTGTGTTTTTGTTCAATATGAAGGACAGAAGGAATGACTGAGGGTTTTTTAGCGAGGGAGGTGCGGGGGCAGTATACTGTACACTGAGGGGGATACATGAGCTAATTTATTTCATGTAAGTATTGTGAGGAACAAACTTATATGAACTTTTCATCATAATACGTTGGATAAACAAAGGGATCATGGAAACACAGGCCGAAGAGAAACTAGGACATTGTAAAACAGATTCCTATAAACGATGTGCTTATACTGTACAACACTATTTGTCCTGCTTAAACTTCTCCAGGTATCAACTATAACACTGTAAAAGGCAGTTGGGGCAGGGGGAGAGAATGTGTGATGACATTCGGGAAACAGTGATTTCTTTTGCCACAATTTTTTTTGCACACTTGTGAGTTGGTCACCAAATATTTTTAACAGGACAGTCTGCCTGCTTTCAACATAATGGAATGAGGATGGAGTTTGCAAACAAAGTAATGGATCCACATCCTGTTTCTAGATGGAATCAAGGGGTTTGAGCTAGATGACCCTTCACTCTGGTACCCGTGCCGTTTAAACGTCACAGCAGACCTATTTTTGGAGAAAACTGTGTGCTTTTGTGACATTTTTTAGTTCACATCTGCGGGGTGCATGAATCTAAAAGTCAAGTCAACACAATGGGGCAGAATCCCGCTTGGTTTGTATACATACTGTATTAACTCATTCCTTACATGAAATGTATAAAATGATGGTCTCCGGACTTTTTTTTTGGTGGTGGGGAAAAGAAAGGAAAACGTATAATTGAATTATTCAATAAAAGAGAATACTTACCACCCCAACCCCTGCATCACATGAAATACAGAACTCCTTAGAGAGGAAGGCACACTAACACAAACAAGCAGCCCTCTGTACTACACAACTGCCTTCAAAGGGGAGCATCTCTCTCTCTCTCTCTCACAAATGTACATGATTAAGCTGTTTATTTTTGTGCACTGCATTCAATAATCTCTGGCTCTACCTTTTCAAATGACAGCAAGTGCTAATACTAACAAAGGGAACAGTTGCCTTATGTTTCTTTGGCAGGGGAAAGGTGCTTCACATACTTCTCTGAGGATAAAAGGAGAGAGGGTTTTCCTGGGGGACTATAAACCTTTCAGTACCTTGATAGACTGGGATCACTTGAGATTCCAGCTGTGGAAGAGAGTCTCTTTATATACAGTGGGTAGGGGGAGGGGAAACAAGGGGCTCAACACATCCCATACCACTACACACTCCTCATTACACCCCATTATGCCTTTCTGCCCACACTGCACTCCCTAAAGCCCCCATGTGGCCTGCAGGGGTCCATGAAACCACTGAGAACAAACGGGGCATTAATGAGGCCAATACTGCCCAGCTGGGCTATGGGGTCCATGACCTCATTAAGGAGTCCATAAAGCCTTCCCTTAACCCCCCCAAAAGCTGGAAGACCAGAAGAGGCCCCCCCCCAGCGCCTCTCACTCCCCTCTAGTGCCAGCAGCTCAGCTCCCTGCCAAGCCTCCACAGCTACCCCCCCCCGAACATAACCCCTTCCCTACTGCTGCCTCCCCCGGCCCCTAATGCTGCACCCCTCCGCTAATCTCTGGCCTGACCCCCACCTCTGGTTAGTTCCTCCCTTCCTCTGTGACCCCCCCCCCAATCCCTGATGCTCCCTCCACAGGATCCTGCTACCAGACCCTGTCCCCCAGGTTCCCCCTTTTCCTATGACCCCTGATGCTCCCCGCAAGGCTGCCCCATATACAACCCACCCCAGGTTAATGTTCCTGGCTGATCTCAGGCCGTGACCCCCAGGTTCCCCCTTTTCCTATGACCCCCGATGCTCCCCCCAGGGCTGCCCCATATACAACCCACCCCCCCAGGTTAATGCCCCTGGCTGATCTCAGGCCCTGACCCCCAGGGTCCCCCTTTTCCTATGACCCCCGATGCTCCCCCCAGGGCTGCCCCATATATAACCCGCCCCCCCAGGTTAATGCCCCTGGCTGATCTCAGGCCGTGACCCCCAGGTTCCCCCTTTTCCTATGACCCCCGATGCTCCCCCCAGGGCTGCCCCATATATAACCCGCCCCCCCAGGTTAATGCCCCTGGCTGATCTCAGGCCCTGACCCCCAGGCTCCCCCTTTTCCTATGACCCCCGATGCTCCCCCCAGGGCTGCCCCATATATAACCCACCCCCCCAGGTTAATGCCCCTGGCTGATCTCAGGCCCTGACCCCCAGGGTCCCCCTTTTCCTATGACCCCCGATGCTCCCCCCAGGGCTGCCCCATATATAACCCGCCCCCCCAGGTTAATGCCCCTGGCTGATCTCAGGCCCTGACCCCCAGATTCCCCCCCACGGGCCCCACCCCCCCACGCAGGTCCCGGGCACCCCCTGCTTCTGGCGCTCCCCCCGCCCCCCTGCCCCGGGGCTCTCTCCCCTCCCCGGCCGCCGCCCCCCGGGCGCCCCCCGGCTCAGGCCCTGCCCCCGTCTCCCGGGCGGGCGCCGCCGGCGGCCCGCGGGGGGCCCCCGGCTCCGCGCCCCCCGCGGCGGCCCAGCCCCCCCCAAACCTGGTCCGGCGGGCCGGGCGGACCCGCGGACGGGCAGAGGCGCTCGGGAGAGGCGGTTACGGGACCTTTCGTCCGGGCCGTGGTGGTGGAGTTGTGGCGGCGGCCGGGGGAGGCCGCAGCTGCCGCTGTCGTGGTGGCGGCAGGACGGAGATGGGGGGGCGGAGTGCGGGCTGGGGGGGGAGGCGGCGGCGGCGGGGGGGGCACTCGGGCTCTCCACGGCCATAGGGGGGCACACGGGGCACAGTCACTGTACGGGGGGGCTCACTCGGCGCGGCCCCGCGCTCCGCGGCCAGGCCCACAAAATGGCGCCCGCCGGGCACGCAGCCGCGCCGAGCCAGCGCCCCGTGCGGCCGGCGGAAGCGGCCGGAGGTTGCCGAAGGGGAGCCGAGCGGCCGGCGGAAGGAGCCGGAGATTGCCGAAGGGGGAGCCGAGCGGCCGGCGGAAGGAGCCGGAGGTTGCCGAAGGGGAGCCGAGCGGCCGGCGGAAGGAGCCGGAGATTGCCGAAGGGGAGCCGAGCGGCCGGCGGAAGGGGCCGAGTCCGAGCGGGCGGCGCCGGAGATGCCCGAACGGGGCCGAACGGGGAGTCGGGTAAAGGGAGCGGCTGCGAGGGGGAACTGGCTCCCACGGGGGTGCGGTGCGACTTGTTCAGCCCCACCCCCACGATACCTGGTACTCCCCCCTGTACCCCCTCATCTCTGGGTCACCGACCCCCCACCATGCACCTGGCGCCCCCCTGCTGAGCTCCCTGCTTTGCCCCCCATGCACCTGGTGCCCCCTTGCTGAGCTCCCTCCTCTGCACCCCCCCATCTTTGGGTCACTGACCCCCACCCCATTACCTGGTGCCCCCTGCTGAGCTCCCTCCTCTGCCCCCCCATCTCTGGGTCACTGACCCCCACCCCATTACCTGGTGCCCCCTGCTGAGCTCCCTCCTCTGCCCCCCCATCTCTGGGTCACTGACCCCCACCCCATTACCTGGTGCCCCCTGCTGAGCTCCCTCCTCTGCCCCCCCATCTCTGGGTCACTGACCCCCCATGCACCTGGCGCACCCCTGCTGAGCTCCCTGCTTTGCCCCCCATGCACCTGGCGCCCCACTGCTGAGCTCCCTCCTCTGCACCCCCCCATCTCTGGGTCACTGACCCCCACGCCATTACCTGGCGCCCCCCTGCTGAGCTCCCTCCTCTGCCCCCCCATCTCTGGGTCACTGACCCCCACCCCATTACCTGGTGCCCCCCTGCTGAGATCCCTCCTCTGCCCTCCCATGCACCTGGCGCCCCCCTGCTGAGCTCCCTCCTCTGCACCCCCCATCTCTGGGTCACTGACCCCCACACCATTACCTGGTGCCCCCCTGCTGAGCTCCCTGCTTTGCCCCCCATGCACCTGGTGCCCCCTTGCTGAGCTCCCTCCTCTGCACCCCCCCATCTCTGGGTCACTGACCCCCACGCCATTACCTGGTGCCCCCTGCTGAGCTCCCT
This sequence comes from Lepidochelys kempii, assembly GCF_965140285.1. Lineage (NCBI taxonomy): Eukaryota > Metazoa > Chordata > Testudines > Cheloniidae > Lepidochelys > Lepidochelys kempii. The sequence continues at coordinate 879,325 of NC_136402.1, read as the reverse complement.
CCTCTGCCCCCCCATTACCTGGTGCCCCCTGCTGAGCTCCCTCCTCTGCCCCCCCCCTCAGGCCTCCCGAGCTCGCCCCGGGTTCCCCGTCCCGCCGGGCTGCGCTGCCAGCAGGCAGGCCTGGAGGCCGAGCAGAAGCCTGGGGCAGGGTATTGCTCAGCAGAGGATGGGCAACCACGGTCGCTGTGTCAGACGGCGGGTCCCTGGAGGCCCTTGGCCCCATGCCCGGGGTGACCCTCGGTGCCCCGAAATACGCGTGCTAGGGACACCAGGCTCCCCTGGCCCCCGGGTCCGGCAGGAAGGGGCTCCGCTCCTCCTGCGCGGGGGGCTGGTCTCCCGGGGAAGGGCTGCGGGGGCACCGGGCGCTGCGAGGTGCTGGCATGGGGCAGGGGTGACTAAGGAGCTGCTGCATGTGCTCAGTCACGGGGGCATCTTCTATGGGGGTAGCGGTGGGCATAGTCCCTGGGGGTCAGGGCCGGGGGAGGGGCTGCCCCGTGGGCAGGGGCCGGGGAGCGGGGTCAGGGCCGGGGGCGGGGCTGCCCTGTGGGCGGGGTCCGGGGGGCGGAGTCAGGGCCGGGGGAGGGGCTGCCCCGTGCACTCAGTCCGGGGGGCGGGGTCAGGGCCTAGGGGGCGGGGCTGCCCCGTGCGCTCAGTCCGGGGGGCGGGGTCAGGGCCGGGGGAGGGGCTGCCCCGTGGGCGGGGTCCGGGGGGCGGGGTCAGGGCCTAGGGGGAGGGGCTGCCCCGTGGGCAGGGTCCGGGGGCGGGGTCAGGGCCTAGGGGGCGGGGCTGCCCCGTGGGCGGGGACCGTGGGCGGGGTCAGGGCCTAGGGGGCGGGGCTGTCCCGTGCGCTCAGTCCGGGGGGCGGGGTCAGGGCCGGGGGAGGGGCTGCCCCGTGGGCAGGGTCCGGGGGCGGGGTCAGGGCCTAGGGGGCGGGGCTGCCCCGTGGGCGGGGACCGTGGGCGGGGTCAGGGCCTAGGGGGCGGGGCTGTCCCGTGCGCTCAGTCCGGGGGGCGGGGTCAGGGCCGGGGGAGGGGCTGCCCCGTGGGCAGGGGCCGGGGGGCGGGGTCAGGGCCGGGGGCGGGGCTGCCCTGTGGGCGGGGAGCGGGGTCAGGGCCGGGGGCGGGGCTGCCCTGTGGGCGGGGTCGGGGGGCGGGGTCAGGGCCGGGGGCCGGGCCGCCCCGTGCGCTCAGTCCGGGGGGCGGGGTCAGGGCCGGGGGCGGGGCTGCCCTGTGGGCGGGGTCCGGGGGGCGGGGTCAGGGCCGGGGGCCGGGCCGCCCCGTGCGCTCAGTCCGGGGGGCGGGGTCAGGGCCGGGGGCGGGGCTGCCCTGTGGGCGGGGGGCGGGGTCAGGGCCGGGGGCGGGGCTGCCCTGTGGGCGGGGTCCGGGGGGCGGGGTCAGGGCCGGGGGCCGGGCCGCCCCGTGCGCTCAGTCCGGGGGGCGGCGTCAGGGCCGGGGGCGGGGCTGCCCTGTGGGCGGGGTCAGGGCCGGGGGCCGGGCCGCCCCGTTCGCTCAGTCCCGGGGGGGCGGGGCGCAGTCACAGGACGCAGGCGCGGCGGGGCGCGCGGCCCCTGTCACGTGGCGGGGGCGGGCGCCGGAGTCACGTGGCCGGGCGCGCGGTGGCGGCGGGATGGTGGAGCAGGAGGGCGGCGGCGGCGGCTCGGGCGGCATCAGCGAGGAGGAGGCGGCGCAGTACGACCGGCAGATCCGGCTGTGGGGGCTGGAGGCGCAGCGCCGGTAGGGCCGGGGGCGGGGCGGCGATGGGGGGGGTCGCAGTGATGGGGGGAGCGGTGGGGTGGGGGGGCTGCAGGAAGCGGGGGTGAGGAGGGAGGGGGATGGGGAAGGGTCAGTAGGATGGAGTTGGGGGGGTGGGGAGCGGGCGGGGGGATGGGGAGCGGTGGGGTGGGGCGCTGCAGGAAGCGGGGGCGAGGAGGGAGGGGGATGGGGAAGGGTCAGTAGGATGGAGTTGGGGGGATGGGGAGCGGGCGGGGGGATGGGGAGCGGTGGGGTGGGGGCGCTGCAGGAAGCGGGGGCGAGGAGGGGGGTGGGGAAGGGTCAGTAGGATGGAGTTGGGGGGTGGGGAGCGGGCGGGGGGATGGGGAGCGGTGGGGTGGGGGGCGCTGCAGGAAGCGGGGGCGAGGAGGGGGGTGGGGAAGGGTCAGTAGGATGGAGTTGGGGGGTGGGGAGCGGGCGGGGGGGATGGGGAGCGGTGGGGTGGGGGGCGCTGCAGGAAGCGGGGGCGAGGAGGGAGGGGGGGTGGGGAAGGGTCAGTAGGATGGAGTTGGGGGGGTGGGGAGCGGGCGGGGGGATGGGGAGCGGTGGGGTGGGGGGCGCTGCAGGAAGCCGGGGGCGAGGAGGGGGGGTGGGGAAGGGTCAGTAGGATGGAGTTGGGGGGGTGGGGAGCGGGCGGGGGATGGGGAGCGGTGGGGTGGGGGGCGCTGCAGGAAGCGAGGGCGAGGAGGGAGGGGGATGAGGAAGGGTCAGTAGGATGGAGTTGGGGGGGTGGGGAGCGGGCGGGGGGATGGGGAGCGGTGGGGTGGGGGCGCTGCAGGAAGCGGGGGCGAGGAGGGGGGATGAGGAAGGGTCAGTAGGATGGAGTTGGGGGGTGGGGAGCGGGCGGGGGGGCATGGGGAGCGGTGGGGTGGGGGGCGCTGCAGGAAGCGGGGGCGAGGAGGGAGGGGGGGTGGGGAAGGGTCAGTAGGATGGAGTTGGGGGGGTGGGGAGCGGGCAGGGGGATGGGGAGCGGTGGGGTGGGGGCGCTGCAGGAAGCGAGGGCGAGGAGGGAGGGGGGTGGGGAAGGGTCAGTAGGATGGAGTTGGGGGGGTGGGGAGCGGGCGGGGAGAATGGGGAGCGGTGGGGTGGGGGGCGCTGCAGGAAGCGGGGGCGAGGAGGGGGGTGGGGAAGGGTCAGTAGGATGGAGTTGGGGGGATGGGGAGCGGTGGGGTGGGGGGCGCTGCAGGAAGCGGGGGCGAGGAGGGGGGGATGGGGAAGGGTCAGTAGGATGGAGTTGGGGGGGTGGGGAGCGGGCGGGGGGCATGGGGAGCGGTGGGGTGGGGGGCGCTGCAGGAAGCGGGGGTGAGGAGGGGGATGGGGAAGGGTCAGTAGGATGGAGTTGGGGGGATGGGGAGCGGTGGGGTGGGGGGCGCTGCAGGAAGCGGGGGCGAGGAGGGGGGATGGGGAAGGGTCAGTAGGATGGAGTTGGGGGGGTGGGGAGCGGGCGGGGGGATGGGGAGCGGTGGGGTGGGGGGCGCTGCAGGAAGCCGGGGCGAGGAGGGGGGGATGGGGAAGGGTCAGTAGGATGGAGTTGGGGGGATGGGGAGCAGGCGGGGAGAATGGGGAGCGGTGGGGTGGGGGGCGCTGCAGGAAGCGAGGGCGAGGAGGGAGGGGGGTGGGGAAGGGTCAGTAGGATGGAGTTGGGGGGATGGGGAGCGGGCGGGGGGGATGGGGAGCGGTGGGGTGGGGGGGCTGCAGGAAGCGGGGGCGAGGAGGGGGGATGGGGAAGGGTCAGTAGGATGGAGTTGGGGGGGTGGGGAGCGGGCGGGGGGATGGGGGAGCGGTGGGGTGGGGGGCGCTGCAGGAAGCGGGGGTGAGGACGGAGGGGGGTGGGGAAGGGTCAGTAGGATGGAGTTGGGGGGGTGGGGAGCGGGCGGGGGGGATGGGGAGCGGTGGGGTGGGGGGGGCTGCAGGAAGCGGGGGGCGAGGAGGGGGGTGGGGAAGGGTCAGTAGGATGGAGTTGGGGGATGGGGAGCGGGCGGGGGGGATGGGGAGCGGTGGGGTGGGGGGCTGCAGGAAGCGGGGGCGAGGAGGGGGGATGGGGAAGGGTCAGTAGGATGGGAGTTGGGGGGGTGGGGAGCGGGCGGGGGGATGGGGAGCGGTGGGGTGGGGGGCGCTGCAGGAAGCGGGGGTGAGGACGGAGGGGGGTGGGGAAGGGTCAGTAGGATGGAGTTGGGGGGGTGGGGAGCGGTGGGGTGGGGGGCGCTGCAGGAAGCGGGGGCGAGGAGGGGGGTGGGGAAGGGTCAGTAGGATGGAGTTGTGGGGGTGGGGAGCGGGCGGGGAGAATGGGGAGCGGTGGGGTGGGGGGCGCTGCAGGAAGCGGGGGCGAGGAGGGGGATGGGGAAGGGTCAGTAGGATGGAGTTGGGGGGGTGGGGAGCGGGCGGGGGGATGGGGAGCGGTGGGGTGGGGGCGCTGCAGGAAGCGAGGGCGAGGAGGGAGGGGGGTGGGGAAGGGTCAGTAGGATGGAGTTGGGGGGGTGGGGAGCGGGCGGGGGGATGGGGAGCGGTGGGGTGGGGGGCGCTGCAGGAAGCGGGGGCGAGGAGGGGGGTGGGGAAGGGTCAGTAGGATGGAGTTGGGGGGGTGGGGAGCGGGCGGGGGGGATGGGGAGCGGTGGGGTGGGGGGCGCTGCAGGAAGCGGGGGCGAGGAGGGGGGATGGGGAAGGGTCAGTAGGATGGAGTTGGGGGGGTGGGGAGCGGGCGGGGGGCATGGGGAGCGGTGGGGTGGGGGGCGCTGCAGGAAGCGGGGGCGAGGAGGGAGGGGGGTGGGGAAGGGTCAGTAGGATGGAGTTGGGGGGATGGGGAGCGGTGGGGTGGGGGGCGCTGCAGGAAGCGGGGGCGAGGAGGGAGGGGGGTGGGGAAGGGTCAGTAGGATGGAGTTGGGGGGGTGGGGAGCGGGCGGGGAGAATGGGGAGCGGTGGGGTGGGGGGCGCTGCAGGAAGCGGGGGTGAGGAGGGGGATGGGGAAGGGTCAGTAGGATGGAGTTGGGGGGATGGGGAGCGGTGGGGTGGGGGGGCGCTGCAGGAAGCGGGGGCGAGGAGGGGGGATGGGGAAGGGTCAGTAGGATGGAGTTGGGGGGGTGGGGAGCGGGCGGGGGGCATGGGGAGCGGTGGGGTGGGGGGCGCTGCAGGAAGCGGGGGCGAGGAGGGAGGGGGGTGGGGAAGGGTCAGTAGGATGGAGTTGGGGGGATGGGGAGCGGGCGGGGGGGATGGGGAGCGGTGGGGTGGGGGCGCTGCAGGAAGCGGGGGCGAGGAGGGGGGTGGGGAAGGGTCAGTAGGATGGAGTTGGGGGGGTGGGGAGCGGGCGGGGGGGATGGGGAGCGGTGGGGTGGGGGGCGCTGCAGGAAGCGGGGGCGAGGAGGGGGGGATGGGGAAGGGTCAGTAGGATGGAGTTGGGGGGATGGGGAGCGGGCGGGGAGAATGGGGAGCGGTGGGGTGGGGGGCGCTGCAGGAAGCGGGGGCGAGGAGGGAGGGGGGTGGGGAAGGGTCAGTAGGATGGAGTTGGGGGGATGGGGAGCGGGCGGGGGGGATGGGGAGCGGTGGGGTGGGGGCGCTGCAGGAAGCGGGGGCGAGGAGGGGGGTGGGGAAGGGTCAGTAGGATGGAGTTGGGGGGGTGGGGAGCGGGCGGGGGGGATGGGGAGCGGTGGGGTGGGGGGCGCTGCAGGAAGCGGGGGGCGAGGAGGGGGGATGGGGAAGGGTCAGTAGGATGGAGTTGGGGGGGTGGGGAGCGGGCGGGGGGCATGGGGAGCGGTGGGGTGGGGGGCGCTGCAGGAAGCGGGGGCGAGGAGGGAGGGGGGTGGGGAAGGGTCAGTAGGATGGAGTTGGGGGGGTGGGGAGCGGGCGGGGAGAATGGGGAGCGGTGAGGTGGGGGGCGCTGCAGGAAGCCGGGGCGAGGAGGGGGGGATGGGGAAGGGTCAGTAGGATGGAGTTGGGGGGGTGGGGAGCGGGCGGGGGGATGGGGAGCGGTGGGGTGGGGGGCGCTGCAGGAAGCCGGGGCGAGGAGGGGGGGATGGGGAAGGGTCAGTAGGATGGAGTTGGGGGGATGGGGAGCGGGCGGGGGGGATGGGGAGCGGTGGGGTGGGGGGCGCTGCAGGAAGCGGGGGCGAGGAGGGGGGATGGGGAAGGGTCAGTAGGATGGAGTTGGGGGGATGGGGAGCGGGCGGGGAGAATGGGGAGCGGTGGGGTGGGGGGCGCTGCAGGAAGCGAGGGCGAGGAGGGAGGGGGATGAGGAAGGGTCAGTAGGATGGAGTTGGGGGGATGGGGAGCGGGCGGGGAGAATGGGGAGCGGTGGGGTGGGGGGCGCTGCAGGAAGCGAGGGCGAGGAGGGAGGGGGGATGGGGAAGGGTCAGTAGGATGGAGTTGTGGGGGTGGGGAGCGGGCAGGGGGGATGGGGAGCGGTGGGGTGGGGGGGGCTGCAGGAAGCGGGGGCGAGGAGGGGGGATGGGGAAGGGTCAGTAGGATGGAGTTGGGGGGGTGGGGAGCGGGCGGGGGGATGGGGAGCGGTGAGGTGGGGGGCGCTGCAGGAAGCCGGGGGCGAGGAGGGGGGATGGGGAAGGGTCAGTAGGATGGAGTTGGGGGGATGGGGAGCGGGCGGGGAGAATGGGGAGCGGTGGGGTGGGGGGCGCTGCAGGAAGCGGGGGCGAGGAGGGGGATGGGGAAGGGTCAGTAGGATGGAGTTGGGGGGGTGGGGAGCGGGCGGGGGGATGGGGAGCGGTGGGGTGGGGGCGCTGCAGGAAGCGGGGGTGAGGAGGGGGATGGGGAAGGGTCAGTAGGATGGAGTTGGGGGGATGGGGAGCGGGCGGGGGGATGGGGAGCGGTGGGGTGGGGGGCGCTGCAGGAAGCGGGGGCGAGGAGGGGGGATGGGGAAGGGTCAGTAGGATGGAGTTGGGGGGGTGGGGAGCGGGCAGGGGGATGGGGAGCGGTGGGGTGGGGGGCGCTGCAGGAAGCCGGGGCGAGGAGGGGGGGATGGGGAAGGGTCAGTAGGATGGAGTTGGGGGGATGGGGAGCGGGCGGGGGGAATGGGGAGCAGTGGGGTGGGGGGCACTGCAGGAAGCGGGGGCGAGGAGGGGGATGGGGAAGGGTCAGTAGGATGGAGTTGGGGGGATGGGGAGCGGGCGGGGGGGGTGGGGAGCGGTGGGGTGGGAGCGGTGGGGTGGGGGGCGCTGCAGGAAGCGGGGGCGAGGAGGGGGATGGGGAAGGGTCAGTAGGATGGAGTTGGGGGGATGGGGAGCGGGCGGGGGGATGGGGAGCGGTGGGGTGGGGGGCGCTGCAGGAAGCGGGGGCGAGGAGGGAGGGGGATGGGGAAGGGTCAGTAGGATGGAGTTGGGGGGATGGGGAGCGGTGGGGTGGGGGGCGCTGCAGGAAGCGGGGGTGAGGAGGGGGGATGGGGAAGGGTCAGTAGGAATGAGTTGGGGGGGTGGGGAGCGGGCAGGGGGATGGGGAGCGGTGGGGTGGGGGGCGCTGCAGGAAGCGGGGGCGAGGAGGGAGGGGGGGTGGGGAAGGGTCAGTAGGATGGAGTTGGGGGGGTGGGGAGCGGGCGGGGAGAATGGGGAGCGGTGGGGTGGGGGGCGCTGCAGGAAGCGGGGGTGAGGAGGGGGATGGGGAAGGGTCAGTAGGATGGAGTTGGGGGGATGGGGAGCGGGCGGGGGGATGGGGAGCGGTGGGGTGGGGGGCGCTGCAGGAAGCGAGGGCGAGGAGGGAGGGGGGTGGGGAAGGGTCAGTAGGATGGAGTTGGGGGGATGGGGAGCGGGCGGGGAGAATGGGGAGCGGTGGGGTGGGGGGCGCTGCAGGAAGCCGGGGCGAGGAGGGGGGGATGGGGAAGGGTCAGTAGGATGGAGTTGGGGGGGTGGGGAGCGGGCGGGGGGGATGGGGAGCGGTGGGGTGGGGGGCGCTGCAGGAAGCGGGGGCGAGGAGGGAGGGGGGGTGGGGAAGGGTCAGTAGGATGGAGTTGGGGGGATGGGGAGCGGGCGGGGGGATGGGGAGCGGTGGGGTGGGGGGCGCTGCAGGAAGCGGGGGCGAGGAGGGGGGATGGGGAAGGGTCAGTAGGATGGAGTTGGGGGGGTGGGGAGCGGGCGGGGAGAATGGGGAGCGGTGGGGTGGGGGGCGCTGCAGGAAGCCGGGGCGAGGAGGGGGGGATGGGGAAGGGTTAGTAGGATGGAGTTGGGGGGATGGGGAGCAGGCGGGGGGAATGGGGAGCAGTGGGGTGGGGGGCACTGCAGGAAGCGGGGGCGAGGAGGGAGGGCGGCATCGCTGTGTTAAACGTAAACCACTGAAGGAAGAAAGGGAAGGCAGGTTTTTGTGCTGCGTGGGAACGTTTCCAAGCTGTGTTCGTCAATGGTCCGTTGTCAACGTTGGAACGAACGGTCATGTTTTCTTCAGCCTTGGGAACAACCTGCCTTCCCACGGTGTTTGCCTCTCGGAGGCTCTCCTGCCGTTCAGGGCCTTCCTAACCCTGGCTGTGCCACGGCCTGGGCAGCAACTCCTCTGCCCCCTTCGCTGTGTCCCCACTCCGTGGCCTGGCCCTCTGACCCCAGAGCGCACTTCACGTAGCAGGGTTGGGGGTGGCTTGCAGATCTGCGGTTGGGCCTCCCTTGCCTGGAGGACGCCCCTGGTCGATTGGGGCAGCGCTCGCTGCCTTTCCTTGCGTCGTTGGCCCTGTAAGATGCTGGTTATCCGTGTGTGCTTCTTTCCTTGCCATCCTGTGGCTGTGAATGCAGAGCTGTTCTCCTCGCCCGCCGAGTCTCAGCTGGTGCCGTCCATCGTTAACACTGCCCATGCATCTCGTTGCAGGCTGCGAGCATCCCGGGTGCTGCTGGTTGGCATGAAGGGCCTGGGAGCAGAAGTGGCGAAGAACCTCATCTTGGCAGGCGTCAAAGGCCTGACCATGCTCGACCATCAGCAGGTAGGAGCTCTTGGCTTGTCTCCTCTGGGATTTCTGAGCACACAGGTCCCTGCAGACTGGCCCGCCCCCCAAGCCACGGCCATGCTGGAGCAAGTGGAGGGGGAGGGCTTGGTTCTCGGAGGCCTTACGGCAGGCTCGTTGCAAGTTGGGGCAAGAAGTTCCCGTCTGGGTGCTTCTCTGACCCCTGTCACGGAGTCTCTTAGCGTCTCACAAACACGCATGGATTCTATCCCCACCCACCCCTGTATGCGCGTGGGTCTCTGTTTGGGGAGCCACGGGGCAGAGATAAGTGACTCCCCAAGGTCACACAGGAAGTGCATGGTGGGCCTGGGAATTGAACCAAGGTCTCCCCTGTCCAGCACCCAATTTCCCTGGCCCTCTCTCTCAAACTGTCCCTTGGAAACCCTTCTGCTCGCCCAGCTGGGGCCATGCTTCCTTGTCACTGCATCATGCTGGCATCCTCCCATGTTTGTTACCACTCGGGGGCATAGCCTTTGCCCAGGTGGCTCTCTCTGACCTGGTCCCTGTAGTCCTTATCAGTGCTCTGAGATGTGTAAGGTATGGAACAGGGCAGTTCTGGAAGTGCTGATAGCCTGGGGGCTTGCCACTTCTGCTTTAGCTGGGATGGAAGGTGGGTCATGGTAAGTAAGTGCCTCAGTTGAGTATTTCCATTCCTTGCCCCTCACCCCCCCGGTGTGCAGCACCCTGAGGAGTTGACTTTCATTCTGGGGCTGTGTCACGGAGTCCCCGGGCGATGCTCTGGAACTGCTCCCCATGAAGCCAGGCAGGACTCTGGGGGAGTCTCCTTTCTGTGAGCAGCCTGACTTCAGGACACACAGCTCACACAGCTTCCCCCTTCCTGGGTCTGACCTTGGAGAATTCCACATCCTCTGCCCCTCCGTGCACTTCCCACAGCGAGTCCGCCAACCCCGTCTGCCCTTCACTCCATGTCCCAGCCAGCCCCAAACTGAAACTATCTCCAGCCCCTCCTCCTCTGGACTTTCCCAGGCCAGGAGGTCACCTGATTCCTTTGTTCTCCAACCCTTTAGCTCTCATCTTGTAGGGGGGAAGGGCCCAGGCCATCAGTTGCCAGGAAACAGGGTGTTGGCCATTGTCTGTGTCCAGACTCCTGCACACACCTGCCCTCTAGGGCTCTGCAATGATCATACACCCTTACCCCACCACCTAGATACTTAAGAATTGCCTAGGGGAAACTGAGGCACCCCACACTATTCAGAGGAAACATTAAGAACAGTCCCACTTCGTCACAACTCTCCCCCCTTCGAGATCGAACTGAGCGGGGTCACTTTAGCCCATGACCTGGGGAAGTTCGAAGCCGCCACCGTTCCCGGGGGTGCCCCAGCATCTCTCCCATTCCTTGGTGGGAGTTACACCAGGCCCTTCCAGTTTCAAGCCCTCCCTTAGGTCAAGGGGGTGGTCGATAGCACTTGCAGGCCGCATGTGGGAAGGTTTATGCGGCCCATGCCCTTTGGCCACCCCAAAACCCCAGGGGGTCAAACTGGGATTGGGTCTTCTCCCCAACAAGCTGGCCAAACACAGCCACTTGGTTATAGGACTGTTTAACTTTCTTAACAGCTTTCACTCCATCTGAGACCTTCTCAAAGCTCTCCACACTGGATCTTTTAACAGGAAAGTCAGTGGGTCCATTCACAACAGAAAATTTCTGGCTGTTAGGAACTGAAACTTTCTTGATTAAGTTTCAGAGGAACAGCCGTGTTTCCACGGTAAACATCTGATGAAGTGAGCTGTAGCTCACGAAAGCTCATGCTCAAATAAATTGGTTAGTCTCTAAGGTGCCACAAGTACTCCTTTTCTTTTCTTGATTAAATCACTTTCACACCCTTCAGTGGCAGTAAACTGCTTGCAAAGACTCCAGGAGGATTCCTTTCCCTAGGGGCTCTTCTATGCAACAAGTCACCCCTCACAGAAATTCTGCTCTTACCCTCCTTCCCTAGGGCTTGCTCTAGAGGAACGCTTTCCTGAGCAACAACAGACTCTTTCTGGGTCTCCCTTACATCCAGAATTACCTCTGGCCCATCCGGCGGATTCCTACACAATCCCCTTTCAGGCAAACTGACAGACTTCCTAGATAAACGGTCAGAAGCATTCTCCTTCCCTTTGCTACACACAAGTTCAGGAATCTTTTCCTTCTTGCTACAGGTTTCCACACCCTCAGTAGGTAACACAATCACATCACCTTCATGCTCTCCTTGTGCCCTGGCTAGGATCTCACCCTGATTAGACAGAGTTGCTCCACCCTTTCCCAGCCACACACTAGCAACAGGCAAAATACAAGCACCCGAATTGTCTGGTCTCTGGGATTTTACATAGACACTAACTGGATGCGACCTGTTACAGGGCCATTCTCCCGAGCAGAGACAAACTTAGGATCCTTTTCCCTTCCTGGTCTTTAGTTGAATCCAGAGCCAACTCTGAGACAACTGCACTCCCCTCAACCATCACAGGCTGAAAGGCCCCTTCTCTCTGCTCCATAGACAAAGAAGAGCCCGACACACTTTCTCCTTTCCCAGACACACAGCTTGGGATCTCATTCCCCTGGTCCCAGCACACAAGGCTGGTCACAGACAACTGCTTGGAGATCAGGGTAGCTCCCTCCACAGGCAAGTTAATACCCCTGACCCCTTTCCTTCCCTGTCACACTTCTCCACCCAGCTAACAGGTAAGGTCCAGGGACACTCATCTTCCACTCTCCTCGCCTTCCCACCCTGCTGACTAGACACAGCCATCAGCTCACAAGGCTGTCTAGGCTCATCCAGACTTTCCTTACCCAGCATCTTGCCACTCCCAACAGCTCCCCTGCCCTGCCTGTGTCTCCCCCCACTCAGCTGGGGTCTCAGCTCCCACTGTGCTCAGCGCTGCCCTTGCTGTCCCAGTGGGGGTAGGCAGCGAACTCGCTGCTTTCCTCACTGCATCAGAGCTAGGGTGAGCCCCCTGAGTCCCCCTCTCCGGTGTGCAGGGGGGGCGGGGAGCCCCAGGGGTCTGGTTACAGACAGGCAGGTAGCCTGAGCCTAGCCGCTCCTCCCCCCTGCCAGCCAGGTCATCTGCATTTTCACTGACCATTTCTCTCTCCACCAATTGGTTCCCTGGATTCAAATTCAAACCTTGGCCTTAAGAACAGTTAAAAACTGCCTAGGGGAAACTGAGGCACCCCCAGAATATTCAGAGGAAACATTAAGAACAGTCCCACTTCGTCACAGGCTGGAGCTCGCTGAGGGGACAGACCCCGTTGTTCTCACCTAGAGCTGCCCACTTTAGAAGATGTGCCCGTCTTTAAGCACCCCAGGTTCACAGAGGTGGCTGCCATGCTGCCACCTGCCCTCTACGACAGGCTGGCAAACAGAGACCAGGGCGCCCCTGCACGGTGTGTCGAGAACACAAACGGGCAGCATGGCCTGGTGGCTAAGGGAGCACTCGCCCGCAGCGGTGGAGTCTGCACCGAGACGTGCCTGCAGGGCAGGCGGAGACCACGGTCTGTGAGTTCGGTGAGGCCAAGGCTGAGTTCTCTCTGCCCCGGCATGTGGAGCAGGATCATTCCCCTGGTCTGAATAGCAGCCGGCATCCTCCCTTGCTGTGCCTCGCTTTGCTTGCAATTCCTAGTGCAGGCGCTAGGCTGCGGTGCTGGGCTGTGCAGTGTGGCTGTGTCTTCACGTCGGGCACCAGGTGGAGCTCTTGGCTTTCAAGCCGCTCGCTGGCTAAGGCACAGAGCGCAGGAGGAAGGTAAGTGGAGGGAGAGCAGCTGCATCAGGGAAGCTTCCCCTTGTACCTGCTGCATGTGCCCTAGGGGGCTGTCTTGGAGGGCACTGCAGTGGGTCTGAGCCGCTGTGAGCACAGCCGGGGTTCCGTGGTGTGACTGGGGGCTCTGACTGGTAGGATGTGACACCCCCAGCTCTTGCTGTTCGACAGCTCCCGCTCAGACTGGCTGGAATTGTACCATTTAACCCCCAAACCAGCCCCTTCCTTCATGCCTCATAACTGTCACTCTTCTCCCTAGTGGCTTTGGATGAGTGTTTTAGTTCCTGTGTGACAAGAACTGCGCCCTGCTAGTGGGGAAGCTGGCCCCTTGCAGGCCCATGTCTCCTGTGTTCCCACTTGTGATAAATGGCCCGTGGTGATACTGCTTCTCGGGGTCCTGCCACTCGCCAACCATTCAGAGATGGGTTGGTTTTGTTTCCCCCTGCCCCAGGTATCGCAGGAAGACACGAGAGCTCAGTTCCTGATTCCCGTGGGCTCGCTGGGCCGCAACAGAGCCGAAGCCTCTTTGGAACGGGCTCAGAACCTCAACCCCATGGTAGACGTGAAAGCTGACCCGGAGAATATCGAAAACAAAGCCGAAGATTTCTTTACTCAGTTTGATGCTGTAAGTGGAAGGTGGGGTGCATGTGGGGTGGGGGGCATTGGGCAGAGGTGTCCTTGGGTGGTTAATTGAAGTTGGTATAAAAACAGATGTAGTTAAACTAGTATGAATCCCTGTGTAGATGCTTTTAACTCGCTCTAAAGCTGGTTATGTCAGTTTAGCTTGCACCTGTATGTTTCCAGACGGAAGCTAAACCAACAGACCAGGTTTAAACCGATTTAAGCACAACCCTGCAGGGATTCACACCCGTTTAGCTAAACTGGTTTAAACCATTATCTTTAATTAACCTGATGCACCTTTGTGTGTAGCCACGGCTGTGAGTTGGCATGGATGGGGGAGGATCTTTATACCATTTGTTTCCTGTTTGCATATACTCTGTTTTGGATGGGTTTACTTCATTTTCTGGTTCCCCTGGGCTGGCATCTTGTGGGGCCATTGAGTTTCCAGCACTGCAGGAAAATTTTCAGGGAAAAAAAATCCTGAAAATGCAAACCTGTTACCATCACATAGTTAAGGATCATGACTGGGGTTGCTTTAGTCCATTTTCCTGATTTTATATTATTTCCTTCCAAAAAACCACCCCAAAACAGTAAAATCCATTCCTGGCCGACCTAACTTTTGGGCATAAGCTAATGGAGAGTGTCCCTTTAAATCTGTGTCACCTGGCTTCTACAGAATGACTGGGTTGGTCTGTGGGTGCTTTGCTGAAGGGTTGTCACTATGCGTCTGGTTTGGCAAGCTGAGTATCTGTTTGTAAACAGCATCTGCTTCTGTTCTGGCCTGTCTCTAGTCTGCAAAGCTGGAAGATGGGCAGGAGGGAATAAGGCCTTACTTATCCAGGAGACTTGACCGGAGTGGCTATTATGGCACACGCCGGACGCTAGCTACTCTGGGATGTGTCTCCATGCAGGGAGTGACTCTGGAGTAGCCATGCTGGTCCATTGCCCTGTGTGGACACGCCCTGCATTTAAATTAAATGAAAAGTGTCTGTGTTTGGCTTTGTTGCCCGGAGCAAGCTGGGCTCTGCCACCTCTCAACTCCTTATCCTCCCTGGAGAGGAGCCTGTTGGAATTAGCGGCCGTCACAATGTAGTGCTCTGCTGCCAGGAGGGATAATTGATAGTAGCTGCATGTAAAGCACCGTTCTTTGTCTCGCTGTGAGTGGAGGGCTGCCCTGCCCAAGACCCCTGCCATTGCCCAGGAGGGGCGGGGATTCACTCCCTCCTAGGGAACAGGGCCTGTTTATCTAACCCTGGTCTCAGAAGGGGGGTGGGGGGGCGGAGATTTGTAAATGTGTAGGTTCTGCTGCTCCTGTCCCTGTCGGGGTGGGGAGGAGTGACTGGTGCTTCTGCCTCCTCCCAGGTGTGCCTGACCTGCTGCTCCCGCTGCGTCCTGGTGAGGGTCGATCAGATCTGCCACAAAAGTGGCATCAAGTTCTTCACCGGGGACATCTTTGGCTACTATGGCTACATGTTCGCCAACCTGGGGGCGCACGAGTTCGTGGAGTAAGTCTGGCTTTGCGGGAGGAGAGCGGCCATCCCCCGAACACCCCCACGCTCGGGGGGTGCACTGAGACCTGTGGTACTAGCATAGGCATGTTGGCAAAGTCCCAGGCAGCACCTGGTATGTGCGGAACGGAGCAGCCCACGAAACCACAGGCCGCGGCGTACAGCTGGCAGCTCTGCGTGTTGGGCTCTTACCCTTGTTGGCCATCGTTCCATTTTTGGGAAGTCACCGTGAAGGCCTAACAGGCGGGGGAAGCTAAGTTACCAAAGGGGGCGGTCTGTGTGCTGGGAGGTGGGGGGAGATGCGCTGTAAATGGGTGTAATTGTGGCCATGATGTTTTGTGAGACCGTTCAGGCATGGAGGCTCTTCTGTGAGCCAGTGGGATTCTCTTGCACAGATCATCTGCTTCAGGGCGGATGGGTTTTGCCCCATAGCAGCCTTTCTTCCCCTCAGCACACAGCTGTGTGTGGAAGCCCGCTGCCGACAGGCTCGGCCTGTGTTAAAGCTGAGACCTAGTGTACTGTGTCCAGAGCTCGGAGGTGCTGGGCCTGCCGTCTTTCTCATGAGAACGTGAAATATGATGGGTTCCAGTTCTGGCCTCCCTCAGCTAGGGACTGCGGTAGTAAATCTCTCCCTGTCTCTCTGCAGAGAGAAGACCAAGGTCACCAAAGCCAGCCAGGGAGTGGAAGATGGGCCCGACACCAAAAAAGTCAAGCTCGATTCAACAGAGACAACCATGGTGAAAAAGGTGCGTGACAGCACCCCTGTCAGCCACCAAAGAGCACCCATGTTACGGGGAAACGTCAAGTCTACGTCTAGGTAGATTACCCCCCCTCCCCCGCCCCCTCTCCCCAGCAGAGGCGCTGGGTCTGTCTGGTGACTTGTGGTACACAGGATGCAGTTGTTAAGACAGCAGCTTCAGGGTGTGCATGGTGAGCCATGGGTGGGATGATTGCTGCATTGGGAAGACGTTATGGAGTTCCTGGCTTTGCTTCTGTCTGTTGCTGGTGAGCCATATGGCCTGGGTCTGCACCTCCTGCCTCATTTAGCTGTGTGAGCTCAATGTCATGAGAACAGAAGTGTTTTCCTCTCCCTTTGAAATGAGGGGCTGTGATGGCTGGTTACCTATCCCAGCTTGACAGCATGTTGTCTGTAATGGGGTTTGAATGATGAACCTGTTGTTTGCAGGAACATCTCTTTGTCCTGAGGTCTCTGTGGTCATTCAGAACTCTGGTCCTTTCTTTATAACCAGAGCCTAGATCCTCTGGGGGGTTCTGAATGGAGCCTTAAGAGTTATCCCGTGGTAACGTAAGGTAGCCCCAGTTGGCCAGAGCCAAGGGTGGAAGCCATGGGTAATATCAGTACAGATGATCTTGGGAGGTGTTGAGTGAGTAAAGGAAGTGTAAGGTGCCACGTTACCCTGGTGGCTGCAGAGTTTTCATCCCTATGAGAATCTCCTTGAATGGCTCCGAGCCAGAAACTTGCTGTGGAATTTCCCAGCTGTGTGTTGGTGTTCGTTCTGTCAGGCTGGGCTGTTGAGAAGCCAGCCTCGGTATGCAATAAATGAGTCTCGTTGGCCTTGGCTCGGGTCAGCGGCTGTGCACATTGAATGGCAGGGGTCCCTGAGCTGGTTCTGTCTAAAATTCAGCTTCTGGACCCAGCCTTCTGTGACTAGCTTATTGGATGAGTTAGGCTCCATCTACTCGCCCCCGCTTCGGGTGGGGAGGGGTTTTTACCAATATACTTGCACGGGAACAGCCCCTAGCATGGACACCGCTGTACTGTGATAGGTCGTTCCCCTTCCTGTCTGGGAACAGCTGTGCAGGTGGAAGGCACCATTATCCTGGTATCGCTGTGCCCTGCTGTAACTAGATCGGTTCACCTTGGGTGTGTAGCCAAGCCCTCCGCTCCCCCCCCAAACGCCAGGGCAGCACGTTGCTGCTGTCAGCTGATTGCTAAGCCCCTGTGTAAGCGGGAGGGTGGCTTGGGGGTGAAGGGAGATGGGAGAGGGCAGAGGCTTTCACGTTTAAAAGCCTCCGGGCCTGGCCATTGTTAGGGTCTCGCAGCTGGAAGTGGAAATCCCCCGGCTTTATCTGGCTATGAGGAGAATGCGAGCAGCTTAATGGCCTTTTGTGTCCTTTCTCTCGGCTTGTCAATCAGGGGGCGTTTAGTGCACTTTGCCCCAAGCTGGGCCAGATCGGAAGATATGGGAGTATTCCCCAGATGCCGCTGCTAGCCAGCTGTCCTCCTCCCCCTATCGGGGCTGGGATTCCGATCCGTGTCAGCTCAGGTTTAGTATGCAGCAGATTCCTATAGAGAGTTTCCAGCATGCCGATGCCTGGGACAAGTCCCCTCCGGGGAATATGGATCTAAAGGCCTGGGGGCAAACACAGTGCTTCCTGTGCCTTCTCTGGTGGCTTCACTGCAAATTCCCGAGCCCGCGGCGCCGTGGTGCACTGGCAGCAGCCTGGTGGGTTACTGCGGGGGCAGCTTCCCCAAGTGACAGAACGCAGCGAGCGATGTTTAGCGCTGCTTGTCGAGGCAAGGCCTCCACTCTTGTTTGGCGGCTCGTCTGTCCTCAGCGTTTCTTGTGACCTGGCTGGGGTTGCTTTGAGGGTCATGTGCCCTCCGGTGGAGCAGAATTGGGGTCACTTCGCAGTCACTCCACCGCCCGTTTCTCTCCCCTGCTGCAAGTCTGAATGCAGCCAGGGCCTGGGAGGGTGGCAATCTGCAGTGCCGCTCTCTGCCGCTGGGGTGCCAGAGAAACAGGAGCTTCTTGGCATCACCTTTCCTTTGTGTAACCAGACGTGCTGCACAGGGAGGCTCAAGGCAGCTTGTACGTGTGTTCTCTAGCAGTTAGGCAAAAGCAGGGATGGGGGGAATCAAGTGTTGGAACCAGTATCCTGTGGGTGTGGTGGCCCTTTCAGCCCGTACACTAAGACTGGGCTTCTGCCTGGAAGATCCTCTCTAACTCAGCCAGATGTTCTGGGTGGGACGCAGGAGCTGTTCTCCTGACAATTAATCCGACCGCCTGAGGCAGATGCTTTCTGGGACACTAGTGGCCTGAGCCCTGGTTCTCTGCTCCCCATTTAGACTCTGCATCCCGGGAGCTGAGCGCAGTGGGTGGGATTTTCCGGAGCTCTTAGCACTGGCCAAACCCTGAGGACAGGGAGTTTGTCCAGTGATTCTAGCGGGAGAGCCCTCTGCAAAGTGCTCTGAGCACAGAGTGTTGTTAACACTCTACTTCCAAGTCTCAGATTGAAACCTCCCCCTTGTCCCAACTCTGCATACTTCCCAGTCCATGGGCTCTGTGGGCTACTGGGCGGGGTGGTACATTGCAGCATTGTGCTGAGGATTGAGAGCCGCAGGGAGAGACTGCTCGGGAGGCTCCCCTGCAAGTGACTCATGGCGTTCCCAGGGTCAGAGCTAATTCCTTGACAGCATCCCTCCTCCAGGCTAGGCCATGTATTCAATCCAGCTGTGGGTAGCCGTGGTGGTTCCTGCGGCACTCAGCACTGCATGTAGCCCCCGGCGCTCCTCTGGACCACTTCCCTTGCCGGGCTGCTGTCTGCATCGCATGTGCGCCCGCATGAGACCAGCGAGCTGTTCTGGCTGGGGCAGATTGCGCTCTGCAGCTGGCAGGAGTTAAATGTTTGAATTTCTGAGACCCCAAGAGGTCTCTAGCCAGATTCCCGTCCGGCTGTGTTCCTGCTCTCTGGAACCAGGGCAAGAGAGTGCCCCTGAGCAGGGCTCTTAGAATACCCTGCCCCAGGTGAATCCCGGACGAGCGTGCAGAGTTTGGGAATCAGGGAGTGATGGTGATCAGCAGAGGCCCCTGCAGACTTTCCCCACTTAACCCCTTCATAACTCTTCCCCATCTCTTGCCCCTACAGCAGGCTTTGGACCAGGCACTCGGCTCCGTCCGCTGGGTGGCTAGCTCACTTCTGCCTCCACAGCCTGATCTTGTGTCGGTCCCTGGCCACCTCACACTGAGTCGAGGGCTGGCGTCACTGGGCCCGTGGCTAGTCTTGCGGGCCGGCCTGTGGCCCGGTCACTGAGCCCAGGGCTGGCGTTGCTGGGCCGGCCTGCAGTCTGGTCACTGAGCCCAGTGTTTGTTCCCTGATCGATCCGCTCTCCGTAGGCAGGACCCGCCCCCAGCCCCTCTCACGCTGGCTTTCCCATTGCAGCGGGTGGTTTTCTGCCAGCTGAAGGAGGCGCTGGCAGTCGACTGGAGCAGTGAGAAGGCGAAGGCAGCCCTGAAGCGCACCGCCCCGGACTACTTCCTGCTCCAGGGTAAGGGATGCCTGGGAGGCCTTGTGCTCGCACCCTCCCAAGGAGGGGTGGGGTTGGGGAGCAGGCTGCTTCCCCACTCTGTGACTCAGCTTCCCCATCCTTGCCGGGAGGAGGCCACAGGCACAGTTCCCACGAGGTGCGTAGTGGGGGTAGGCTCTGAGGCTTTATCCTCCCACACATGCACCCCAGTGTTGGCTGGGCTGGCGAGAGCCACGCACTGTGCCTGGCTCTCTGAATGCTGTGCTCTCCTCCTGGGGAGACGGCTGTTCCCCCAGAGAGCTGCTCCTGTCCTGCTCTTGGCTTGCTCAGGCCTCTGCACTCAGCTGGGAGTGGGGTCTGCTCGTCTCTGCCCAGCGCAGGCCTGGCCAGCGCGCTGTCAGCGCCAGACTCTGCCGAGGAAGCGCCAGGCCCCGCTCAGCCGAGCAAGCACGCGGCACTTCCTGTGGCAGGAGCTGGCTTTGATTTGTTGGCTTTGAGGTTAATGCAAGTTTACCATAACAGCAGTGAGCTAAAAATACCCGGGCGAGCGTGGAAACAGCCGCGCTCCCTGGAGCGGAAGCGCCCTGCCAGCTAGGAGGGACCGGCCCGGCCCCAGCGTGTGGTTTGCCCGCTGCCCTCTCCCTCCAGCGCGCCGCGCTCAGGCGCCGGTGCCCACACGGGCTGCAATCTCGGTGAAGCCACAGCCCCAGGCGGGGTTTTCCAGTGACGTGAGCCAGCGCTGGCTCCCAGATTAATAGCCTACACCACTTCTGTCCCAGAGCCGGGGCTGTGAGCTCCTGCCCACGCCTGGCAGCGCCCACCTCCCCGCACAGCAGGGGGTCCAGAGGGTAAAGACAGGGCTAACGCTCGCTGGGGCTCACTACAGGCATCGGACACGCCTGCCGCTCCTGGCTGCCTCGGAGGTATCCAGGCCTCCCATCCCCTCCCCGCTGCCTGGCTAGGATTCCTCCTGCTGAGTCAGGCTCTGGGGGAGGAGGTGTTGGAGTTGCAGGGCTCCAAGCCTTGTGCCGTCCCGCTCGCTGGCCTGTTCCCTCCAGAGCTGCATTGGCTGCTGCTGTGGCCGAAGAGCCAGCACTGCCTGCCTGCCTGTCTGATGCTGGGCGATCGGCTCTGGCTGCCCCTGCGTCTGGGAGGGGACTTGACCCTGCCCGTCGCTGGAGACTGTTTTCCCGCTGGCTGTCGGGCAGCACTCGGCGTCTGACTGACACTGCTCGCCTGTGTTCAGTCCCCAGCCGTGCGGGGCTTTCCCCAGCCATTGGAGGCAAAACACCTTAAACAATAGGAGAACGTGGCTGTCAATTGGCAAATTGTCCCCGGGGCTCGCAGGCAGGGGTAGGACGGAAATGGATTCAAAGCCCCCCTTTGAAATGAACGCCGTATTCGTATTCCTTTGTTCTGGCAGCGCCCGGGCCCGGATGGAGAGCGGGGCTCCATGGGGCCAGGGCCTGCACAGACAGTGTGAGCGAAAGTCCCTGCCCCAGAGAGTTTGATCTGAACCCACAAAGGAGACACTGGAGGGACTGAGGCACTGAGAGGGGCCGTGACTAAGGTTAGCTAGCAGGTCAGTGGCAGAACTGAGAATAGACCCCTGGATCCCTGAGCTGCAGTCCCGTCACACTGTCTGGTACGCGTTGGTGCCTCTGTATTGGCCTAGGTATTCAGCAGTCACTGGAGCTGTTCCCGCCTCTGCCAGAGCGCTGGCTCCCAGTGAGGGTTAGTGGTGGCCGAGGTCCCTGTTCCCGGCTCTGCCGGGGCGCTGGCTCCTCATGAGGGGTTGGTGGCCGAGGTCCCTGTTCCCGGTTGTGCCGGGACACTGGCTACTCGTGAGGGGTTGGTGGTGGTTGGGCGCTGGCTCGCTGTCGGGGTTTCCTTCTCTGCTGACCTGTAGCGGGCTGCAAAGTGCTGACGCTCCCAAAAGATGAGTTAAAATAGCTGCTCCTGTTTGCTTTACCGTAAGTCATTGCAGACACGCTGGGCCTCTTGGCTGCTTTCCCAGCAGCCCCCAGGACCCTGTCAGATGTGGCAGGGGAGGTAGCCGCCCGGTGCCAGCCTGCCCCCTCGTTAGCGCCTGGGCAGACGGCACGGATGGCAGGCAGGCAGCCCAGATAAACACCAGGCCCAGCTGCTGCCTGTGTTCTCTGCCCTTCCTGGATCTTCCGACGTGATCTGTGCTGGGCTGGGAGTCGCTCCCCTGGCTCCGGGAAGATGGATGGCGGGGCCTAGACTGACCCTTCGGCTCTATCGCCCGATGAGCCAGCAGCTCAAAAGAAAAGAGCAGACCTAAGGGCTTTGGCCTGTGGGGTGGCTGGAAGGCAACAAGCCAGGCCAGGGTCTGGGTGGGGAGAGAACCAGCCTTCAGACCTGGCGGTGGCAGTGATCGGGGCGTTCCGGCACCGCTGTGCTAGGAGGGGGTTGGGCGGGGAGCTCGGCTGCTGAAGGGTTTTGTTCCAGGGCAGGGCTGGAGCCGCAGCTTTGCCCAGCTCAATCAGAACCCGTCCAGCTGGCAACGCTGCCTCCCCAAAGCACTCTGCGTAGCTTGGGGGACCCCGGCACCGGCCTGAGAGCGAGCGTGTCCCTGTTCTACAGACGGGGCGTCCAGCGATGTGCTTGGGTCACTAGGCCTGGCCTCTGGCCATGTCACCCCGAGTTATTCTTTGCCGTCGGTACATTGGCAGTGCTCCGTGCCAGCTGAGATCAGGGCACCGTGTGCCCAGCATGACACAGGCAGACCATCCTCTCTTGCCATCCAAGCAGGTCTGATGGGAATAGATCCTAGCCCTCCTGAACCCCAGGCCAGTGCTCTGTCCACTGGTCCAGGCTACCTCCACCTGGCATGAACCGTGTGCATGTGCATCTCTGACCCAGGCACGGGGCAGCTGTGCCAATGCCCTCGGGCGCGCACAGGGTCTGTAGCAGGGAATTTTCCTGCAAGTGGAGCCGTGTTCTCTGGATTCTCCCATTAGCACTTTTCTTGGCCACGGCGCAGTAAAGGTCTCCCCAGGCAGAAGCCCAGTGAGGAATCTCGTTGGTTATCGGAGAGGGTAACTAGCATGCTCAGGGATTGGGATTGTGACCTTCCCCTCTTCCCACCCCTCCCCCCCTCCAGTGCTGCTGAAATTCCGGACGGATAAAGGGAGGGACCCGTTGCCGGAGAGCTGTGCCGAAGACTCGGAGCTGCTGCTGAAGATCCGAAATGAGGTGCTGGACTCTCTGGGCGTCAGTGCAGACCTGCTGCCTGACGACTTCATCAGGTGCGCTGGTTTGGCTGCAGTCCAGAGTCGGGGCTGGGATCGGGACTCTAGGCCTCGTGCCAAGCATGCAGTTCAGTCACATCCTCACGGGAGAGTACCTTCCCTTGGCCAGGTACCATTGTCCGCCCTGGGTGCTCCTCACTGCCCACATGTAAACAGGAGCAAAGCGGGTCCCAAAGGAAGTGCCTGTCCAATGGGCCTGTCTGCCAGACACGCGCGCACACACACACACCCCCGTGTGTCCCGGCTACGTCCCTTGGGGGCTGCCCATCATGGGGTACTGGAGCTTGCATGTGCCCACAGGTACTAGACTGAAAACTTGACTTTGTGAATCACCTGGGGCATGTGTCCGTGGCTTGTGAATAGCCCCCTGGCTCCATAGGGTGTCTTGGTGTCTCTCTTCCGTGGGTGCAGGGATTTCTGGGGGGTGGAATTGCCTTTCCTGTACCAGCTCTGCTGGGGTTCAGAGCCTCCTCACCCACCTCGTGAGGCGCAGCTCCTCCCTGCGCTGTGAGGGGGATGCCTGCTCCAGACTGGCCCCTCCCAGGGTCCGGGCCCCACTGCCTGGGGCCCAGCATGGGGCCATGCCGCTGCCTGCAGCGCTGAGCCAGCCCCACAGCAAGGAGCGCATCGCAGGATCATTAATCTGGCTCTGATCCCTTCTGGGCAGCCGCGGTTCTGCATCACCAGTGACCTGAGCCGTCTGGCTGCGCTGCCCCGTGGGTGAGCACAGAGCCTCCCGGCCACGCCTGGCTGGGCTCCGCTCCCTTGCCTGGGTCGTCTCGAGCGCTGTTCTGCCCTGCTTGGCTGTGTGGGCCGGCGCATCCTACCCTGACGCGAATGGATGGGCTGCTGGGAAGGCCCGGCTCCTCCCTGCTCTCCCAGGCTGCGGCGATCCTGTCCCTGCAGCTCCAGGGAGACCCTGGCTCACTCTATCCAGCAAGTCCCAGTGCTCAACGGGCGGATGAGAGCTGGATGCAGTCCCAGCTGCCCTGACCCAGGGAACTGCCCCATTGGGCAGAGGGGCCCTAGGGCAGTGATGCCCTGGGCTGAGAAGGCCCAGCTGAAGCTGTGGACCTGGGGCAGAGATGGCTCCAATCAGCCCTGAGCACATGGGAGAGACCCGGGTACCTGGGCCAGGTGGAGGCAGTGATGGGCTGGACCAGCGGGGATGTGGGAGCCAGGGCAGATGCTGCAGGTTCCCCTTTCCCCCGTGAAGGGGGAGGGGTGCTGCGGGATGGGAGCTGCTCCGTGGGGGTGGGGGGGTGCATGACTCCCCACCCTCTGACCCTGCCTTCGTGTGTGGGCTGGAAGGACCCTCCCTGTGCCCCCGGATTCATTTCAGCCTGAAAATCCCACCCCGCCTGCATGTTGCCACACGCTGCCCAGGGAGCTGCAGGCCGCTGTGCGCCAGCAGGAATGGCGGGAATGCGCCCCGGGCACACGGCAGATATTTCTGGCCCTATTTTTAGAAGGGTCGCATGCAGCATGCGAGGGGCTGGGACAAGACACCCGTGTGGCTAATGAGCTCCCAGCAGTGACGGCTGCTCAGTGCTCACCTCTTGAAGGCCTTGGACCCCCCGGGGCCTCGTCGCATTGGGGTCTATCTTGGGCCCGCTACCCCGTCCCCTCTGGCCATGGCTCCTGCCCCTGTCCAATTGTCCTGTCTCGCTGCACCCCTGCCCACCTTTTTCTGTCTCTCGGGGCCCCTCCCGATCATCTCGGGGGTCGGGCCAGTTGACGTACCCAGCTGGGAATGACTGCCAAGGCAGCCCTTTCCCTGAGGAACCCTGTGCCCCACGCCCCCCAAAACACTTCACCCTTAGCTCAGTCCTCGCTCTGGTTCTCTGCCCCAGCCCATGGATCTAACAGTCACGCTCTTTGCAGACCCCAGCGTTCCCCCTGCCCAGGAGTTTTCCTGCCAGGCCTGCCTGGCAAGGGTCACCCGTCTCATCCCTTCCACTGGGCTTGGGCCGGGCTGTTAGTCGCTTCTCTCTCATTCACTAGGGTGGGAAGGCTGGGTGGCTGGTCTGGTCATGCCCCGGGCACGGGGCAGCCGGCAGCACATTGGCACTGGGACTTGGGGTGCTGAGCCAGTCGGGCACTGACCTGGCGTGTTTGTTCCTTTCAGCTATTGCTTCTCTGAAATGGCTCCCGTCTGCGCAGTGCTTGGAGGGGTCCTGGGACAGGAGGTCGTCAAGGTAACGGGTGTGGGGCTAGGCTCAGCTGTCAGAGATAGGGTAGTACACCATGGCCGGGAGGAGAAATTTACCCTCCATCACACAGTCAGTGGCAGAGCCAGGATAGAACCCAGGTGACAGAGTTCCCAGCCCCCCCATCTCTAACCACTGGCCCCCCCTCCCCTCCCAGTGCCTGGAATAGAACCCAGGTGTCCTGTCTCCCAGCACCCCCCCTTCTCTAACCACTACACCCCACTCCCTTCCCAGAGCTGGGGATAGAACCCAGGAGTCCTGGCTCCCAGCTCCCTCATTTCCCCCGCCTGTGCAGACAGAACGGGCGGGGACCAGGCGAGGCTTTTGCAGGGAGGTGGACCGTGCTGGGTTCGTGCGGAGGCGCTGTGCCCCCTCCCAGCTGCCTGGCACAGCTGCTGGGCAGCAGCCTGTCGCTGCTCCTCCGGCCTGGGAGCCCTGAGCATTCCTGGGGCTGGGTGTGTCTGGAATCCCCGCCCAGCCCGGCTTGGTGGGGAAGCTCGGTGCCCTGCGCCAGGCACGGCCCTCCCTTCTCCCAGCCCCCTTGGCGGCGCTGCTCTGCTGGGCCCAGAGGCCTGGCTGGCAGCTGGTGGGAGGGTCCTCTCCCTGCCCCCCGCTCGGTCGGCTGGTACCAGTGGAGCGCCCCGGGAGGGGTGCAGTGTGGCTGGGGGTGGGGGCTGCTGGGTGAGTCCCAGGCCGGCCACTGACTTGCTGTGTCCAGGGCTGACCGCTCCCCGCCTCTCCTGGGGCCCTAAGCTGGGCCCCGTCTCCGAACTCCCCGTGCTGGGTTTGGGCCCTGGCGCCCCTGGCCGAGAGCCGCTCTGCAGTGGGATTAGTGCTGCTTCCCCTGCTGGGCCCCTGCCCGACCTCCTGCCCCCTGTGCAGGAGCTGCTTCCGGCTGTGCTTACCCCCACGGGGTGCTCTGCCCCCCACGGGTGCTGGGCAGCCCTGGCATGGGTATTGCTCTCTGCAGGGCGGTGACACGACATCCCCCTTGGTGGCGGCTGCGGCTTCCCTCTTACCGTGCTCTCTGCTGGAGCAGCCTCTGCTCCTGGGGCCGGGTGTAAAGCAGTGTGAGCGGGCGTGTGCCCCCATTTCACCTGAGGTTGGGGACAGTGGGTGGCAAGTGCCCCCCGGCTGATGCTTCTCCACCCCCCAGGAGCCGCCCATGTGGGGTGAAGGAGTTGCCCATAGAAGCTTCTAGCAAGGGGGGGGCTTTCCCCTCCCTGCCCTGGGTGGGTTCCTGGAGCTGGGATTTCGGCTCCAGCCAGGCTGTAACAACGCCCTCTTTCCCCCCCCCCCCCCAGGCCCTGTCCCAGCGGGATCCACCCCACAACAACTTCTTCTTCTTCGATGGCATCAAAGGGAACGGGGTCGTTGAGTGCCTGGGTCCCTGCTGAGCCTGGAGTCGCTGGCCTCCCAGTGCGTCTGCCTGCAGCTGCGGTTCAGCACCTGGAGCCCCCCCAGCATAGCCCTGGAGTGCCACTTGCACCACCGTCCTCTCCAGCTGCAGCCCTGCGGCCAGCACAGACGTGGCCCCCACGGGTGCCGGAGGGGCGTAGCCCTGCTGAGGCCTGTGCCGGGGGGAGGGGGGGCAATCCCCCACTTGCTCGCCCTGTGCATTCTCCTGGGCTCTCAAATAAACTCTCTTCTTCCCAACTGGCTTCTTTCCTTCCAGCGCAGCCCCCTCCAGGGTGGGAGCCCAGGCTGGTGGGGCTGGCAATGCTGGGGCCCGCCACCCCCCTCGCTACGCTGCTGTAAACGCACCCCAAGCTGTCCGGTGCTGCTGGGCCCAGGCCCCCTTGGTCTTGCTCCCGACCCACCAGCTACTGCTGGCCGGGGCCCTGCTTTGCCCTGCTGCAGGGGAAACTGCCTCTGTGCATCTCCTGTCAGCCATGGCTCAGGGGAAAGGGCACAACCAGGCCGGTGTAGGGCAGGCCCCTCACCCCTGGCCAGCCTCCTTGTGCAGAGCTGCGGGGTGGCTGGTGCAGGGGAGCGGCCCGCAGCGCCTATCTTGAGCTTTAGGAAGCACTTAGGACTAAAATAGCTCAGCTAAGTGGCACTTAGCTGGGAGGGGGCCGGGAAGCCATGGCTTGAGTCCAGGGTCTGGGCTCACCCCCTGTGCCAGGGCTGGCCGTGCTGCAGGGCTCCTGTAACTCCTGGGCTGCCCAGCAGCCAGGGGGCCCAGGCCAGGGATGGCACTGCTGTTTTCCACATGCCCCCACCCCCATTGTGCTTCCAGACAGAGCCAGCTGGCACTGTGGGGGGTCGGTTGCTCCCTGGCCCTCGCTGGAAGAAGGTGGGGTCAGGCAGAGGGGGCCTGGGGTGAGAAGTCTGGGCCATGCTGCACCCCAGGTGGTGCGGGACTGTGCCCTGGGATGGGTGAAGCTAGAGGCCCCTGGCAGCCATTCCCTTTCCACACCCAGCTCTGGCTCCGCGGGCAGGGGCCCTGGCTGGGCCAAGTCGGCATGTGGCTTCCTGTTCTAAAACTGGCCTTGACCTAGCTCTGAAATAGCCCCTGAAAGTGGCCGGGCCAAGGGCGCTGGGGATCCCCCACCGCTGGGAATGACAGATGCAGGTGCCTCTTTGCTTAAATCCAGTTTTATTGAAAAGGAAACGTACAAAAAAAAGCCACTGGTCATGTACAGCAAGCGCGTCCCCCTATGTACAGTGTCCCCATATGTACAGCACCTCTCCCCCTGTACAGTGTGCCGCTCGGTGCAGTATTTACAGTGTGTGACTGCCACTCCCCCGCCCACCTGAGCACGCCCACCGCTCCCCCTGCGGTGAACCTTGGCCAGCACCTCACCTGCCCTGACCCCCAGGGCAAGGCAGAGCTCTGGGCTGCCCATGCCCGAAGCCCTGGCAGCAGCGCCCCCCTGCCCCCCCCAGCAACCTGTGCGTGGGGAGGGGGTGGCACCAGAGCCAATGTGGCAAGGGCAGGGGGGGGTCACAGGTCCCTCTCCCCCAGATCTCTCAGGACGCCCAGCGGTCTGCAGGCAGGGAGGGAGCAGCGAGACGGCTGGCTGAGCCCCCCCCCCCCCCTTCATAGTTTGCCTTCCCTGCTGCTGGAGCCCCAGCACTTCCTGCTGCCCCGAGGGGAGTTGGGGGTGCAGGCAGAGGCAATGCCTGGGGCTGTCATGTGCCACCCCCCGCCACAGACACAGGGCGCTCCCCGAGAGGAATGCGGGGGGGAGGGGGGGCTGAGTCCCTGGAGCACCAGCCGAGAGCTGCGTCTGCTGCGGCCGCTCCCCATCATGGGGCCCTGCGGGCACATCCCTGCCGTGCGGGGCTCCCACTCAGTACTTGGAAATAAATAAATAAATACAGTGCCCGCGGTCGGGGCAGCAGCCTGGGGCCCAGCCCGCAGGAGCCATGGCTTGCGTGGGGGGGGGGATTTTTGGTTACGAGAACCAGTTATGAGCTCTGGAAGTTGCTACATTTTGCCAAGAGGCTCCGTAGTCTGCGCTGGGGGCTGGTCTCCCCCCACGGCTCCGGCCCCTGGGCGGGCTAGTTGGGCTGCAGCTCGGCCATCACGTCCACGGGCATGTTGTAGAGGGCGCCCAGCAGCTGAGAGATGAAGTGGTAGAAACGGGCCCAGAGGGCACCTTGTCGCTGCCGCTCCCGCCACTGGGAGGACAGAGAGAGGCCAAGTTAGCCCTGCAGCAGGACTCTCTGCCGCCCCCCCCCCCCCCGGCCCAGCCAGGCAGAACCCCCCGCTCCCCATGGGGCTGGCCCTCTGGCAAAGGCCTCCGGGCACGGCTGGCACTGGACTCCCTGCACTAACCACCAGGCTCCAGTGGGGCTGGCTGCCTGTTTGCTAAATCCCTGGGGCGCCCAGGGCTGGCCGTAGCCCCAGGCAGCCTCCCAGTCCCGCGGCTGCCCCAGAGGGCGGTCAGGGCGCCCTGCTGCGGGGGTGGCATGGGGCTGACCAGCTACGCTGGCCTGGTCGGGGAGCCGGGCTGCCTCTCCCATGCTCACACTAAGCTGCCTGCCGCTCGCTCCCTGGCCTTATATACCCAGTGCTATTTATAGCTGGTGACTCAGCGGCTCGCTTGCCCAACCGCCCCTTCCGCACGGGGAGGGGTGGTGTGAGATTCCCGTGCCTGCAGGCCAGCCGGGGGCTGGATCAGCACAAGCGTGCGGGGGGGGGGGGGGGGTCCTACCCCTGGCTCTGGGAGGGAAGTGGGGCGCAGTGGTGAGAGCAGGAGGGTTGGCAGCCAGGACTCCTGGGTTCTATTACCACCTCTCTTTCCCTGGGAGGGCCACTAACCCTTTCCAGCCCCCAGCCCGTGGAGCATGACTCCAGCAGAAGCTGGGCCCCTCTGCCCTGAGCTCGCTACCCCAGCAGCAAGACCAGAGTCCCCCCTAG
Source organism: Lepidochelys kempii (assembly GCF_965140285.1). Taxonomy (NCBI): domain Eukaryota; kingdom Metazoa; phylum Chordata; order Testudines; family Cheloniidae; genus Lepidochelys; species Lepidochelys kempii. The sequence goes on along the minus strand of NC_136402.1, from coordinate 850,631 downwards.
GCTGGACAGGTTCCCTTCAAGGATCGCCACCCACAGCCCAGGCTCCCTTCCCTGGGCACCGCCCCCTGCCCCCTCTGATCTTCCCCCACCACCCCGGTCTCTCCGATGGGACTCACCTGCCTCTCGTGGGCCTGGTGGAAGGCGTCACCCATGCGCCGCAGCTGGGCCCCCAGCGCATGCTCCGGGTCCAGGGGCTCCCTGGGGAGGCGGCCGTTGGACACGGCGCCCTCTGGGGCTGGCTCTGTGGGGGGCTGCTCTCTGTTGGGCCCCTCATCCTGCATGGGCTGGAGCTCTCCTGTGGGGTGGCAGATCCAAGCGGTCAGGGCAGCAGGACCCACGGGGGGGGCAGGCTGCAGGGCTGGTGCCCCAACGGCCCCTCCCAGGAAAGAGGTGAGCCCAGCGCCCGCCCTCCCCCCAGTGGTTGACACCCCAAATCCGGGCAGGACCTTCCCCAGCAGGTCGGGGGTGGCAGGGGGCTCTGACCCTCACCCCATGGGGAGCAGCGGCCGGTGAATGGTTGCTGAGGCCTCGCTCCCAGGGCTGGCGTCGGGCCCAGAGGGGTCGGGCCAGGATACGGCTCCCGATAGACACAGGCCCCAGCGCTCGTCAACAGGAAAGCCCAGAACAATTCCCGTGTACGGGGTGGGGGGGGGGCGGCCCCAGGCCAGCGGATCAGTAGCCCCATCTCCCAGCTGATCTGCGGGATGCCCGTTTCAACCGACCTCTGGCAGCGCCCCGGCCTGAGCTCAGCAACGGGCGCGTGCGGCTGCTCTGGCCATGTCTTCTGCCCTCGGTCACCGCCCCGGGGCCCTGGCACCTGCAGCCTCGTGACCATGGCAGTGCGAAGCTTGGGGGCAAGGGGTACAGACCTGCCCCATGCCCAGCCTAGAGCTGCACTGCCCGTGGAGACTCACCCAGCCCCCCTGGCATGGCACCCGGGGGGAGCCCTGCAGAGATGTAAACTCTGCCCGGCTGGGACATGCCCGAGCTTGTCAGCCCAACTGAGCTGCCCGGGTCGACCTCCCCATCCCCACAATCACACTCTGCCATCTGCCTGCCCGGCTCCTTGCCTCCCGCCGGCTAACAAGCAGCCCCTCGTTAGCCAAGTGAGCCGGACGGCGCCCTGGGGGAGGAGAGCCATGAGTCAGCAGCGCGGTCTGGGGCCGTGCACTGTTTACTCAGACACGAGGTGTCTCAGCTCCATGCGGCAAGGGAGCCTGTCGTCGCTGGCTTTGCTGCCGGAGCCCCAGCCGGATGGTGACACAGATCCTGCCGGGCTGGGGCAGCACGGCGACTCCGAGCCACCACGGGAAGTCTCCGGCAGGGGCTAGCAGGGCCACGGCTAATGGTGTGTGGCAGCTGGGGGCGCGGGGGGGGAGGGGGGCATCCCACAGGAAAACCCAGGGACCAGTGCAGCACAAGGGAGCATGGCCACCCCCGAGCCCCGCGGGCTCTGATGGTGCATCAGCCTGCACGACAGGTGACACTGGACCTGTCCCTTTGGTGCTTGTGCGACCGCACTAGGGTGGGGGTGGAGACTAGCTGGGGGTATCTGGGTTGCCCCCACTCCCCTGAGCTCAGCTGCGCTGCATGGGCGAGTCAGAACGTGGCCTGGCTCATTCTCCCAGGCTGCCTTAGTCCTGGGGTCGGAGGATCAGGGCCTGGCACTTGCCCTGCCTGTGACCCCACAGGGCTCCAAAGGAAGGGTCCCTGTCTAGGGAGGAGACAACCAGAGCTGGTGCCAGACACAACGGGGCTGGGCAGCCATGTGCCCAGCTCACCGTGCCCGGCACATGCCACCCCTCCCAGAACCACTGCCCGGACCGAGCCTGCCCTGGCCACAGGCTGCCTACGGCACCCACTGGCACCTGCAATCGGGGGGCACAATTAGGCTGCAGCTGTGGCCACAGGGGGCAGCTGCCCCGGCCCCTCAGGGAGGAGTGGGAACCCAGAGATGCCCCGGCTATAAAAGGCAGGGGCCGCTCAGGGCAGGAGCTGACCTCTAGGGCCAGGCGGTCTCATGCCCAGGGCAGGGCATCCCCTCAATGCTGGGTTTCCTGCCCCTTTCTCCACCCCCTCTGGCCGTGCCGGTCCCCAGGGAGAGAGATGCCGTGCCGGGTAGGGGGGGCACTCGCAGGGAGACTCACCATGTGCCCTGCTGCTCCTGGTCCTGCCAGCTTCGGGGGCGTCCCAGCGCCGGGCACCGCTGCCGGCGCTGCGGCTCCTGGGGGGCTCCGGCCCCCGGACACAGCGGTAGAGCGAGCAGGGAGTGGGGCCGTCGGGGCAGAGGCCGCAGTTCAGCCGGGGTGGCAGGGCGAGGCTGCCCGGGCAGACGGCGGGCGGCACGGCCACCGGCCCCCCCAGCAGGAAGGCTGGGTCCCCTGGCAGGGCGGCTGTCGGCTCAGAGCGGCTCCCCTCCTGCAGTGGTCTGGCCATGGCGCTCGGTGAGCTCTGCAAGGCAAAGGACGGGGCGGTCAGGGGACCGGGCAGGACCCGGGCAGGGGGACCGGGACCGCGGCCGGCTGCCTCCGGGGCGCAGGGGCCCGCGCTCCCCGCCAGGGGTCGCCGCAGAGCGGGCGGGGGGGGGGGGCGACACCAATGTTTGTAAACAAACCCAGGCAGCCCCGACGGTGCCCGACCCCCCTCCCGCCGGGTGCCAGCAGGTCCCGGCCCGGCTCAGCCCGGACGGGGTTTGGTGCAACCGGCGGAGGCTTTTCAGGAGAGATCTGGGGGTGGCGAGGGGGGCTGGGCATCTGCCCCCCCATCCACAGGCACCGGACCCCCCAGCTCCCCACACACCGCCCCCCAAGCCACGGACACCCCCGAGCCCCAGCTCTCCTAGCAATCCCTGCCCTGCGTCCCCCCAACGCCGCCCCACGCCCCGGGCGCTGCCCCTCCGCAGGACCGAGCCAAGACACCCGGGCCCCGCCCCGGCTGCGTCCCCGCCCGGCACCAAAACAATCTCCATGTGCCGCGGGCGCCTGCCCCCGCCACCCGCGCCGCGCCCCGCCGCCTCCGGACCCTGCTCAACCGCCCGGGCCTCGCTTACTGCAGCTGCATGAACCCTCCCGGGGCGGCTCGGGGGTCGCTGGGTCCCGCGGAGGCTCCGACTGTGCGCGGCGGGCGCGGGGAGCTCGGCTGCACCGGGACCAGCGAAGCCACAGCAAGTCGCGCGCGGACCCCGGCCGCTCCCGGGGCTCGAGGCTGGCGCCGCCCCCCGGGCCGTGACGTCAGCGCCGGCCCGCCCCCGCGCGGGCAAGTTCGGGCTTGTGCAGGCGTCTGGGGCGAGCGGGGATCCCCCGGGGGGAGGGGTGCCGGATGCGCGTCCGGGGGTGTCCGGGCTCTAGAGGTGGAGGGGTGCATGGGGGTGCAGGGAAATGGGGGCGCCAGGCCCCGGGGGTGCCAGGGAATGGGGGGTGCGTACCTGGGGAGCAGGGTGGAGGTGCAGGCTGCATGCCCGGGGCTGTGGGGGTGCACGCATAGGGCCGGGGGTGCCGCGGGTGCGCTAGGGTCTTGAGAGAGGGAGGGAGGGGTTGGTGCATGCATGGATCGTGGGGGCGCACAGTGGGGCATGGGGCTACATGGGGTGAGGGCTGGGGGCTTAGGGCAGGGAGAGAGTGGGGGGCCTGCTGGATCCGTGAGAGGGAAAGGGGGCCTGGGCTGCCCGGGGCATAGTGCTGCGTGGGAATGTGGGGAGCGGGGTGCACGGGAGCCGGGACCCCGCAGAACTGGGGCGGAGGGCGGTTGGTTGGGACGCGCGATGAAGTTAGTCGGAGCCCTGCTGGGCAGAAGAAAACACTCCGCTCAAGTCAGTCCCTGGCCCCCCCGAGGGGACATTTAGAACCTGCCGCCCCCCAGTGCAGCCCTACCATGTGCACCCCCCTTCCGCCACGTGACCCTCCCCCTCCCCGCACTGGATACGGCAGGTCTTGCCCCCACGCCATGGGCAAGGCGGGTGGATGGCACAGAGCAGCGTCACTCCAGCAGGGCGAATCCCCTAAAGCCGCCCGGCCCGATGGCTGAGCTGCCGGTGGCTCCGGGGCCCAGGCCTCACGCAGGCTGCGTCGCCGCACGCCTCCCGGGGCGGATGAAACATGACACTGAGGGGACCATGCTGGTTCCAGACGCCCCTTCTCCTTGTCCCTTCGGTGAGAATAACCTTAGCTCTGACCCCAGGCTTCCCCCAGAGGCAAATAACACGTCCCACTGCCTCACAAACCTGAACTGTGTCCCTGTCCTCTGAGACCACAGTCCTGTGGCTTGCACCGTTAGGACGACTGCTGTTTGTCATCTCTGCTGCAACAGTGCCTAAAGAACAGAGTCCCCGCTGTGCCGGGCGCTGCCCAGACCCCGACCGAGATCGGGGCCCCGTCGGGCCAGGCGCTGCCCAGACGCCGACCGAGATCGGGGCCCCGTCGGGCCAGGCGCTGCCCAGACGCCGACCGAGATCGGGGCCCCGTCGGGCCAGGCGCTGCCCAGACCCCGACCGAGATCGGGGCCCCGTCACGCCGGGCGCTGCCCAGACCCCGACTGAGATCAGGGCCCCGTCATGCCGGGCGCTGCCCAGACCCCGACTGAGATCAGGGCCCCGTCGGGCCAGGCGCTGCCCAGACCCCGACCAAGATCGGGGCCCCGTCACTCCGGGCGCTGCCCAGACCCCGACCGAGATCAGGGCCCCGTCGGGCCAGGCGCTGCCCAGACCCCGACCGAGATCAGGGCCCCGTCATGCCGGGCGCTGCCCAGACCCCGACCGAGATCAGGGCCCCGTCGGGCCGGGCGCTGCCCAGACCCCGACTGAGATCAGGGCCCCGTCATGCCGGGCGCTGCCCAGACCCCGACTGAGATCGGGGCCCCGTCATGCCGGGCGCTGCCCGGACCCCCACCGAGATCAGGGCCCCGTCATGCCGGGCGCTGCCCAGACCCCGACTGAGATCAGGGCCCCGTCACGCCGGGCGCTGCCCAGACCCCAACCGAGATCGGGGCCCCGGCGGGCCAGGCGCTGCCCAGACCCCGACCGAGATCAGGGCCCTGTAGGTGCTGGGCACTACCTAGACCCCAACCGAGATCAGGGCCCCGTCGGGCCGGGCGCTGCCCAGACCCCGACCGAGATCAGGGCCCCGTCACGCTGGGCGCTGCCCAAACCCCAACTGAGATCAGGGCCCTGTAGGTGCTGGGCACTACCTAGACCCCAACCGAGATCAGGGCCCCGTCGTGCCGGGCGCTGCCCAGACCCCGACCGAGATCAGGGCCCCGTCACGCTGGGCGCTGCCCAAACCCCAACCGAGATCGGGGCCCCATTGCGCCGGGTGCTGCCCAGACCCCAACTGAGATTGCGGCCCTGTCACGCCGGGCGCTGCCCAGACCCCGACCGAGATCAGGGCCCCGTCGGACCCAGAACAGCACAGTCCCTGCCTCAAAGACCTTACAAATACACATGAATCTTGCATGAGTTCAGGCACCAATTTCAGGCATTTGGGGCACCTTGGGCACCTGCGCTGGGCATTACAGGTGCCAGCAGGTGGGAAGCTGGACGGATACAGACCCTGAGACGTCTCTACCCAGCTGCGTGCGCACACACGCTCTCTCCGGGGAGCAGCAGGCTCCAGGCTGCGGTGGCCAGCCCAGGGTTCAGCAGGAAGCACCGGTTCCCAAAGCCGCTCGGGGCGTGTGACTCCGCGGTGACTTGTGTCAGCTTTGTGTTTCCGTCTGAAGGCTGCGGGGGGGAAGAGCCGTCCTGTAGCGACATGGCCCAGGATGTACCAGCCGGCCTGCGGTACGCAGGAGTGGCCGGGGGGCCGGGACGGAGGCAGCAGGGGCTCCTGGGGAAGGAGCTCACGGCTGAGGAGAGCTGGGTTCAGACCCTGGCTCTCCCAGGGGCTCCCCCAGTGACTAGGAGCAAGTCGCTGCCTCTCCCAGGCCCTCAGCTCCCATCGCCGCCGTGGGGAGAATGCGCCAGGGCTTTGGTGTTATGCCCGCCGTGCGCCGCACCAGGGGCCGTGCGCTGCACCAGGGGCCGTGCGCCGCACCAGGGGCCATGCGCCACACCAGGGGCCACACGGGAGGACTCCAGCACGCCCAGGGCAGCGACTCCCCCTGGGCTCCGAGTTCAATGGGGCGACTCTGGATTTGCCCTGCTGTTAAAACCCACATCCCCGGGGCCGACACAGACAAGCTCACACCAGTGCGGGGCCCGCAGGACTCCTGGGGGGCAGCAGCGGTGGCCTAACACCAACTGCCAGGGTCAGGGGCACCATTTCTGAGGTGTGTGGGAGGGGGTCCAGTGGCCAGAACGGGAGGCTGGGAGCCAGGATGCCTGGGTTCTCTCCCCAGCTCTGGGAGGGGAGTGCGGTCTGGTGGTCACGTTGGGGGGAGCTGGGAGCCAGGACGCCTGGGTTCTCTCCCTGGCTCTGGGAGGGGAGCGGGGTGTGGTGGTCACGGTGGGGGGGGCTTGGAGTCAGGACGCCTGGGTTCTCTCCCTGGCTCTGGGAGGGGAGCGGGGTCGGATGGTCACGGTGGGGGGGGGGGGGGGGGCTGGGAGCCAGGACGCCTGGGTTCTCCCCAGCGCCGGGATGCGAGGGGCCGGGGCCCAGCCACTCAGCGCGGCGGCTCGGAGCAGGCGCAGCAGTGCGGCCGGTTTCCAGGCGAAGTTGCGGCGGCAGAAGCCGCGTCCCCCGGTAACAGCGGCCGGGCCAACCAGGGAGCGGCGCCGGGCGGCGAATCCGTGCGGCCCGCCCGCGGGCGGCGATGGCTGGGACCGCCCGCTGCAGCCTCCCCCCGCCCCGTGCAGCCTCCGCCCGGCCCCCCGCTTCAGCCCCCCGCCCCCTCGTCTGTCTGTCCGCCCCCCCCGCTTCAGCCCCCCCCAGCAGCCTCCGCCCGCCCCCCCGCTTCAGCCCCCCGCCCCCCCGTCTGTCTGTCCGCCCCCCCGCTTCAGCCCCCCCCGCTTCAGCCCCCCCAGCAGCCTCCGCCCGGCCCCCCCAGCAGCCTCCGCCCGCCCCCCCGCTTCAGGCCCCCCCCCGCCCCCCAGCAGCCTCCCCCCCGCCCCGTGCAGCCTCCGCCCGGCCCCCCCGTCTGTCTGTCCGCCCCCCCGCTGCACCCTCCCCCCCCGTGTCTGTCTGTCTGTCCGCCCCCCCGCTGCACCCTCCCCCCGCCCCCCCCAGCAGCCTCCCCCCCGCCCCGTGCAGCCTCCGCCCGCCCCCCCCAGCAGCCTCCGCCCGCCCCCCCGCTTCAGCCCCCCCCCCGCCCCCCAGCAGCCTCCCCCCCGCCCCATGCAGCCTCCGCCCACCCCCCCCATGTCTGTCTGTCTGCCCGCCCCCCGTCTGTCTGTCTGCCCACCCCGTGCAGCCTCCGCCCGACTCCCCGTCTGTCTGTCCGCCCTCCCCGTGCAGCTTCCGCCCCACCCCCCATCTGTCTGTCCGTCCGATCCCCCTGTGTAGCCTCCGCCCGCCCCCCCGCGTCTGTCCATCCCCCCCGTGCAGCCTCCGCCTGCCCCCCCGTCTGTCTGTCCACCCCCCTGTGTCTGTCTGTCTGTCCCCCCATGCAGCCACCGCCCGCTCCCCAGTCTCTCTGTCCCCCCCGTGCAGCCTCTGCCTCCCCCCGTCTGTCTGTCCGCCCTCCCCGTGCAGCCTCCGCCCGCCCCCCCGTCTGTCTGTCCGTCCCCCCTGTGCAGCCTCCGCCCGCCCCCCGTCTGTCTGTCCGTCCCCCCCGTGCAGCCTCCGCCCGCCCCCCCGCGTCTGTCCGTCCGCCCCCCCATGCAGCCTCCGCCCGCCCCCGTCTGTCTGTCCGTGCCCCCGTGCAGCCTCCGCGTACCCCCCGTCTGTCTGTCCGCCCCCCGTGCAGCCTCCACCCGCCCCCCATGTCTGTCTGTCTGTCCCCCCTGTGCAGCCTCTGCCCACCCCCCGTGGCTGTCACCCCCATGCAGCCTCCGCCCACCCCCCATCTGTTTTTCCGTCCCCCTCCGTTCAGCCTCCTCCCGCCCCTCCCATGTCTGTCAGTCCCCCCTCGTGCAGCCTCCGCCTGACCCCCCTCTGTCTGTCTGTCCACCTGCCTGCCCCCGTCTGTCTGTCCCCCCGTGCAGCCTCTGCCCACCCCCCGTTCAGCCTCCGCCCGCCTGCCCCGTCTGTCTGTGTGTCCCCCCCGTGTCTGTCTGTCTGTCCGTCCCCCCCATTCAGCCTCCGCCCAGCTGCCCCCCCCGTCTGTCCGTCCGTCCCCTCCCCGGTGCAGCCTCCGCCTGCCCGCCCGTCTGTCTGTCTGTCCGTCCCCTGTGCAGCCTCCGCCTGCCCCCCCGTTCAGCCTCCACCCGCCTGCCCCCCGTCTGTCTGTGTGTCCCCCCATGTCTGTCTGTCTGTCCGTTCCCCCCCGTTCTGCCTCCGCCCGCCTGCCCCCCATCTGTCTGTCTGTCTGTCCGTCCCCTCCCCCGTGCAGCCTCCGCCCAACTCCCCGTCTGTCCGTCCGTCCCCCGTGCAGCCTCCACCCGCCCCTGTCTGTCTGTCCCGCCCCCATGTCCACCCCTGGTGCAGCCTCCGCCCACCCCCCGTCTGTCTGTCCGCCCCCCCGCCGTCTGTCTGTCCCCCCCGTGCAGCCTCTGCCTGCCCCCCGTCTGTCTGTCCGTCCCCCCCACTACAGCCTCCGCCCACCCCCCCGCCAGCCCCCATCTGTCTGTCCGTCCCCCCCGCTGCAGCCTCCGCCCGCCCACCCCGTCTTTCTGTCTTCCGCCCCCGCTGCAGCCTTCGCCCGCCCCCCCAGTCTGTCTGCCGGCCCCCCCATCTGTATGTCCGTGTCCCCCGCCCGCCCCCCGACTGTGTCTCTGGGAAGGACACATGGCCTCCCATGAGGCCACAATTGTGTTGTGAAGAGTGGAAGGGATGCCGGGCTGGGGCCGGGTCTCATGTCTGTGGCCAGGCACCGTGGGGAAGGGGGGTCCATGCGCCCCTCGGACTCCTGCCTGGAGGGCAGGGAGCAGAGAGAGCATCCCCCTCTGAGTGTGTGTGTCTCTCACACCCACCAATGCACAGACACAGGTCTGCACGTGAACTCACACGCAGACAGGTGTACAGGTGAACACACACACGAACGGGCAGACAGGCGTACAACACACGAATGTAAGCGCACACAGCCATACAGGTGAACACACACACGAACGGGCAGACAGGCGTACAACACACGAATGTAAGCGCACACAGCCATACAGGTGAACACACACACCAACGGGCAGACAGGCGTACAACACACGAATGTAAGCGCACACAGCCATACAGGTGAACACACACACGAACGGGCAGACAGGCGTACAACACACGAATGTAAGCGCACACAGCCATACAGGTGAACACACACACGAACGGGCAGACAGGCGTACAACACACGAATGTAAGCGCACACAGCCATACAGGTGAACACACACACGAACGGGCAGACAGGCGTACAACACACGAATGTAAGCGCACACAGCCATACAGGTGAACACACACACGAACGGGCAGACAGGCGTACAACACACGAATGTAAGTGACACAGCCGTACAGGTGAACACACACACCAACGGGCAGACAGGCATACAACACACGAATGTAAGTGACACAGCCATACAGGTGAACACACACACCAACGGGCAGACCGGCGTACAACACACGAATGTAAGCGCACACAGCCATACAGGTGAACACACACACCAACGGGCAGACAGGCGTACAACACACGAATGTAAGCGCACACAGCCATACAGGTGAACACACACACCAACGGGCAGACAGGCGTACAACACACAAATGTAAGTGACACAGCCGTACAGGTGAACACACACACCAACGGGCAGACAGGCGTACAACACACAAATGTAAGTGACACAGCCGTACAGGTGAACACACACACCAACGGGCAGACCGGCGTACAACACACGAATGTAAGCGCACACAGGTGAGCGCACACGCACTACGGCACAAGCACGGACAGGCATACAGGTGACCACGTGCACAGACCCTCATGCGCAGACACGCCCAGACAGGCGTGCGAGCGCACAAACACGGATGTTCCCACAGGCACATGCAGGAACGCACGTTAGTGCTCGCACACCCAAGGGGAACACACACTAGTGCACTGGGACAGATAGGCACACGCAGGAAAACAAACACGACTGCTCACGCCCACACCGAGCCTGGCTCCGGCTCTCCAGCTCTCCCCCGGCCTGGCAGGCGGGGCCCAGCCGGCCCCGGGCTCCCAGCACCCCCCCCTTGCAGCGCCTGACCTGCTGCCCACGCGGTGCACACGGGACACACACGCACCCGGGTCCGGCACAGACACTCTCAGACCCTGGAACAGAGGGGGATTGTGCTGGCTTGAATCCCCCACCCAGCTGGGCTCCCCGAGCCGCCCCCCTCCCTCCTGGCACCGAGCTGCCTCCAGGAGCCACCTTCATCTGCCCAGCCGCCCCCCCCCCCCCCGCCAGTCCTGGGCTCCTCCAAGCTCTGCCGTGCCCCTAACTCCCGACACGCAGCCCCCTGCTAGCCCAGACCTGGGCTTCCCCTCCCCCCACAGCTCTGCTGGTGCCCCTCAGTCTGGACGTGGGGCCTCTACTTTGTCGGGGGCTGCAGCCTGGGGATTGTCCGGGCTGCGGGGATTTCCCACCATGGGGCTAAGGGAAGGAAATTCCTGCTTTGGTGGGGAGGGGAGGGGCTGCCTCGCAGCTGCTGGAGGCTGAATCCCCTCCCCCCCGCCATGTGCCTAGAACAGGCTCAGAGTTGGGGAGCGCTCCCCAATGTGCCCCCCCCGCCCCGCGGGGACCCCTCTGAATGGGGAGCTTGGTCTCCCTGGCCCCAGGTCTGCAGCTGCAATAACAGGGATGGTTAGTGCTGTGGAATTGGGGTCCCCTGGGAACGGAGACCCAGCAAACTCATAGCATGTTCACCGCTTTGCATGCTCCTTGCATTCACTCACTGCATTGCACACACTCATATTGCATGCTCCTTCTGGTCAGATGGTGTGGCCCGCTGCCCCCTGGAGAGCTGTGGGGGGCAGGCACATCCTCCCCCTTATGCCCCTGGGGCAGCCTGCTGGTTGCATCAGCTATGGGGCCCGTGGGGAGAGACCCTGCGTGCAGCTCCTTCGCAGAGTTCTCTGGTTGCACCCAGGGGCCCAGGAGGAATAGTGGCCGGACATGGGGGACGGGGGCGCCCCCGGAGCAGCTCATCCCGGCAGCTGGGAATGCAGCTCCCCATCCCAGGTCTCCTCCGGTTGCCTCGCTTGAAGCCTCGGATGTACCCGCCCCAGGAGCTGGCGGGGAGCCCCGTACCCAGCTCTGATGGTGCCCTGCAGCCCCCGCCCACCCCCCATGATTCCCGTGGCTAATCATCCCAGCTCGGGGAAACGATCTGGTGCCACGAATCTGCTGAGCCCCAGCCAAATCGTTGTGACGGTGACCTAGATCTGGGGGTGTGAGCTCGGGCGGGCGGGCGAGGTCACCGCGCTCGCTGAGCCCCGGCGGGTGGGATGATTCATTGCTCTCCTGATGCGACCGGAGAGGCGGGACACGGAGCCGAGCCGGGGCCTGCGTTGTGGCAGCACGCGCCTGGACCAGCCGGCCCGTGGCCCCGGGGGCTGCGGGATCCCGTGCCGCGGAGGGGAGGCCCCGGCTCGGGCGCCCGAGCCAACAGGCAGGCTGGGCAGGCAGCAGGCCCCCTGGGCGTCCAGCCTGGCCAATCGCCGCCTCCCGTGCCAGCCGGGCCCCCGGGGAGCCCGCGTTAGTCACTCGCCCGAAGGAGGATGCTGACATCATGGCCTGTTTATTCCTCCCCACGAGCCGGTTCCCCGGTGGCCACACGTGCGCCCGGCGCCCCCCAGTGCGTCAGGCTGCTGCCAAGGTGAGTTTACCCAGCGACAGCGCCGGCCATTCAGCAGCTTCCCGGCTCACGTGACGCGATGCACGTGCGTGTGCGAGCGTGTGTGCGAGCGTGTGTGTGCTACCAGCACGCCCACCCCACGGGCCCACGGTCACTCAGACGGCGGCTGGAGCTGCTGGCTCAACTGGGACCGGCCCGGCTCAGCCGGGGGGCGGGGGCTTGTGCTCCCGGACGGACGGACGGTCGGACGGACAGCTCCTTTGGATGGACGAGGTCCCGCTCGGCTGATGGGATAGGGGAGCTGCATTCCCAGCTGGCGCAGGCTCCGCTCCCCCCTTCCCCAAATCATCCTGGGCAGCCCCTCCTTCCCCCCCCCCCCCGCAAAGGGCTCGTTTTAAAACGCACCAGTGACTGCAAACGGCCCTGGCCTGTGTCAGGGTAGCCGGGACCCCTGGCCGAGTCTGACTCCTACCCTCAGTGGGGCCCGCTTCTCCCCAGCACCGCAGCCTGGGCCCAATTCTGCCCTGCCCAGAGTGGGAACGTTTTACACCCGGTTCGTGCTGGCCCCAGACCTGGGCACAATGGGTATGAAATTCTCTGGGCCAGCAGAGAATCCTGCACACGAGGTGCCAGGCAGAAAGCAGCCAGAGTCAGGTGCCTGTGAGAAGGAACAATTCCCTGCTCCAACTGGGGGTCTTCAACCGAGATCAGGGCCCCGTCGTGCCGGGCACTACCCAGACCCCGACCAAGAACAGGGCCCCATCGCGCCGGGCGCTACCCAGACCCCGACCGAGATCAGGGCCCCGTCACGCTGGGCGCTGCCCAGACCCCAGCCAAGATCAGGCCCCGTCGCGCCGGGCGCTGCCCAGACCCCAACCGAGATCAGGGCCCCGTCGCGCTGGGCGCTGCCCAGACCCCAGCCAAGATCAGGACCCCATCGCGCCGGGCGCTGCCCAGACCCCGACCGAGAACAGGGCCCCGTCGTGCCGGGCGCTGCCCAGACCCCGACCGAGATCAGGGCCCCGTCGCGCCGGTCGCTGCCCAGACCCCAGCCAAGATCAGGGCCCCGTCGCGCTGGGCGCTGCCCAGACCCCGACCGAGATCAGGGCCCCGTCGTGCCGGGCGCTGCCCAGACCCCGACCAAGATCAGGGCCCCGTCGTGCCGGGCGCTGCCCAGACCCCGACCGAGATCAGGGCCCCGTCGTGCCGGGCGCTGCCCAGACCCCAGCCAAGATCAGGGCCCTGTTGCGCCGGGCACTGCCCAGACCCCGACCAAGAACAGGGCCCAGTCTAAATGGACAAAGGGTCGGTGGGGAAACCGAGGCACAGAGCAGCGACGTGGCTTGCGGAAGGTCTCCCAGCTGGTCAAAGGCAAGACTCCCAACTCTCTGCCCGAGCCACTACGGTGCCCTCTCGGCTCCCATCCTGGAGCCTGTAACTGCCCCTTTGGCCAGGTCCTTCGGGCCGGCCGGGCGGCATTCACCTCTGCTGCAGAGCGGGGCCCTCATGTCATTGCCACGGCGATGACACCCGCCTCCCGCCAACTGCTGTCACCCGAGCCACCCGCAGCCCTCCAAAAAGCCCCTGAAAATGAGCTCACCGGGAGCGTGAGATCAACACGCCGGAAACCACCCGCTGATTCAACTTCCATCCAGGTGGCGGCTGTGGCTGGGGGCTGCTGGCCCACGAGGGCAGGACGCCCCGTTCGCAGGCGTGGCTGAAAGCAGAACGCGGCAGCAGCCTGGAGCGAACGTGACCAGTGTCAGACCGGGAGTTTGGGGGCACCAGCCCCATGGGGTGGGGTCCTTGCGGGGAGGGAACAGGAGACGCAGTTTATAACTGAGACTGCCCAAGAGGTACAGGGGGCCCCTCCCGTGCTGACCCTCCCCTTAGCCCCAGCCCTGCCCAGAGTCCAAGGGCTCTGCACCCTGCTTCCTCACTGACACCAGGCCCCTAATTTACCCACTAGCCTCCACTCCCCTCCCAGAGCCAGGGATAGAACCCAGGAGTCCTGGCCCCTGATCCCACCCTGTGACCCCCCCAGCTCTAACCCACTAAACCCCACTCCTATCCTAGAGCCTGGGATAGAACCCAGGAGTCCTGGCCCCTGATCCCACCCTGTGACCCCCCCAGCTCTAACCCACTAAACCCCACTCCTATCCTAGAGCCTGGGATAGAACCCAGGAGTCCTGGCTCCCGGCCCCACCCCACGACCCCCCAGCTCTAACCCACCGGCCCCCACTCCCCTCCTTTCACACCCACTTTACACTGGTGCAAACAGCTGCCCGAGGGGCAAGGCAGCTGGGACCCGGCGCCCAGAAGAGGCCAGGGGGTGCGGCACGTCCTGGTGGGGTGCCGGGGGGCCAGGGCTGCCGAGGAGACGTCCCTCGCACCAGAGGCTGGCAGCCGCCCGTGGACGGACCCGTCGCTCTGACCCAGGGCAGGAAGGGGGGGTCGGGTGGACAGACCTTTACGCCCCCGGCCCCCCGGCCCATTCCTCCTGCAGACCCCTTGCGGGCTGGGGCGCAAGGAGTCACTTTGGCTGTCGTGTCGTGTTGTCTCCCCGAACCCGCCGGCCCAGCCCCACGTGGACCCCCAACCCTGCTGCGTGCCCCATCTCCATCTCCCTCGCTGACCCTGCACAGACCCCCATGTCCCTGGGTCTCCACACCCTGGTCTGCCCTGCCCCTGTCCTGTGCCCTGAACCCTGCTCTGCCCCCCTTGTCCTTCTTCTGTGCCCCGAACCCTGCTCAGCCTCTGTTCTGTGCCCTGAACCCCACTCTGCCCCGCCCTGTGCCCCTGCTCTGTGCCCCGAACCCCACTCTGCCCTGCCCCTTGTCCCTGTTCTGTGCTCTGAACCCCACTCTGCCCCACCCCGTGCCCCTGTTCTGTGCCCCGACCCCCGCTCTGCCCCTGTCCTGTGCCCCGAACCCCGCTCTGCCCCCCTTGTCCCTGTTCTGTGCCCCGAACCCCGCTCTGCCCCCCTTGTCCCTGTTCTGTGCCCCGAACCCCGCTCTGCCCCCCTTGTCCCTGTTCTGTGCCCCGAACCCTGCTCTGCCCCCCTTGTCCTTCTTCTGTGCCCCGAACCCTGCTCAGCCTCTGTTCTGTGCCCTGAACCCCACTCTGCCCCGCCCTGTGCCCCTGCTCTGTGCCCCGACCCCCGCTCTGCCCTGCCCCTTGTCCCTGTTCTGTGCTCTGAACCCCGCTCTGCCCCACCCCGTGCCCCTGTTCTGTGCCCCGACCCCCGCTCTGCCCCCCTTGTCCCTGTTCTGTGCCCCGAACCCCACTCTGCCCCACCCCGGGCCCCTGTTCTGTGCCCCGACCCCCGCTCTGCCCCTGTTCTGTGCCCCGAACCCCACTCTGCCCCACCCCGGGCCCCTGTTCTGTGCCCCGACCCCCGCTCTGCCCCTGTTCTGTGCCCCGAACCCCACTCTGCCCCACCCCGGGCCCCTGTTCTGTGCCCCGACCCCCGCTCTGCCCCTGTTCTGTGCCCCGAACCCCGCTCTGTCCCCCTTGTCCCTGTTCTGTGCCCCGACCCCCGCTCTGCCCCTGTTCTGTGCCCCGAACCCCACTCTGCCCCTGTTCTGTGCCCCGACCCCCGCTCTGCCCCTGTTCTGTGCCCCGAACCCCGCTCTGCCCCGCCCCGTGCCCCTGCTCTGTGCCCCGAACCCCACTCTGCCCCGCCCCGTGCCCCTGTTCTGTGCCCCGACCCCCGCTCTGCCCCCCTTGTCCCTGTTCTGTGCCCCGAACCCCGCTCTGCCCCCCTTGTCCCTGTTCTGTGCCCCGACCCCCGCTCTGCCCCCCTTGTCCCTGTTCTGTGCCCTGACCCTGTCTCCCTCCCCCACTCTGACCTCTGACCCCCCCCAGCTCTCTGATTAACGCCGCCGGTTCCACTTGGCTGCGCTCCCCCCCAGCAGCTGAGACTCCCCCCCCCCAGCCGGGCTCTCATTGGTGCGAGCTGCTCCCGGCGCAGCCAATAAGCGAGCAGCAGGGAGCCTGTCACCAAAGGAACAAGGGCCACGTGCGGCTGCGGGGCGTCTGCTCCCAATTCCCCCGCGCCCAGCCTTGGAGCGGGGGCTGCATCCCTCCCCCTCCCCCACTGCACCCCCAGAGCCCCCCAGCCTTGGAGCGGGGGCTGCATCCCTCCCCCTCTGCACCCCCAGAGCCCCCCAGCCTTGGAGCGGGGGCTGCATCCCTCCCCCTCCCCCACTGCACCCCCAGAGCCCCCCAGCCTTGGAGCGGGGGCTGCATCCCTCCCCCTCCCCCACTGCACCCCCAGAGCCCCCCAGCCTTGGAGCGGGGGCTGCATCCCTCCCCCTCCCCCACTGCACCCCCAGAGCCCCCCAGCCTTGGAGCGGGGGCTGCATCCCTCCCCCTCCCCCACTGCACCCCCAGAGCCCCCCAGCCTTGGAGCGGGGGCTGCATCCCTCCCCCTCCCCCACTGCACCCCCAGAGCCCCCCAGCCTTGGAGCGGGGGCTGCATCCCTCCCCCTCCCCCACTGCACCCCCAGAGCCCCCCAGCCTTGGAGCGGGGGCTGCATCCCTCCCCCTCCCCCACTGCAGCCCCAGAGCCCCCCAGCCTTGGAGCGGGGGCTGCATCCCTCCCCCTCCCCCACTGCAGCCCCAGAGCCCCCCAGCCTTGGAGCGGGGGCTGCATCCCTCCCCCTCCCCCACTGCACCCCCAGAGCCCCCCAGCCTTGGAGCGGAGGGTGCATCCCTCCCCCTCCCCCACTGCACCCTCAGAGCCCCCCAGCCTTAGAGGGGGGGCTGCATCCCTCCCCCTCCCCCACTGCACCCCCAGAGCCTCCCAGCCTTAGAGCGGGGGGTGCATCCCTCCCCCATTGCACCCCCAGAGCCCCCCAGCCTTAGAGCGGGGACTGCATCCCTCCCCCTCCCCCATTGCACCCCCAGAGCCCCCCAGCCTTAGAGGGGGGGCTGCATCCCTCCCCCTCCACCAGAGCCCCCCAGGCTTAGGGCGGGGGCAGGCAGGGCTGAGCCTGGTATCCCAGATTATCCCGCCTCCCTCCAGCGCCTGGCCCAGCGGGGGGGCAGCAGCTGTTTGTCCCACACATCTGGCAGCCCTGGTGTTCGGGAGCCAAGCCCACCTGGCGGCAGGACAAGGCCAGGTCACGGGCGGCTGTGGCTAATCCCCTGGCTCTGCAGAGCAGGGCAGAGGAAGCCTCAGCCCACTGAGCCAGCAGCCAGAGCTCCCTGGGGGGCCTGGGGTGTGTCCCCCCAGGTTGGGGTGGGGAGCGAGGGAGGGGGGTGAGTTTATCAGGGAAAGCCCCTGCTCCCTGCTGTCCCATCTCGGGGTCTATGGGGTGGGGGGAGTTAGAGCAGCCGAGCCCGGTGCTGGGGGATGCTCTATTGCTTCCTCGGGGCCTTTCCCCCCAGGCCTGTAGGGGCCCCACCGGGGTCAGTCTGGCACCACCGTGGCATGGCCAAGGCTCCCAGCACTGATGCAACCAAGCACCACACGCATAGCCCCCCCCGCCGCCGACATGCAGCCTCCTCTGGGGTGAAGCGCCCCCGCTGCTTAACAGCTGCACAAGGACCCCTCAGCTCGTGCTGAGATGCAGCCACCTCTGGGGTGGGGCACAGGGGCTGTTTATACAGGGACCCCTCGCCCGGTGCTGAGATGTGGCTGCCTCTGACCCTGCCCCGGGCAGCCCCACTCAGTGCCCCCGTTTGGAAGCCAGCCCGGGCCCAACCAGTGGCTGCCAAAGGGAGTGAATCTGGGTTCTCGCAGGGCGGGCTCTGAACGCGCCACCTGGCAACGGTGGCAGATGGGAGCCTGGGCTCGTATTCGCAGGACACCTGGGTTCCGTTCCCGGCTCTCGCCGGGTGAGCTCGTCTCTGGGCCTCAGAGCCCCCCCGTAATGGGGCTGATGAGCCTCCCCCGTCAGTTTGGGTTGTGGGGCAGGGCCCCCCTCTCCCTCTGGGCCTGTGCACGGGGCATGGAGAAAACGGCTGGCGGGGGGAAAGGAAAGGTTCTGGTGCCCAGGTGAGCCGCTGCCAAGGTCTCAGAGGTCTGCCGAGGTCTACCACCCCATTCCTGCGGCTGGGCAGGGGGGTCTCAGGCTGGACACTGAGCCCCCTGCCCCGGCAGCTCCTACGCGCTGCGGTGGCAGGAGGGGCCGGTGGGTGCCCTGGGCAGGGCGCAGGGGCAGAGGTGCTGGCCTCGGGCACCAGGGCACCTGGGGGGTTCCCGTGCTTGGGTGGGGTGCACCCAGCCCTCCCTTTGGGGGCTTGCTGCGGGGGGGGCCTGGCTTCACCCCCCACCCCACCCCACCCCACCCTGCTCTGGGGCCACACTCCTGACCTTCCACCCTGGGTGAGTTCTTCCCCCTATAAATCAGTGACTATCCCTCCCCCGTGGCACCCCCCCCACACAACTGGTCCAGCCCTCTTCTCCATCTGTGTTGCCCAGGCAGCGGCAGCCAATCGGTGCCCACGAGCCCAGCAGGAAGAGCAGCTGCCGTGGAAACAAGAGCTGGATGCTGCGCAGGGTGAAGCTGGCAACACCCTCACGGGGCTGGCAGGGGCGTGCAGCTCACTGCAGCGGGGCCCCTGGGGCTGCTCGGCTCCACATCGCTCCGGCATCCCGGGCCACCAGCAGGGACAGAAAGGTCCCCAAGAAACAAACTCCCTCTTGGGGAGACCCGAACCCCTCACATAGGGAGCGATACACAGGGGGGCTCCATGCAGGGGCTGCAGGTCGGGGGTGAGGGGCACCGGCAGAGCTGGGGGGGGAGCCGGGGGCTGGGACAGCAGGGGCTGCAGGTCGGGGGTGAGGGGCACCGGCAGAGCTGGGGGGGGTGCAGGGCTGGGACAGCAGGGGCTGCAGGTCGGGGGTGAGGGGCACCGGCAGAGCTGGGGGGGGTGCAGGGCTGGGACAGCAGGGGCTGCAGGTCGGGGTGAGGGGCACCGGCAGAGCTGGGGGGGGAGCTGGGGGCTCGGACAGCAGGGGCTGCAGGTCGGGGGTGAGGGGCACCGGCAGAGCTGGGGGGGGGGTGCAGGGCTGGGACAGCAGGGGCTGCAGGTCGGGGGTGAGGGGCACCAGCAGAGTTGGGGGGGGAGCCGGGGGCTGGGACAGCAGGGGCTGCAGGTCGGGGGTGAGGGGCACCAGCAGAGTTGGGGGGGGAGCCGGGGGCTGGGACAGCAGGGGCTGCAGGTCGGGGTGAGGGGCACCGGCAGAGCTGGGGGGGGAGCTGGGGGCTCGGACAGCAGGGGCTGCAGGTCGGGGGTGAGGGGCACCGGCAGAGCTGGGGGGGAGCCGGGGGCTGGGACAGCACGGGCTGCAGGTCGGGGGTGAGGGGCACCGGCAGAGCTGGGGGGGAGCCGGGGGCTGGGACAGCAGGGGCTGCAGGTCGGGGTGAGGGGCACCGGCAGAGTTGGGGGGGGAGCCGGGGGCTGGGACAGCAGGGGCTGCAGGTCGGGGGTGAGGGGCACCGGCAGAGCTGGGGGGGGTGCAGGGCTGGGACAGCAGGGGCTGCAGGTCGGGGTGAGGGGCACCGGCAGAGCTGGAGGGGGAGCCGGGGGCTGGGACAGCAGGGGCTGCAGGTCGGGGGTGAGGGGCACCGGCAGAGCTGGGGGGGGGTGCAGGGCTGGGACAGCAGGGGCTGCAGGTCGGGGGTGAGGGGCACCGGCAGAGCTGGGGGGGAGCCGGGGGCTGGGACAGCACGGGCTGCAGGTCGGGGGTGAGGGGCACCGGCAGAGCTGGGGGGGAGCCGGGGGCTGGGACAGCAGGGGCTGCAGGTCGGGGTGAGGGGCACCGGCAGAGTTGGGGGGGGGAGCCGGGGGCTGGGACAGCAGGGGCTGCAGGTCGGGGTGAGGGGCACCGGCAGAGCTGGGGGGGGTGCAGGGCTGGGACAGCAGGGGCTGCAGGTCGGGGTGAGGGGCACCGGCAGAGCTGGGGGGGGAGCCGGGGGCTGGGACAGCAGGGGCTGCAGGTCGGGGGTGAGGGGCACCGGCAGAGCTGGGGGGGGTGCAGGGCTGGGACAGCAGGGGCTGCAGGTTGGGGTGAGGGGCACCGGCAGAGCTGGGGGGGGAGCCAGGGGCTGGGACAGCAGGGGCTGCAGGTCGGGGGTGAGGGGCACCGGCAGAGTTGGGGGGGAAGCCGGGGGCTGGGACAGCAGGGGCTGCAGGTCGGGGTGAGGGGCACCGGCAGAGCTGGGGGGAGCCGGGGGCTGGGACAGCAGGGGCTGCAGGTCGGGGTGAGGGGCACCGGCAGAGCTGGGGGGGAGCCGGGGGCTGGGACAGCAGGGGCTGCAGGTCGGGGTGAGGGGCACCGGCAGAGCTGGGGGGGGAGCCGGGGGCTGGGACAGCAGGGGCTGCAGGTCGGGGTGAGGGGCACCGGCAGAGCTATGTGGGGTGCGGAGCTCAGGGCTGGGATATTAGGCAGGGCCCGATTAACACAGGGGCTTCAGGGGCTGCAGCCCAGGGCCTCGGGCTAAGGGGGCCCCATGGGCCGGATGTGGCCCGCTGCTTCTTTTCACGCAGCCCGCAGCAAGTCTCCGCGCCGCGGGCCAGACACCGGTCCCCGAGCCTCAGTGCCCCCCCCCGGGCCTGGAGCTGCAAGCGCCAGCTCGCTGATGTGCCCCTGCAGCCCCCGGCGAGGGGCATCCAGGGTATCTCTGTGTGCTGTGCCCGCCCCCAGCACCAGCTCCGCAGCTCCCATTGGCCGGCTACTGCCTGTGTGCACGGGCAGAGCCACCTGGCCCCTCTGCCTAGGACCCGGACTTGCCGGCTACCTCGGGGAGCTGAGCGGTGTGGGGCCAGGGCCGGCAGGGATCCTGCCTTAGCCCTGCCGCGCTGCTGACCGGGAGCTGCCCAAGGTAAGCGCCTCCCAGCCGGAGCTGCACCCCAACCCCCTCCTGCACCCCAACCCCCTACTCCAGCCCAGAGCCCATTCCTGCACCCAAGCCCCCAGAGGCCCCACAAAATCTAATAGCCCCAAGGCCCACAGGAGAGTTAATCCAGCCCTGATAGCCGGGGGCAGCAGGTTGGGAGTGAGGGGCGCCGGCAGAGCTGTGTGGAGTCAGGAGCTCAGGGCTGGGGCAGCAGGGGCTGCAGGTCAGGATTAAGGGGCACCGGCAGAGCTGGTGGGGTTGGGCTAAAGCCCAGCACTTGTTCCTTTTGGGGGGCCCTTTTCACTATTTAACCCAGATGCCCCTTTAGGGCAGAGCGCGCGGCTCCCGGGCTCCCACCCAAGCGCTGAGCTGGGCCTGAGGGCCCTGGCGCTTCTGCAGGACACTGCTCAGGGCCCCAGCTCAGACCTGCTCCCAGCTGGAGCATCCTGCGTCCCTCCCCGCCTGGCTCCCTGCTAGGGCAGCTCCCTGGCTGCCTTTGCTGGCTCTCAGCACCGGCCCACGGGCTCCATCTAGCGGGCTCTGTAGGAGCCGGCAGGGTCGCAGGGCCGCGGCCATCATTCTGGGCTGTATTAGCAGGAGTGTTGCAAGCCAGACACGAGAAGTAATTCTTCCACTCTACTCCGCGCCGATTCGGCCTCAGCTGGAGGACGGTGTCCAGTTGTGGGCGCTGCATGGCAGGAAAGATGTGGACAAACTGGAGAAAGTCCAGAGAAGAGCAACAAACATGATGATAGGTCTAGAAAACCTGACCTGGGAGGGAAGAAAACCTGGATTTGTGCTGGAAATGGCCCAACCTGATGATCACTTTAGATAAGCTATTACCAGCAGGACAGTGGGGTGGGAGGAGGTATTTTTTCATATTCTCTGTGTATATATAAAGTCTGCTGCAGTTTCCACGGTATGCATCCGATGAAGTGAGCTGTAGCTCACGAAAGCTCATGCTCAAATAAATTGGTTAGTCTCTAAGGTGCCACAAGTCCTCCTTTTCTTTTTGCGAATACAGACTAACACGGTTGTTACTCTGAAAACTGAAAAAACTGGGTTTGTTTAGTCTGAAGAAGACTGAGAGGGGACATGAGAACAGTTTTCAAGGACATAAAAGTTTGTTACAAGGAGGAGGGAGAAAAATTGTTCTCCGTAAGGCTCTGAGGACAGGCCAAGAAGCAACGGGCTTAAATTGTAGCCGGGGCAGTTTAGGTTGGACATGAGGAAAAACTTCCGACCTGTTTGGGTGGCGAAGCCCTGGGATAAATTGCCTCGGGAGAGAAACCCCTGTCAGGGATGGTCTAGATAATACTTAGTCCTGCCATGAGTGCAGGGGACTGGACTAGACGACCTCTCAAGGGCTCTTCCAGTCCTATGGTTCTATGGAGGGATGGACAGATGGATGGACGGACAGATGGAGGGATGGACAGATGGACGGACGGCTGGATGGAGGGAGGGACGGATGGAGGGATGGATGGATGGTTGGACAGACAGCTGGATGAATGAAGGGACAGATGGATGGAGGGACAGATGGACAGATAGAGGGACGGACGGAGGGATGGATGGATGATGGATGGACAGATGGATGGAGGGAAGGATAGATGGAGAGACAAACAGGCAGATGGATGAATGGATGGAGGGATGGAGGGATGGACGGAGAGACAGGTGGAGGGACAGATGGAAGGATGGATGGATTGATGGAGGGACAGACAGAGGGACAGATGGAGGGAAAGGTGGATGGAGGGACAGACAGACGGAGAGACAGATGGACAGATGAAGGGACGGACAGAGGGATTGATGGATGGTTGGACAGACAGATGGAGGGACAAGTGGATAGATGGAGGGACAGACAGAGGGATGGATGGAAGCATGGAGGGACAAATGGAGGGATGGAGGACAGAGGGACAGACAGATGGAGGGATGGCTGGACAGACAGATTGAGGAATGAATGGATGGAAGGAGGGACAGATGGACAGACGGATGGATGGAGGGACAGACAGACAGATGGACAGATAGATGGACAGACAGAGGAATGGAAGGATGGACGGCTGGATGGAGGGAGGGACGGATGGAGGGATGGATGGATGGTTGGACAGACAGCTGGATGGATGAAGGGACGGATGGACGGAGGGACAGATGGACAGATAGAGGGACGGACGGAGGAATGGAAGGATGGACGGATGGATGGATGGAGGGACAGAGAGACTGACAGACAGACAGAGGGACAGATGGACAGACTGAGGGACAGGTGGACAGACGGAGGGACAGGTGGACAGATGGATGGAAGGATGGACGGATGGATGGGTGGAGGGACAGAGAGACAGACAGACAGAGGGACAGATGGACAGACGGAGGGAGAGACAGACGGAGGGACAGATGGACAGACGGAGGGACAGGTGGACGGATGGATGGGTGGAGGGACAGAGAGACAGACAGACGGAGGGACAGGTGGACAGACGGAGGGACAGGTGGACAGATGGATGGACGGATGGATGGGTGGAGGGACAGAGAGACAGACAGACGGAGGGACAGGTGGACAGACGGAGGGGACAGGTGGACAGATGGATGGAAGGATGGACGGATGGATGGGTGGAGGGACAGAGAGACAGACAGACGGAGGGACAGGTGGACAGACGGAGGGACAGGTGGACAGACGGAGGGAGAGACAGACGGAGGGACAGGTGGACAGACGGATGGATGGGGGCGGACGAGGGAGGGACAGACGGTCGGACGGAGGGACAGGTGGACAGACGGAGGGACAGGTGGACAGACGGAGGGGACAGGTGGACAGATGGATGGAAGGATGGACGGATGGATGGGTGGAGGGACAGAGAGACAGACAGACGGAGGGACAGGTGGACAGACGGAGGGAGAGACAGACGGAGGGACAGGTGGACAGACGGATGGATGGGGGCGGACGAGGGAGGGACAGACGGGCGGACGGAAGGGCAGGCGGAGGGAAGGACGGAGGGACTCAGGGACAGACGGGGCGGAGAGGCCCCTGTCTCTGGCTGGGGGGCTGGGTAACCCCCGGCTGCTGTCGGGTCCAGCCCCCCTGACCGAGCCGGGCCGCGGGCGGGGATTGGGGGCGTGGCTCAGACCCGCCAATTGCGGCGGGCCCACACCCTGACGGGCTGTCGTGGCCCTTTTAAGGCCCCCCCCCACGCCCAAGGAAGCGGATGTGGGGCCAGCCACGTGGGGGAGTGGGAGGAGCGCGGTGGCGGGAGCGGCGGGGACAGGTGGGGCGGGCGGGGGGCTCCGGGGTTGGGGGGCGGGGCTGGTGAGGGGGTCCGGGGTAGGGGGCTGGGGGGGATTTGGGGGGGGGTAAGCGGGGCTGGTGGGGGGGTCCGGGGCGGGGGGGATTTGGGGGGCGGGGGGTAAGCGGGGCTGGTGGAGGGGGTCCGGGGTGGGGGAGGATTTGGGGGGCAGGGTTCGTGGAGGGTTTGGGAAGTGAGTGGGGGCTGGGGGGCTTGGTGGAGGGTTGGGGTGCGGGTCTGGTGAGGGGGTCCGGGGTAGGGGGCTGGGGGGGATTTGGGGGGCAGGGGATAAGCGGGTCTGGTGAGGGGGTCCGGGGTAGGGGGCTGGGGGGGATTTGGGGGGCGGGAGGGTAAGTGGGGCTGGTGGAGGGGTCCGGGGTAGGGGGCTGGGGGGGGATTTGGGGGGCGGGGGGTAAGCGGGTCTGGTGAGGGGGTCCGGGGTAAGGGGCTGGGGGGGATTTGGGGGGCGGGGGATAAGCGGGGCTGGTGGAGGGGGTCCGGGGTAGGGGGCTGGGGGGGATTTGGGGGGCAGGGGATAAGCGGGGCTGTTGAGGGGGTCCGGGGTAGGGGGCTGGGGGGGGATTCGGGGGGCGGGAGGGTAAGTGGGGCTGGTGGAGGGGTCTGGGGTAGGGGGGTGGGGGAGGATTTGGGGAGTGGGGCTGGTGGAAGGTTTGGGAGGTGAGGGGGAGGCTGGGGGTCTCTCCCCGTCGGTCTCTCTTGGCGTGCCCCGGGGCGCCCCCCGGCTCTGTGCAGTGGGGGTCACGGCCTGGCCCTGCCCCACACGGGAGGGGCCAGGCCCAGGACTGACCCCGGTGTCTTTCAGAGCAGAGCCGCCCGGCCCGGCCCAGGAGATGGTGAGTCCGGGGGCGGGGGGGAGAACCGGCAGGGCGGGGGGGTGTTGAATTCACACCTCTGGCTCCACCCTGCACCCCCTCGGTCTGGGGTACCCCAGCAGAGTGTGGGGGTGGAGCAGGAGTCCTGTCCTGGGGGTCACGGTGCTGTTGGCAGCTCCAGGGGTTACTCACAGTTGGGTCGCCCCGGTTGCTCTGACCCAGCCCAGAGTTGGGGGGACCCTCCCCAGCCCGTGTCAGCCCCCTTACAGCCCCCAGTGGCCCCATCCCCTCACCTCCCCAAGGTGCCAGGTATCGCGCTCAAGCCGCGCCCCTCTGGGGGGTGGGGAGGGATGTGCAGTCCACCTGCCCCCCTTCCGAGTTTGGGGGGGTCCTGCCCCTGTGGGCCCCCCCCAGCTCTCCCCGCTCTCTCCCTAGTCGGCCACGCTGGACCTGAAGTCGAAGGAGGAGAAGGACGCGGAGCTGGACAAGCGCATCGAGGCGCTGCGCAAGAAGAACGAGGCGCTCATCAAGCGCTACCAGGTGAGAGCTGGCCCGGGGGGCCTGCGGGGGGCCGGGCTGGTGCCCCGGGGAGGGCTGGGCAGAGGCGTTAGAGGTAGGAAAGCCCCAGTGAGTTCCCAGCTCCCCCTCCCCTGCGGTGCCAGCCCCCCCCATCCTGGGGCCAGCCCCGGGGTGTCCGATGGGCCCTGGGGAGCCCTGTAATCTGGCTCATGGGACACACAGGCCCAGCAGCAGCTTAGCCCCGGGGACGGTTTATGTAACACCAGGCTGGGGGGGGGGGCTGGTCCTAGAATCCCTGGGGCCCCCTAAACAAGGACATGGGGGGAGGGGGTTATTTTTTGTGAAGCGAAGGCATCTGGTGCTGGTGGTTGTGTGGGGGGGGGGGTGTGTGTGTGGGGGGGTCCTGGCCTGATGTCCAGATCTCGGGCAGCAGGGAAGGGGGTCGGTACCAGTCCAGATGGGTGCACTGGAGTGGGGATACCAGGCTCCAGGGGCAAGATGGGATGCATACACTGGGGAGTCCTGGCTTTTTGCTCTGGGGATCGAGGTGGGGGGGGGCGGGGAGGTACCAGCCCAGGTGGGCCCCTCACCCCGCACTCGGCCCGGGAGCCCCGTCACGTCCCTGCCGCTCCCCGCAGGAGATCGAAGAGGATCGGAAGAAGGCCGAGCAGGAAGGCATCGCGGTGACGGGCTTGCGCCGGCCGCGCCACTCCGAGGGGGAGCCCGAGAGGAAGCGGGCGGACAAGGACCTCTCCATCACTGTCCAGGTCTTGCTGTCCCCTGGGGTGAGCACTGGGGCTGGCCGAGGGGGACGGGACAGCCGCCAATGCATGGGGGGGGGCAAGGTAGAGTAGCACTGATCAGTGAGGTGGGGAGGCAGGGCTGCTGGGGGGGGGAAGGTAGCCACTGATCAAGAGTGGGGGGTGGGTAAACCAGCGGGGGGGGGCACAGCTGCTGTGGTGGGGGAGAGGGGTGGGGGAGCCAGCAGGGAGGGGCAGGGGGCATGGCTGCTGGGGAGCTGAGGGGTATGGTGATTAGTGTGGGGGGTGAGGAGAACACTAAGTCGGGGTGCTGCAGGGGAGGAGGGTGGGGAGCAGCTGTGGTCGAGCCCTGGTGTTGCACGCCCAGCCCTGGCATCTCACCCTCTGCGTCTCTCCCTCGCCCCAGGAGAAGCGTGTGGTCAGCGACAGGAAGTCCCCCGGCGCGCCCAAGGCCCAGCCGTGGCCCCGGTCCCCGGGGTGTGGGGCGGGTCGGCCCGTACCCCTCCAGCCGGTCACCGCGGGCGGAGCAGCCTGACCTGTCCGTCTGGGAAGGGGCAGGAGGCGGCGGAGGGGATGGGCCATCTCTGGGCGGGCGAGGGCGCAGGCCGCGGGGCCGAGGAGCGGCCGGCGCGGTCACGGCGGCAGGAGAAGGAGGCCCTGACAGGAAATCCAAGGTGCGTCGTGTCTTGCGGACAGTTTGCCAGGCTGGGCCTAGTTCAGCAATAGTGCGTTGCACGTGCATTCACTCTTGCTGCACTAGTGCTGGTGGTGTGTGTTGCTTTCTGCTGGGGCAGGTGCTGTGGAGCAGAGAGGGATGAGGGGGTGAAGGGCTCGTAGCAGGACTCTCCCCCAGGGGGTGGGTTGCAGAGTGGGACATGGGGTCTCTCTGGGGGGCACCAGCTCTGAGCCGTTGGGGAATGGGACACAGAATCGTAGCAATGCCGGGCTGGGAGGGCCATCGAGAGGTCATCGCGTCCAGCCCCCGGTGCTGAGCCAGGGCCAAGGAAACCTAGACCAGCCCTGGCAGGGTTTGTCTGACCCAGTCTCTCAGCCGCCCGGGGAAGCCTGTTCCAGAGCTGAACTCCCCCGAGAGTTCGAAAGCTTTTCCGGATGTACAGTTATTCCCTGTTTTGTAGCTGGGCGTTTGTTTCCGCCCAGCCCCCCATTCCCAAGAGAAGTGCGAATACTTCACCTGGGTGATTCAGACCAGTTCTCCAATTGGTCAAGGTCGTTTTGAACCCTAACCCTACCCTCCAAAGTGCTGGCAGCCCCTCCCCTCCAGCCTCCTGGGCCTCATACGCAGACTTGATAAGTGTGCACTCTGTTATCCATGTCACTAAGGAAAATATTGACTGGCCCCGGCGGGACCCCACTGGATCCGCCCTCCTGGTTTGAGAGCAAACCATGGATAAGTCCTCGTAGGGTGCTGTCTCCAACCAGCCAGGCACCCACCTTAGAGTAACTCTATCTAGGCCGCGTTTCCCTGGTTTGTTATGAAACCGCCATGTGGGACAGTGCCAGAAACCTTCCTGAAATCCCAGCATGTCTCGTCTACTGCTTCCCCCTCGCCCGCGCGGTCAGTAACGCTCTGCCGTAGAAAGAAATTCGCTTGAGACAACTCACGCTCTCGCTCTCTCTGCCGGTGTCCCCTGGGCCTGCCGCGGTCTCGCTCCCCTCCCCACGCCAGGAGTGGGAGGAGCGAAGGCGGCAGAATATCGAGAAGATGAACGAGGAGATGGAGAAGATTGCGGAGTATGAGCGGAACCAGCGGGTGAGTGGAGGGCAGGGAGGGGTGGCCAGGTCAGAAACCTCTCTTTCCCCCCCGCCCCGTTTGGCTAGCATTGCTGGGAGGTGCAGGGGGGTGGTGGATTCCCCCCGGGCCTCCAGGCCCCCTGTGCTGGGCCGTCTGCACCACAGCGCCCTCCTTGCCGTGGGGCTGGGCGAGATGGTGGGGGAGCCGTGGCTCCGGGCTGACCTTGCCCCTCTGCAGGACGGGCTGCAGGAGAAGAACCCGGTGCGAAATTTCCTGGATGACCCACGGCGCAGCGGCTCCTTCCAGGAGGCCGACCGCAAGGAGGGGAGCCGGCGGCACGTCCGCAACTGGGGGGGGGCCGACTTTGACAAGGTCAAGACTGGCATGGAGCGGGAGAAGGAGTGGCACACCCCGGTAAGTACCTGGGGGGAGGGGAGCCGAGGGGGGCCCTGCATGGGGGAGGGCCTTGGGGTGGAGGTCTGTGGGAGGGATAGATGGCATGTGGGGGGTGGGGGTGTATCCCAGCCACCTGCCCCTCTGACCAGGGCCAGCTGGAGCCCCGCAGGGCAGGGGCTTTGCCTGGGTGGGAGTGTGTGGGGCGGGGGTCCTGCCCCACGGCCCTGTGAGCCGCGTGTCTCTCTCCCCCTGCCTGCAGGGCCGCCGGCCAGGCCCCAAGAGCGGGGGGCCGCTGGACATGACGCTGTCCATGACGGGCCGGGAGCGGGCTGAGTACGTGCGCTGGAAGAAGGAGCGGGAGCAGATAGACCAGGAGCGGCTGGCCCGGCATCGCAAGCCCACGGGCCAGTGGTGCCGGGAGTGGGACGCCGAGAAGACGGACACCATGTAGGAGGGCGGCGCAGCGGGATTCCTGGGGCGGGTGGGGAAGGCCCCGGGGCTGCGCTGGGTCGCTTGGGGAGGGTGTCGCGGGGGGCAAATCGGGCCCGGTCTGAGGAGCGGGGGGGCGTGGGGTGGGGAGAGGGGTCGGCCGTGGCTGCACTAACCTGGCACGCGTCTTTCAGGTTTAAGGAGGGTTGTGGCATAGCACCAGAACCGGACCCAGGCGCCAGGCGTGGTAAGTGACCCCAGCAGCACCAGGGCCCGGTGGAGACTGGGGGGGCCTCCCCATGGTGGGGGTATATAGGGGAGGATGTCTGTCTTGGAGGGTGTTTGGTCCCTGTGGGACCTCCCTGGGCCCAGGTGCGAGGAAGCGGGGATGGGGGGGTCCCCTGCTGGACAGCATAGCGGTAGTGGGTGGGTGGGGGACACTGTGCCCTGGGGGCAGGACCCCTGTGGGGGGGAGGTCCGTTCCTATGCCCTGGGGCGGACCCACTGGTTCTCCACGGGTTGGACTGGCATTGTGGCCCCGGCAAGGACAGACCCTGGGGTGATCCTGAGGCCTCTGCTCCTGGGAAGCATTGTCCAGCCCTTGCCTGCTTCCCCACCCCAGCCACGGGGGCTGGTCCAGGGGCATCCCTGCTGTGAGCTCCCCTGCCCCCGGACTGTTAACTCCTGCTGCCCTCTCCTCTCAGACGAGAACAAGCGCCCCCCCAGGCCGCCCACCTTCGGGGAGTTCCTGTCCGAGCACCGGGCCGAGCGCAGGAGGAAGGGCCGGGGCCGACCCGCGCCCACCAAGCCCTACAGGTGAGTCCGCCTTTGCCCTGCTGTGTGAGGGACAAGGGCCGGACTCCTGGGTTCCATTCCTGGCTCTGGGCGGAGGGAGTGGGGTCGGGTAAGTTAGAGCGCTGGAGGTGCCGGGGGGCTGGGACTCCTGGGTTCTGTCCCTATTTAAGCCACTAACTCCCTGTGTGACCAAGGGGGAGGGGGGCTCTCACTGCACCCCAGTTTCCCTGGGGCTGGTGTGAACCCCTCCTGGGCTAGTTGGCCCTGTTCGTTGGTGTGTCCTGTCCTGTCCGTCCGTGTCCCCCCTCTCACCCCCCCCCCCAGCTTGTGGGGCAGTGGGAGCCCTGGCTGTGCCTCCCCCA
The DNA here is from genome assembly GCF_965140285.1 of Lepidochelys kempii. Lineage (NCBI taxonomy): Eukaryota > Metazoa > Chordata > Testudines > Cheloniidae > Lepidochelys > Lepidochelys kempii. The sequence goes on along the minus strand of NC_136402.1, from coordinate 820,837 downwards.
GCCAGGGAACAGCCCCCTGGGGGCCAGGCTCTGCAGTGCAAGGTGGGGCAGGTGCTGAATGGGGACTGGCTGGGTTGGGCCCTCCTGATGCCTGTTCCTCCCCCGCCCAGCATGCATGACAACCGGTGGGAGGAGAAGGACGAGGGGCCGGTGGCCAAGGAGCTCGACCCCCGCCGCGAGGAGCCGCAGGTAAGTGGGGGCGGGGGGTCCAGCCATGGCCATTCGGGGAGACCCCACCCTTCCCCTGGTCCTCTTCATAGGTGGCTTGGTCTGCAGCTGTTCCCCATGTCTCCCTACAGCCCCTTGTCTCCTACAGGCCCCACTTCCCCCAGTCCTGTCATGGAGACTCTCACCCTCACGGGATCAGGCCCCGTCCCCTGCCCCCAGCCCTCTGGGTCCCGCTGCCCCTCGCTGTCTGAACGTCTCTGCCCTGCCTTGTGCCAGCAGACGGAGGGACTGGCCCCCCAGCTGCCCCCTGAGCCCCAGCAGCCCCCCGATGAGGATGAGGATCAGTGGGAGGATGTCAGTGAGGAGGATGACGATGAAGGCCATCTCAGCTCGTTGGGCGAGGAGGAGGAGGTGCCCCCCGTGGGAGCCCCGAAAGCCCCGCGGGCTCCGAAGGTTGGGCGGGGCCCAGCCCCCAAGTTGGACATGCCACCACCTGGAGCCCATGGAGGACAGGGCAAAGCCCTCAGCCCCTTCTCCCCAGCTGAGGGCTACCAGCCTGTCTCAGACTGGGGCGAGGAGATGGAGCTGAACTCGCCCCGGGGCAGTGTGGGGGACAGCACCCCGCAGGGCCCCGGCCCCGCCCCCCAGGCACAGGGGGCAGGGCCCCCTGGAGAGGCTGCAGGTAAGAGGCGCTGGCTGGGCCCTGCTGGTGGGAGGGGAGGAGAGCCTGTGTATTGGGGGGCACGTATCGGCCTGGTCTGGCTTGGGGCGTTTGCCCTGTAGGGGCAATGTGGTGGTGTGGGACTTGGGGTGCAGTCCCAGTGGGATGGGGGAGCAGGAGTTAACAGTGGGAAGGGGTCACAGGGCGGGAGTACTGGGGGGGCATCACCCCAGGAAATAATGGCTCCCATCTCCCCGCAGGGCCGAGCCCCCCAGCTGCGGAGCCGGGTGCGTGGGGCACGGCTGAGCCCGTGGAGACTGGACGGCAGGAGGAGCCGGCTCGGGCAGGGGGATCGATGATGCTAGCAGCCCCTGGCAGCACGGAGAGGCGGGAGCTGGCCACCCCCGCAGCTGGGAGCCCTGAGGAGCTGGGGGTTCCTGCGATGCAAGGTGCTGGGGGGGGCAGGGTCTGGAGATGGGGGGCTCGGGGCAAGAGCTGGCAGGGGGGAGGGGAGTCTCCCCTTTGGCCTCCGGGGAACCATGGCTGGGCTGGTGGCAGAGTGGGGCGGGCTGGGCTGGGCGCTGGGCTGACCCCCCGGGGCGCTGGGCTGACCCCCCGGGGCGCTGGGCTGACCCCCCGGGGCGCGGGGCTCACCCCCCGGGGCGCTGGGCTCACCCCCAGCCAGGAGGGAACCATGTGCTCCTGGGCTGGGGTGATGGGGTGGGGGTGGGTTTGCCCGCGGCCCCGGCTGCTGACGCTCTCTCCCTCCCGTCCCCAGGAGCCGCGGAGACCCTGAGCCAGCCGGAGCCGGAGCCAGCACTGGGTGTGGTGCAAATCCCAGGCGTGGAGCCGGTGTGTTTCCGTAAGACCTCGTCCTTGCCCACTGGCCGCTAGCGGGACTCGCCCCTTCTCTCTGTCCCTCTGCTTCTTCGCGGCCCCCGCTGGCCGGGGTGCTCCCGCTGCGGATTGACCCGCCTGCCGTGCTGGGCCCAGACAGGGAACGGCTCGCTCTGTCACGGGGATAGGCAGATCCCCAACAGGGAAACCGGCCGCAGCCTGTCCCGGGGCTGCTGCGCGTTCCTGTCCTGGGGCTGGTGGCTGTGCCAGGCCCCTTCGTGCCTCTGACGGGGCAGCTAACCCGGGCCCTGAGTCTGCTGGCAGCGGGGTGGTGGGAGATTGACTTCGGGGGAGCAGGCTGGGGTCTGGTCTGAGGACATGGCAAAGCAGCAGCTGCCGCTGGGGCCACCAAGGGGCGAGCAACTTTAGCCGCTGGGCCTCCCACCTGGGAGCTCTCCACTGCGGTCCGTACTGCAGCATCTGCTGGGGTGTGGGGTGATATGTCTGTCAGCCGCACTGACCGAATCCATGGCCAGGATTTGAACTCACAGCACTGTCTGTCTCTGTCTCTCTCTCTCTCCCATTTGACAGGATAATGGAGAGCCCTGATGCCCCAGAGCCACCCTCCACCCCCCCGACATGAGGCCAGGCGGCTCCCTCTATGACTTCCACAGAGCGGTAGAGCCTCTTTCCAGAGCCGTGCTGGCAGGATGTGCTTTGAGGCTCAGCTGTCTGGGTTAACCTCCCTGGGGATACAGGGCTGGGTGGGTGTGTGGGTGGCCTGGAGGGTTTATTCTGGTGGGAATTGCATGGTGGGTGAGGAGGTTGTTCCAGTAACCGGCACTAAACGTCTGGGATCCGACGTGCATCTGTCCGCAATGAACCTCCCCTGCTGGTGTCTGGGACGGCTGCCCCTGGCTCACCCTGCCCCCCTACCTCCGAAGTCCAAATGAGGGTTGTGTTTTAACCGGGGGCATGTGTGTGGTCCCCAGCCATGGCTAGCCCTGTCCAAGCACAACTAGCCAATGTCTCCTGTGCTGGGAGGGCTGGAGCCAGCCGCGCTTTGCCCCTTCTCAGCTGTAACCATTGCAAGGGGCTGTTCTTGGGCCGGCTGAATGTGTCCCCATCTTTCTGGTCTGCGCTCCTGAGGAGCCGGTTCCACCCACTGCTGTGCAGACCGTGAACCCTTTCCACAGGGGGTAGAACTCCCCCACCCTGCTCGCTGGGGGCAGGAGCCTCGGGCGAGAGGTGTCTTCACTCCCCGGTGCTGCCCTGGGATGCTTGGTTGTCCTGCCCAGGTCTCCCGCGGTGTCCGGCCGCTTTCGATCATGTAAAAGCAATGCCAATGTACTGGACTTTCTTACAATAAAACCTTCACCAAGCCGCTGGGCCTGGCTGCGTCAGGTCCTTCCTGGGGGAAGGGGTTGGGGTGGCAGCTCGGGTGATGTGTGCCCAGCACAGCTCTGAGAATGCAGCTTGAAGGGGTGGGGGCGTGTGACTTGACAAATCTCTTAATGGGGCAGCCTGCGCTCCTGGGCACGGCCGTGGGCATGGGCAGCCTTGGAGGTGGCCCTTCACTTGGGCACATGCTCCCTGTGGAATCCGTCTGGGCGTAGCCAGCAGGGCTGTCCTTTTGAGACAGAAATCTGGGCAGCTGGTGCTTTCTGTACCTGTTAAACGCGGGGCCCTGGCCAGATTCCAGCATTGCTAATTAACCCCCTATCCTAAGCCACCCTCCTGCAGAACGTTTAAAGGGGCTGTGGCTCCATCTCAGGGAAGGGTGCAGCCGTTACGGCTTCCACCCCAGAGAAAGCTGCAGTACCGTGGGTGATCTCTGGGTAAAGCCCCGGAGGCTCCCTGGGGCGACGGGCGCTGGGTAAATGTAGCTGGATTGGTGGAACCAGCAGGAGCACTGGAGTAACGTGTGTGGGCGGCTGCCACCTGCCAGACCCCCCTGCTAAACCTGGTTTCAAATCCGTTAATAGGTTTAATCTCCTGGACGTCCGCCCCTACAGTGGGGACCAGAGGAGCTCAGCCGGCTGGGTGCAGAGCTGGCCCTCGCTCCCGTCTAACACAGCCAAGCCTCTCTCCCCAGCACAGTTCGGCTCACGGGTGCTCGGGAGGCACTGCAGCCGGTCTGGGTGCTCAGATCGCTCAGCTCCTGGTGAGGCGGGAGCAGTCGCTCTTCGTCCAAGGGGAGGATTGTGGTTCCCTGGAAGCTACAAAGGGACCTCACAAAACTGGGTGACCAGGCAACAAAATAGCAGATGAAATTTAATGTTGCTAAATGAAAAGTGATGCACCTTGGAAAACATCATCCCACCTCTACTTACAGGACGGGGTCTGAATTAGCTGTTACCATTCCAGAGAGATCTCGGAGTCACTCAGAGTCACGGTTCTCTGAACACACCCGGTCAATGTGCGGCGGCGGCCAAAAAAGCGAACAGAGTATTAGGCATCATTAAGAAAGGGGGAGATAAGGCAGAAAATATCATGTTGCCTCTGTATCAATCCATAGTACGGCAGTGTCTTGAATACTGCGTGTGGATGTGGTCACCCCATGTAGCGGGCGGTCACCCTGTTCTGGCCCTGAAGAGGTTAAAAGCCAGCCCTTGGAGCCAATCGGGGTCTGGGCCCTATAAAAGAGTGGGCCCTATAAAAGAGCGGCAGGGCCAGAAGGCAGTCAGTCTCTCTCTGGCTTTGGAGAGAGATGGACCTGGCTGCCAGAAGCGGGGGCGGGGACAGAACAGTGCTGGAGAAGGGGCAGGCTGAGCTGGGGAGCTCAGCCTGGCGGCCTCTCAGGCTGCAGCCTGACAGGAAGGCCTAGGGAGGGTCTGGGGCAGCAGGCCCAAACCCCCCTTGCCAATGACGAGTGGCCCTCATGAAGGGCAGTTTGCCCCAGAGAAAGAGGACTAGAGGATGACTGGCAGTAGCCACTGAGGCAAGGTGGGCATGGGGGAGGGGGTTCCCTGGAGAAGGGAGACCCAGAGTGTAGGGTGCTGCTGTGAGCAGGACCCCAAGGGAAAGGGGGTGCCAGGGTCTGGGAGGGACACAGAGGCCTGAGGCAGGTGAGATGCTGGTCAGCAGGGGGTGCTCCAAGGCTGAGAAGAGCTAATTCCCAGACTGACTAGCAGGAGGTGCCATGGTGGTGAGTGCTGAATCTGCTACGCCCCATCTCAAAAAAGGTAGATTAGAATTGGAAAAGGTTCAGAAAAGGGCAACAACAACGATCGGGGGCTGGAATGGCTGCTGCATGAGGAGAGATGAATAAGACGGGGACTTCTCAGCTTGGAAAAGAGACGACCGGGGGTGGGGATAGGGTCGAGGTCTGTAAAATCATGACCGGTGTGGAGAAAGTCAATCAGGAAGTGTTGTTTACGCCTCGTAACACAAGAACTAGGGGTCACCAAATGAAATTAATGGGCAGCGGGTTTAAAACAAACCAAAGGAAGCATTTCTTCACACAACGCACAGTCAACCTGTGGAACTCCTTGCCAGAGGATGTTGTGAAGGCCAAGACTATCAACAGGGTTCAAAAAAGAACTAGATAAGTTCATGGAGGATAGGTCCATCAATGGCTATTAGCCAGGCTGGGCAGGGATGGTGTCCCTAGCCTCTGTTTGCCAGAAGCTGGGAATGGGCGACGGGATGGATCACTGGGTGATTCCCTGTTCTCTTCATTGCCTCTCGGGCACCTGGCACTGGCTGCTGTTGGCAGACAGGACACTGGGCTAGACGGACCTTTGGTCGGAGCCGGTCTGCTGCAGGCCCTGGCTTTCCATGTACAGAGCACACCTGCCATGAGCCCTTGGCCATGGACACAGCACAGCTCTCGGAGGCTAATGCGATCCCTGCCCAGGCTGCGGGCACCACATGGCCCCGCCCTGCCCCTCTGGAGCCAGCGTGTTTCTTAGCTGTAGTGGGGACAGGGAGGTGTTAGAAATCCAGGAAAGCTGGCTTCCTTAAGACCACAAGGACAGGGCAGGTACAGATGCCTCTCTGCGAGCAGCCGTTCAGGCCCCAGACATGTCTCTCAAACGGGTGCAGGCTGGAGCGTTCATTGCAACGATTAAGGCTGTGATTCTTTCATGGAGGTCGTGGAAGTCACGGATTCCGTGACTTTTGGTGACTTCCGCAGTGGCTGGTGCAGCTGACTTCAGGGCCAGCTACTCAGGCGACCCACGGGCCACAGTCAGCAACACCAGCCACTACTGGAATGACCTGGAGCCAGCTGCTCCAGTGGTCCCTGGGGCCAGCTGCACCAGCCACTGCTCGGGACACTCTGGGCAACTGGCTCTGGGGACTGCCCAAGCAGCAGTCCTGGGGGCAGCCTCGGGGAGCGCCAGAACAGTGGTCCTAGGGGTGCCCTGGGGACCGTCCGAGCAGCAGGGGTCCTGGGGCAGCTGGAGCAGTGGCACCAGGGGTGCCCGGAGAGCAGTCCCGGGAGCAGCAGCTGTGGGGCAGTCAACCCCCAGCACTGGAGCAGTGGGGCCCCAGAAGTAGAGGTTTAGATGGGTATCTTTGGTAAAACTCCTGGACAGGTCACAAGCAATAAATAAAAATTCACTATCTGTGACCTGTCCAGGACTTTTACCCCAAATGCCCGTGACTACATCTTAGCCTTAGCACTAATGCATGGAGCTCCCTGCGCTGACTGGGTTACGGCACGGAGCTGGGTTCTGTTCCCACCTCTGCCACAGCGCTGCTGGAGGACCTTAGGCAAATCCCTTCTCCCTGTGCCTTAGCTCCCCAGCTGTGAAAGGGATCAACTGCGGTGAGGGACACCGGTCAGGCAGAGCCCTGGAGCTCCCAGCCACTGCCAGCGGGTGATGCCCGGAAGGGGGGAGGCCCCTGCTGTGCCGTGGTAGCCCCTGGAAGGTGCAGTGGGGCCAGGCACTGCGCCTACACTAGGCCCAGAGTCACTCCCTGTCCCCTGCCATGCAGCCCCCCTGCTGCTGCTGGGATTCTCCAGGGAGGATTGGCCGCGTCATTGGGGTCCCTGGAGCCAGGCGTGTGGAGCTCCCCTGCCAAGGGGATGGCGCACCCGTGTGGAGCCTGCCCAGCGTGGGATTCGGGGCCAGAAGGGTGACAGGGATGTTGCTGCAGGTGGCAGGTGCTGACTGGTCAGGGATGGGGGTGCGGGCGAGGGTCCCCAGGTGCCCCAGAGCCGCGCTCTCTTCTCCAGCCCAAGCCCCCTGCCCTGGGGTGGGGTGGAGAGGCACCTGTGCCGGGAGGGGGGTGGGGAAGAGGGTCCTTGGAGCCCCCAGAGCTCAGGGGGTGCTTCCTATTCCTGGGGGCTGCATAGGTGTCCCTCCCTTCTTTGCTCTGCAGCCAGGCGCGGGCAGATTCCTTGGAGGCTGAGAATGGGAAATTCTCTGAGACTAGGTGCAGGCTCTGCAGTCAAAGAGATACCCCCACTCCCACAGCATTAAGGGGGGCAGAGCTCTGTCTCCTGGGGACCGGATGGGGTGGTGAGCCGGCAGGGCGCCGAGGGGAGGGGGCTGGTCTGGGCCCTGCCGCCGTGGGGGCAGTCTGGGTGGGAGAGGCTGGCATGGCGCAGGGGGGCCGGGGCCGGCCCAGCGCGGGGGGCGGGTCTGGCACGGGGCGGGTCCGGGTCCGGCACGGGAGTGGGGGCGGGGGAGAGGCGAGGCTGCCCAAAGCGGGCAGGGCTCGGACGGGGCCGGCAGGACAGGAGTTTCGCGGGCGCCCCGGGCCGCGCCAGCCTCCCCCGTGCGCCCTGGGCGCAGCCGGCATGAAGCAGCGGGAGGGAGACGGGCCCGGGCAGCCGGTGCCCCCCAGCTACGCCGGGGATCGGCCGCGGGGGGGCGGGAAGCTGCTGCTGGGGGGGGGCCGGGCCCCCCCGCGCTGGCTGCGCGTCGCCACCGTCTGCGCCTATTTCCTCTGCGTCTCGCTGGCCGCGCTGCTCCTGGTGATTTACTACGGGCTGGTGTGGGCGCCGCGGGGCCCCGGCGCGGAGAACGGCACCGCGCCCGGCCCGCAGGCCCCGCGGCTCTGCAACCTCAGCGGGCCCGGGCAGCGGCTGCAGGCGGCGGCGGCGGCCCCGGGGGGCGGCCCGCGGCCCGCGCAGGGGGAGAGGCGAGGGCAGCAGGGCCCCGCGGGGCGCACGGGCTGGAGAGGCCGCGACTGGACCCACTGAGGCGCCGGAGGATGGAGCCGCCCCTAGCCGTGGGACCGAGCCGGGGCAGGAGGCAGCAGCCCCCCCGGCGGGATGAGACCAGGACGGAGCCGGGGCCCGCGGCCTGGGCGCAAAGGGCTCCCCACGCATCGGCGGCCGCAGGAGCCGGACGGTGGAAGCCCCAAAGCGCAGAGACGGCGGGGGGCAGGTGTCCCCCCACTTCCGGGAGAGGCGCCCAGAAAAGTCCAAACAGCCTCAGGGGGCGGCCAAGGTCAGGCCCGGGAGAGGCGCAGCTGGGGCGGGGCCGCGTGTGGACTGGCTGAGCCGGGAGAAGGGCCTGGAGGCTCCCGGGGGGGCAGGAGGCTAACCTAGCAGCATAGCCCCCCCGCCCCCAAGGCACCGTGTGCTGGCGCCGGCAGCCTGGGGTGCTTTGGGTGTCAAGGCCATAATGGACTCAGACTCCCAGGGCCACCGGTCTGTGGGGCCTGGACTGCGGGCCTTGGGCTCAGCAAATCCTGTATCCTCCTCTCTGTCTGTCTGTCTGTCTAATAAACCACTCGCTGCTCCTGCCCAGCCTGTGTCCTGCGCCGTGCCATTAAACTTACCCATGGGTAGGGGGCATGGGAGCAGGGGGCGGGGTGGGGGTGGAATTGCAGGGAGCAGGGTGAGGGGTGGGAATTGCAGGGGGGGTTGCAGGAAACAGGGGGAGGGGTGGGAGTTGCAGGGGGAGGGAGAGACCGTGTCACTTTAGCCCATTCCCATCTGTGGGAGTCGTCGCATCCAGACTGGCAGTCAGCAGATACCCTCCAGTCTCCCATATTCCATACAGCATCGCACCCCCCATGCAAAATTGATGCAGAAAGGGGTGTCCCTGGGCACTGCTGAAGGCTTCACAGGAATTTTCATTCAGTATTGTGACGGGTTGGGTCACAGAAACCCCTTTGGGGCTGCCACCTGGTGTGCCTAGACTATGTCTGAGCCTGTTTTCCCTGCCAGCTTGGGACCTCAGTGCCCTGCCTGGTTTGAGCCAGACACGCTAGCCTGCTGCAACCCAGACCCAGGCCTGAACTACGTCCCCTGCAAGCTTAACTGAAAACAGCTTAAGAAGTACTCCTGTCTCCAGCACTCAGGTACCCAGCTCCCAATGGGGTCCAAACCCCAAATACATCCGTTTTACCCTGTATAAAGCTTAAATTGTTTGCCCTCTATAACACTGAGAGAGAGATATGCACAGCTGTTTGCACCCCCCCTCCCCCGGTATTAATACATACTCTGGGTTAATTAAAAAAGTAAAAAGTGATTTTATTAAATACAAGAAGTGGGATTTAAGTAGTTCCAAGTAATAACAGACAGTACAAAGTGAATTACCAAGCAAAATAAAACAAAACATGCAATACAGTAAGAAAACTGAATACAGATAAAAATGCCACCCTCAGAGGTGTTGCAATATGCTTCTATCACAGACTGGACGCCTTCCTAGTCAGGGCCCAACCCTTTCCCCTGGTACAGCCCTTGTTCCAGCTCAGATGGCAGTTTAACATCAACTTTATCCATATGTAACAGAAATGGTTTATCACAATCAGCTTTGACTCAAACAGACTTTTTTTGGTAAGGTTTATCATGGAAATAACAATGTTACTGAATCCCTTTACAAACTCGTGGTAATATTTGATTGGGTCAATAGTGGCTTGGGCCTTTCGTGATCTCGCCAGGAGTTCTAGAAAATAGCTAGTTTATCCCTGTAAGCTACGACCTGGTGTATCTTCTGTGCCAACGACTAGGCAAATCTTCCCCCCTCCCTTGTCAGCCAGGTAATTTGCATCAAGTGACACTAGTTTTCAAATTCTCATCATTGTGCATGCCGCAAAATTTCTTTCCCTTTCTTAGAGTTGACTCATCCTTCCCGTCAGCAGGATCGGGTCCTTTCCCCCTCACCTTTCTCCTAGAGAGTTGAGAGCTGAACCTCCCTGCTTACAAGAACCCTTTGGCTGGCTAGGTGTGTCCACCAACTGCAGCCCCTCTGGGCTCCAAGCATCTACACAGATGCTCTCCTGCATTCTTGCTTTCAGATCTACCACCCCCGCCAGCTTAGAGACTGGACTCTGTTTACAGGGACATAATCAATCAATCCCTACCAACAAGTCAGAATCAGAATTCTGCTTGCTCTCCACTCCCCACTCTTGGTTCCACATCGGAGCAGACGGGCCCGAGCCCACCTCTGGCCCCTCTCCCTGCTCCTAAGGGCTGAACTAGGCAATTTGCCCGCAGAGCCCTGGAGCTTCCTGTTCGCGGCATTATAAAACCTCAGCGTTCGTTGCCCGTCAGCGCTTGGGAAAATCGCCTGCAGCCCGGACGCAGCCCGCGGGGTCTGGGCACACGGGGCGAGTGCTTGCTTAGCTCTGTGCCGCTGTTATGCTGACACCGGATCTTTTTAGGGGACAAGGCAATATGCCATGATTATTATGATAACACAATTTGATTTATAACCAATAGCTAATATCTAATACCTGTATACCCATACCCAGTCGCACCCCCACCCAGTGTTCTGCAGATGCTGTACAGTCACCTGTTCTGAACGTAGCTTGAGTCCGTAGCTTGATTTCGCAGCTTGGGATTGTAGCTCGTGGCGGCTAACTGTCCAGGAAAGCTGGGCACGAGGAAGAGCCAGGTCTCTGTCGATCGCGCACCGATGCCCTTCCATGTTGGCAGCAGAACGTTACCCAAAGTCTTCCATCTCCCCCATCCTTTTTGTAGGCTTCAGTTTGAACAAGCGTCTGTGGGCCTTGCTGTGTCACGCTGCCTCTGGGTCCTGTGTGGTTGATCACCCATCAATTGCAGACGTGACTTTCAGCCTTGGACCTGGCTTTGATCTTGTTTCCATTGCAACTTTGTTCTGTTCTTTGAGGGTGGACTCTTCTCACTCTTCTCATGCATCCGACAAAGTGGGTATTCACCCACGAAAGCTTATGCTCCAATACGTCTGTTAGTCTATAAGGTGCCACAAGACCCTTTAAAAAGAACAGGAGGACTTGTGGCTCCTTAGAGACGAACAAATTTATTTGAGCATGAGCTTTCGTGAGCTACAGCTCACTTCATCGGATGCTTGCAGTGGAAAATATAGTGGGGAGATTTATGTACACAAAGAACATGAAACAATGGGTGTTACCATACACACCGTAATGAGAGTGATTGCTTAAGGTGAGCTATTACCAGCAGGAGAGTGGGGTGGGGTGGGGTGGGGGGGGCACGGACCTTTTGTAGTGATAATCAAGGTGGGCCATTTCCAGCATTTGACAAGAACATCTGAGGAACGGTGGGGGGTGGGGAAATAAACATGGGGAAATAGTTTTACTTTGTGTAATGACCCATCCACTCCCAGTCTTTATTCAAGCCTAAGTTAATTGTATCCAGTTTGCAAATTAATTCCAATTCAGCAGTCTCTCGTTGTCCATTTATTCTTTTACTGTCCAGTTTGACCAGTGTACATGGCAGAGGGGCATTGCTGGCACATGATGGCATAGATCACAGTGGTGGATGCGCAGGTGAACGAGCCTCTGATAGTGTGGCTGATGTGATTAGGCCCTATGATGGTGTCCCCTGAATAGATATGTGGACACAGTTGGCGATGGGCTTTGTTGCAAGGATAGGTTCCTGGGTTAGTGGTTCTGTTGTGTGGTGTGTGGTTGTTGGTGAGTATTTGCTTCAGGTTAGGGGGCTGTCTGTAAGCAAGGACTGGCCTGTCTCCCAAGATCTGTGAGAGTGATGGGTCGTCCTTCAGGATGGGTTGTAGATCCTTGATTGTGCATTGGAGGGGTTTTAGTTGGGGGCTGAAGGTGATGGTTAGTGGCGTTCTGCACCTATCCTTGCAACAAAGCCCATTGCCAACTGTGCCCACATATCTATTCAGGGGACACCATCACAGGGCCTAATAACATCAGCCACACTATCAGAGGCTCGTTCACCTGCACATCTACCACTGTGATATATGCCATCATGTGCCAGCAATGCTCCTCTGCCATGTACATTGGTCAAACTGGACAGTCTCTACGTAAAAGAATAAATGGACACAAATCAGACGTCAAGAATTATAACATTCAAAAACCAGTCGGAGAACACTTCAATCTCTTTGGTCACTCGATTACAGACCTAAAAGTCGCAATATTACCACAAAAAGACTTCAGAAACAGACTCCAAGGAGAGACTGCTGAATTGGAATTAATTTGCAAATTGGATACAATTAACTTAGGCTTGAATAAAGACTGGGAGTGGATGGGTCATTACACAAAGTAAAACTATTTCCCCATGTTTATTCCCCCCGCCCTGCTGTTCCTCAGACGTTCTTATCAACTGCTGGAAATGGCCCACCTTGATTATCACTACAAAAGGTCCGTTCCCCACCCCCCACTCTCCTGCTGGTAATAGCTCACCTTACCTGATCACTCTCCTTACAGTCTGTATGGTAACACCCATTGTTTCATGTTCTCTGTGTATATAAATCTCCCCACTGTATTTTCCAATGAATGTATGCGATGAAGTGAGCTGTAGCTCACGAAAGCTCATGCTCAAATAAATGGGTTAGTCTCTAAGGTGCCACAAGTCCTCCTTTTCTTTTTGCGGATACAGACTAACACGGCTGCTACTCTGAAAAAAGACTCTTTGCTGCTTTTACAGATCCAGACTAACATGCTACCCCTCTGATGCTCTTCTCACTTTGTAAGGGCTGTTGTCTGCATCTTCAGCCGTTGGTGTTTGCACTTCACCTGATCAGGACAGGCTGTGGCTGGAGGTTGATTCCATTATCCATGCATCCCTCAGTCACACATCTGAACTAAGCTAATAAGGTTACAGCAGGTTTTGCAAAATGGACTAAGCATTTCAAAATGGAGTTTTAGTTACAATATGGAAAAAACAACTTCATTCTTTAGCTCTCCACTGCGGGCCCGGAGCCATCTCTTCTCGGGGGCGTGGTGGGGCCTTCCAGCGGGGAACAGCCGAGCCCATGGGGCAAATGCTGGTGTCTTCCAGCCTGCACTTCGTGGGCAGCAGCTCCTCCACAGGACATATTCAAAGGGTTTAGGGGTGAGATTCTGTCTGCTCCCCCCTGCATCCTCGTGCCACAGCTGGGGTGTGTCCCCCATGCAGCATTTCCCACAGCCACTGTGCTGAGCTGGAGAGTGGCATGGCCATCCGGGGGCACGGCCAGCTAGGACAACCCAGCCGGCGGAAAATGGGGCTCCATCAGGGTGCAGAGCCGCAGAGAACAGAACCCAGGAGCCCTGTTGCTCTGACCACTAGCCCCTGCCGCTCTAAACCATTAGCTCCTCTGCCTAGCTCTGGGGCTAGGACCCTGGAGTCCTGGGTCCCAGTGTGGGGGAGGGGAGGTGGGACCCCCGGTGGCTAATGAAGAGACGGCCCAGGTGCCCGTTTTCACTCACACAGGTGCAATTGTGGAGTTTCTGAGGTAGGAACGCAGAGGCAGAATTAGGCCTGAAGTGGGCCCCTGCCCCGCCCCCTGCAGCTAGCAAAGGCCTCTCAGCTGGGAGGGCTGCAGGTAGCTACCCCAGAGGAGTCCTGTGTTCCTGCCCCAGCTCTGGGAGGGGGCTACAGTCTGAGGGGTCCCTCTGCTTCCTTCTCTCCTGGGTAGAAGGAGATGGAGGTAGGGCTGGTTCCTACCCACCCTCCTGTAGCTACCCCCCATTGCGGCAGCCTCAGCAGAGGAGACATCTGAATGGGCCTGGGCTGGAGTCCCCCCCAGAGGGTCCCTCAGGGCAGGGCCGAAATGCATCAGTGGGGCTTGGGTTCTGTGGATAGCGCCCAAGGTGCAGACAGCTGGGAGGCCCCATGGCAAGGAGCTCACAGCTGGGCGAGAGTGCGGGGCACTATGCCCTCCCTAGCGCTGCAGCAGGAAGCAGGTTGAGATGAGGTTTTTGCAAGGGGAGACTCTCTCCGGCCCCAGGCTGGCCCCAGCTGCCCACACTGTCTGCAGCGACATGGCTGCTGGCAGCAGACAGGTGTCCCGCCATGCCTCAGTGGCTCTGAGACGCCGGGGCGGAAGGCTCATGTGAGCCAAAACCTTACCCGCTTGGCTGGGTGAGTTAATCTCCCCAGGATGCAATTTGGTTCCAGACAGCCCCTTTGAGATCTCCTGTGTCCGACTCGTCTGTCTGCGCAGGGTCCCTCTGCCATCATCGCCCCCGTCCTGAGCAGGTGTGTGTCAGGCGGGGAGCTGAGAGTGTAACTTGCACTGTCATTTACCCCACGGCAGAGTGTAGCTGTTCTGACCCGGGGGGCGTTTCACGGGTGTAAACACCTGCATGACATGGTGGGGGATGGAGAACAGGGCCCTAGTGAGGCCCAGAATGGTTTAGGTGTGGGTGGCAGCACCAGGAATCGAACCCAGAGCTCCAGGAATGGGGGTGGAAGCCTCCACCACAGCCAGGTTCCTTTCTGGGCTGCCACCCCATCTCTGACCCCTCTCCCTGCTCCTAAGGGCTGAACTAGGCAATTTGCCTGCAGAGCCCTGGAGCTTCCTGTTTGCGATTATAAAACCTCAGCGTTCGCTGCCTGTCGGCACTTGGGAAAATCGCCTGCAGCCCGGACGCAGCCCGTGGGGTCTGGGCACACGGGGTGAGTGCTTGCTTAGCTCTGTGCCGCGGGCCCGGAGCCATCTCTTCTCAGGGGCATGGGGGGCTTTCCAGCCAGGAACAGCCGAGCCCATGGGGCAAATGTCGGTGTCTTCCAGCCTGCACTTTGCGGGCGGCTTCTGTCCAGCCGCTCTGGCATTGTCATTATCTCAGACAGGCACAAGTTGCTGTGGTTAGGCTGGTTTGGGCCTCAAAGCTTGTTAAGCCGCTCAGGGCGTTGCTGAAAGTGGCCTGATCAAAGGAGGGTGTCTATCAGAATCCAGGTGAGGCAGTGCCACCCACCTTAAGTGCGGGCTCTGGGCTGGCACTCCTAGATCATTTGCTTTTTCCCCCCGGTCCCTTGGGCTTGCTCTGATAGTCTGCCCGCAAATCGCCCCGCAGCAGCAGCGCTTGCTCCCGGACCAGCCGTGTCCCAGGTCAGGGTTTGCCTGTCCCGGTGGCTGCATTTGGGGTAGGAGCTTTCGATAGGCTGGGCCAGCCTGTGAGTTGTTGGGACGGTCTCGGGGTTTGTCCATGGTGTGGCAAGCCTGTTCGGTTTGATGCTGGCAGCTCAATTCCTGGCACCCACGTCTTCTCTTCTCTAATGGGCAACCATTATTCGTCGCTGCAGCACAACAAGTCTTGAGCTGCCTCTGCACAGGTGAGGTTTTTGGTATGACTGAGGTATGAATGTAAAGTGGTGCGGTTATACTGGTGTCACTCCTGTGTAGACACACGTATTCCGCATCAGGGCAGCCACTTTTCAGGGTAGTTGAGGTTGCCTGGGGAGGAGTTGGCGCTAACCAGAAGAAGCCCCTTGGATACCTCAGTGCCCCCTTGGCGGCTTACCCCAGCCTAACACAGTTGGTGGAACTGGTCACACTTCCCTTTGTGGACCAGGCTTGAGATTTTCCCCTGCACCAGGGATTTGGTTCTGGTTCTGCTTCTGTGTTTGCGAAACTGGATTGCTCTGTGGCTTGAAACTCTGCTGCATCGGAGCTGCTGTCTGCCTTGGGCTAAAGAGCCCCATTTCTGCACGTTTAGCTCTGTGAGAACTGTACATGCTGACACGCAGTCACCTGCTCTGGCCACTAGACTCCACTGCCCTCCCAGAGCTGGGGGGGGATAGAACCCAGGAGTCCTGGCTCCCAGCCCCCTGCTCTGACCCACTAGCCCCCACGCCCCTTCCAGAGCTGGGAATAGAGCCCAGGAGTCCTGGCTCCCATCAGCCCCTGGGTAACCAATAGCTCCCGCTCCCCTCCCAGAGCTGGGGAGCGAATCCGTGAATCTGAGGTTGTGCTGTTGCGCGATCACATTATTCCTGTCGCCAGCCTAAAGCAGGGGAGATGCCGAGCTCAGGCACTTGCTGCTACCCGTGTGGGGCCCGTCTCCTGACTGCAGCGCAGTGACCTGCACCACTCAGACGGGGGTTTTCACTGAGGGCCCACTCCTGTAGGCATTGCTGCCCAAGCCCCCGGATCAGGGCCCGCACCCAGAGAGAGTGCTTTATAAATAACGGTTGTTTTTTCCTACCTGCCCCAACGGCATGGCCTTGCTGTTTCATCACAGAAAGGAAGTGACATTGGGCAACTGGCTCCTCACTGAAGAGTCATTAGCCTCCAATGGCCATTCGCTGGCCTGTGCAAAAGGCACTGGGGGTCTCAGCCCAGCTCCCAAGAGGGCAGGCGCCCATCTACCCATTGGTGCCACCTGGGCCCCTGGGGGCTAGGCAGAGCAGAGAGGCCAAGGACTGAGGTCTTGTCTGCTCTGGGGGTCCCAGCTACCCCCGTGCAAACACTGCTGTATGCTGTGATTTGCTTTCCAAGCAGCGTTCAGCCGGACCAGTGCAAACAATGGCGTAGCCTGTCTAGGCAAGGGGTGTGCAGCGGGGCAGGAACTGGGATCGGGGCACATTGCCAGCGCAACCAATGCCTGGGTGGGTGGTGGGGCTTGGATCCCATCTCATCCTGGAGGGGGTGCAGCCGGCAGGGCCCCGGGGACAGTGCTTGGGGGAAGCCATCCTGGTAGCACCTAGGCAGCAGATTCACTTTATCCAGCACCAAATTCACACATGCTAATTCCTGCAGATTAAAATTAAAAACAAACCTGTGAGTGATTCCAGCTGCTCCGAGCCCCGTTTCCACCCGCTTCCCTGCAGTTTGGGGGCTTGAGGCGTTCCCAAGACCAGGGGGCTGCTAGCGGGGGTGGGGGTTGGTTTAAAACCAGGAACATTCTCAAGGGCAGGGTTTTTTCGGGGAGGGGTTAAGGACAGGGATGGGGGATGAACCCTAATAATTCATGGCCGTTAAGCCGCGGGCTGGGCTGCATGCTCCCCTGCAATGAGACTGGTGGGAAACATCGATTTTCCCTCCCAGTGTGGATGAGGCCAGGGCCTGCCTAGCATGGTATCCCGTCTGTGACAGTGCCCAGCACTATCTCACTCAGAGAAAGGTGTAAAACTCCTTGTAGCTCTGGAGCAGCCTGTCCGCAGGGAAAGGTCGTCCCCCCCCAACACCTCTCAGTCAGTATAGATCCTGGCCACACTTCCTGAGTCCTTCCCAGCGGGACGCCAGGTGGTCTCGTGAGTACAAATGTTCAATTCTTTTTTAAAAATCCTGCTAAGCTCCTGGCCTCACAGAGATCAAATGTCGGTGAGTTCCACAGGCCAATCTGGATCTGTGTTTTCATAAAACTCTGTGGTTACAGTGCCATTCCTGCAGAGTAGCAGGAAGTGACTAGCCTTTGTATTTTATTGTTTGTTTACAGGATACAGAGCCTGGTGCAGAATGAATGCCACCGAGCTGTATGTTGACTATCCTGACTGGAACAGTAACTTCACTGCGCCCGACTTCGACCTGCCGACTCCGCTGCCTTTCCAGCTGACCCCCGTCCTGTGGGCCTCTCTGGTTCTCTACTCCCTCGTCTTCCTGCTGGGCGTGCCGGGGAACGCGGCTGTCATCTGGGTGACGGGCTTCGGGATGAAACGCACGGTGAACACCGTCTGGTTCCTCAACCTGGCGGTGGCCGACCTCCTCTGCTGCCTGGCGCTGCCCTTCCTGGCCGTGCCCGTGGCCCGCGACAACCGCTGGGAGCTGGGTGACTTCGCCTGCAAGCTGCTCCCATCCCTCGCCATCCTGAACATGTTTGCCAGCGTCCTGCTCCTGACGGCCATCAGCCTGGACCGCTGCGCCCTGGTGACCAGGCCTGTCTGGTGCCAGAACCACCGCACGACCCGACTGGCCTGGGGCCTGAGCGGGGCAGCCTGGCTCCTGGCTCTGCTCATGACCCTCCCAACCTTCATCTTCCGGACGACGCACGCCAAGGCGTTCTCAGACAAAGTGATGTGTGTCTTGGAGTACACTCGCGTGTCCGGTTACCAGACCGCCGTCGAGGTGACCGTCGCTACCTTCCGCTTCGCCGCCGGCTTCCTGGTCCCCTTCGTGGTGATCGCCACCTGCTACGGCCTGGTCCTGGCCCGTGTCCACAGGAGCCGTTTCACCCACTCGCGCAAGACCATTAAGGTCGTTCTTGTGGTGATCATCGGCTTCTTCGTGTGCTGGCTCCCCTACCACGTGGTGGGGCTGATCTTGGCCGCCCACAAGCCCAGCACGAGCCTGTTCAAAGGCGCCTTTGAGTCCGACCCCCTGATTGTGGGCCTGGCCTACGTCAACAGCTGCCTCAACCCCGTCATCTACGTCATCATGGGCCAGGACTTCAAAGACCGGTTCCAGCGCTCACTGAAGTCCATCCTCCGCAACGTGCTGAGCGAGGATTCACTCCACTCCGTGGCTGACAGCAGGAGGAAGACCAGATCCACGCTGGAGACCAAGTCCACAATGGAGGACCGGAGCATCGGGGTTTGAGCTGGGGAACGGGCCCTCAGCAGCCCCACCGCAGGCCGGGCTTGTGACATGGCAGGCGACAGCTGCCTCCCCTTTGCTCGCTGTCGTTACCCTGGGGGGTCCGTGTAGGGCACACAGCCGTGTGGCCACCGCCCCTCGCGTGCCCCAGGCCCCTGCAGGCTGTGGGGCGGGGCAGACGGTGATTTAATGCATGGTGCCTCCTCTATATTTGCATATCTGAATATTCATGCCCTCATTCTCCTATTTCCCCATCATCCAACCCTTTGGAGCCTCACACTCCTTCCAGCTCCTGCCTTGATTCCCCCCAATCTGCAGTGCCCCATGTCCCCCTGCCCCAAATTTCTCCTCCATCCCTTCCCCCCAGTCTGGCGCCACCCCCAGCAATCCCTCTGCCAGAGAGACGTGGCTGGAGCGCTCTACAACCAGATCTCCATGGCTACAGGCCACATGCTGGGTGGGTCTCCTCTCTGGCTAGGGTCCTCTCTGTGGTTGGAGACCTCCATGCCGTGGGGTCTCCTCTATGGCTGGGGTCCTCCGAGGGAGATCCTGCCTCCAGGAGGCTAACTATAGAGACGTGGCGCACGGAGCCTCACCCTCAGCTCTGCGGCTGTCCCAGGCAGGAGCCCTCAGCCTGGGCCCTCCTCTCCCAAGCTACGGAGGTAACGCCTCTGCCGGGCAGCAGTAGTAGCCTGTTACCCTCTTATGCAAATCAACCATGAGAGGGCGACAGAGACCCACCCTCCCTAGCGCTGGGCTTACAGAGACCCAGAGCTGCAGGGCGTGACTCTCCCTGCCCCTCATGCAGGCGTCGGCACCAGCCCTGGGTGTGACGCACAGGTCAGAATGGGGCAGCGTCTGGGCACGCACGGTGCAGGGGTGCAACTGAGCACCTGAGAGCCAGGTGCCCATGTGCATCCATGCAAGCAGCCCCTGTGCAAGGCTGCTGCAAGCAGCATCCACTGGGGGAAGATTACCGGAGAGTTTCTAGCTTCCCACCCCTGTTGCCAGAGGCTCCGAATTTTCTGTAACTTCCCCGTTTTAGTGCTGGGATTTTGGGGTTGGGTTTTTGGAGCCAACCGCTGCCCCCCCCGCCCAGCATCCCACAGGGGCACCGTCCTGGAAATGGTGGTGGTTTGGGTTTTGTGTCGTGGGGGAGGATGACTGGCAGGAATTCACTGCCCTCCTGCTACAGGGCCCGAGCCAGCCCCGACAAGGGGGCAAGTTGTTGAGGTTACAGGGCTGCGTGCACCTCTGCCACGCCAGGCGTGGGGCACAGCACCCTGTGTAGCAGCCGTGCTGACCCAGAGGGTCTGAGAGAGTCCTCTGGGGCTTCCCTTTGGGAGCCTGTGCCCAGCAAGCCAAGGTATTGTTTGTTTTAACAATGGGAACAAAGCATGGGGGGGGGAGGGTTTTAAAAACACAGTCTGCGACCATTTTTTTCGTACCTAAATCCACTCTGTGATGGGGATCTAGACAGGGCCGGCGTCATCAGTTGCCCCAGCGGCTCCTGCATGTCACCCTGGCCCCCCAAACAGCCCCCCCCCAAGGAGATGCTAGTTACAAACTGCTCGAGCCCCTTTGCTTGCCGGTGTGCCCAGGCCTTGGGCTGGCCTGGCGCTATCTCCTACCAGCACTCGGGCGTTTGCTGAGCAGTGGCTTATCTTGAGCTGTCCTGCCTCCTTCCTGCTTTATTGTGTGGCCAGACACCGGCTGAGCTGAACCAATAGCTTCATCCCGCAACGTCCACGGACAGCAGCCATTTCTTGTCAGGGCATGGCTCCAGCTCCGCCACCCCTCGACTCTCGTCCCTCCTGAACACCGGCCTCTGGAGCAGCTGGGACTGGCTGGGCAGAGATGGGAGACTGAGGCAGAGTGAGTCCTGCCCTGATCCGTGGGCCCAGAACCCCCCAGGAGGCCTCACCGTGACGCTCCCTCCGGCCCCGTGTGATTGTGCATTGCTCCGTCAGGGCTTGGCAGCCCCGGCCCAGTGGCTCCCCCTCGCCCCTGGGCTGAGGTCCCCCTGCCCCGGCCGATCAACAGGTGGCTCTGTGGCTTGATCCTTGGCTCTACGCCTTCCTCCGTGAGACTGTACGGGGCTGTGCTGCCAGTTACCCGGGCGAGGCCCCTGCACTGCCTGCTGGCTCGGCACCAATGTGTTCCTGGGCGTATGTCCAGGTTTGCCATAAACACAGACGTGGCTGCTGCCGGGTCTCTCCTTGACGATGAGTGTGCGGGGCCTGGGGGTGGGGTGGGCATGAAGCCACCTGTTTATCTGCCGGGGCAGGGGGACCTCGGCCCAGGGGCAAGGCACCCGAGGGGCTGAGAATGGGGCTGCCACACCCTGAAGGGAGCGTTGGCGGGGGGGGGGGGGGTTAGCGGTTCATGGAGCTGTCCACAAGGCTGGGCGTTTCAGGGCGCTGGTTCCACGCACACTGTCCGGGGTTCTCTCTTTGCCAGGGTCCCCGCCAGCAGGGCCTACGCAGACCCGTGCATACACCTTAGGAATCCCGCCCTCCCAGCACGCGGTGCTGCTCCCAGGAGACCCGAGGAACCACTCCCCTGTGCGATGAATAAATGTGCCTCTTTGTCACTGCGTTTGAGTTGGCATTGGGATGTTGGACAGCTGCTTATGGGTTAAAAACTGAGAAGCAGAACCCTGTTCATAGCTGAGCTCAGCAGCTCTGGGCAGCTGCGGTGGGACGTAGCTAGGGACAGCTGCGTGCGGTGCCATGGGGCGGGGGCATGGCCATGAAAGCAGGTGTCTGAAAGGAGCCGCAGGCTGGTTGCCTGGTGGGGTCAATGGTCCGATGAGCTGGGGGTGGCCCTAAAGGCCCCCTCTGCCTCAATCTGTGGCCCTAAAGCGCAAACGGCTGGGGGTGAAACTTTGATGACTGCTATTTTCACAGCGTCTCGCACTGAGCCAGGCGCTTCCCAGTGGGCACAGAGCATGGCATTCCCTGGCCCCAGGACTCCGAGCCTGCGGTCAGATCTGGGCCGGTGCAGGGGGGCCACGACCCAAGGAGCCCAGCCGCTGGGCGCTAGGGGCCTGCTTTTGGATGTGCCACAAGCGAAGGTAGCGGGGAGCGGCAGGGGCCGCACCAGCACAAAGACCTCGCTGTTCTCAGGGACAGCACACGCTGGCCGGCAGGGTGCAAGCAGAAACATCCCCCGTGAGTCTGTGTGTTATGGTTGCACCTAAAGGCCCCAATCCCAGCCTGGGCCCCTCCTTGTTTTAGGGGCTGCAAAGGAGAGCCCCTGCCCACACCGCTAACAAATCCAGAGCCCAGCTGAAAGGTGGCGGGTTTGGTTACACACGTGACCCTGGGGCCAGCAGGATCCTATGGGGGGGACGCAGTTTGGCAGTTGAGTCCAGGCCTCTCTCCCACCCCGCAGGGCAGTAGCAAGGCGCTGACTGCAGTTCTCGTTTCCGGTGTTTATTTGGAGGCTGGTCACAGGACAGCTGGGGAATGTTCTTGCTGCCCTAAGCAAACTGGCAGCTGATGAAGCAATTGGCCCCTGCCCCCCTGCCCAGGGAGCCAGCCATCCCAGCTGTGGGGAGGGTGGGAGGAGCTGTAAAAATGTAGAAATGCCGGGGCTTATGCAAGCAGCTGCGGGCTGTTGCAGAGGTTCTGGGTGGAGTTCTTAGCACACCAGCCTCTCGGGAAGTGGCCCCTGTCAAGGTTCCTTCCCCACTCTGAACTCTAGGGTACAGATGTGGGGACCTGCATGAAAACCTCCTAAGCTTATTCTTACCAGCTTAGGTTAAAACTTCCCCAGGGTACAAACTATTTTACCCTTTGCCCTTGGACTTTCGCTGCCACCACCAAACATTTAACTGGTTACAGGGAAAGAGTTGTTTGGAAACGCCTTTCCCCCCAAATCCTCCCAACCCTTGCACCCCACTTCCTGGGGAAGGTTTGGTAAAAATCCTCACCAACCTGCATAGGTGAACACAGACCCAAACCCTTGGATCTTAAGAACAATGAAAAAGCAATCAGGTTCTGAAAAGAAGAATTTTAATAGAAGTAAAAAGAATCACCTCTGTAAAATCAGGATGGTAAATACCTTACAGGGTAATCAGATTCAAAACACAGAGAATCCCTCTAGGCAAAACCTTAAGTTACAAAAAGACACACAGATGGAATATCCATTCCATTCAGCACAGCTTATTTCCTCAGCCATTTAAAGAAATCAGAATCTCTCACATCTCTAGCTAGATTACTTACTAAGTTCTAAGACTCCATTCCTGTTCTGTCCCTGGCAAAAGCATCACACAGACAGACCCAGACCCTTTGTTCCCCCCCCCCAGCTTTTGAAAGTATCTTGTCTCCTCATTGGTCATTGTGGTCAGGTGCCAGCAAGGTCATCCTAGCTTCTTAACCCTTTACAGGTGAAAGGGTTTTTCCTCTGGCCAGGAGGGATTTTAAAGGTGCTTACCCTTCCCTTTATATTTATGACAGCCCCCATCTCCGCTCTGTCGAGGGCTATCAGTCCCCCTGCTTTGGGGCTGGAGCTGACCCCTCACTGGGCAGGGGCGGGTTGGAGGGCACATTCTCCAGGGGCAGGTTATCCCATCACCGTCTCTGCAACAGTGGGCGATAGCCTCTATTGAAGACTGGGCTAGAGGGACCCCATGGCTGGTCCAGTCTGGCCATGCACACAATGCTGGGCGTTGTGAGTTTGCCAGGTCTTTGTGAGCACTGCTAATGCCCCCTCCTCTCTCTGGAGGACCTGGGCTCTTGGTCGGTGTGAGTGGGAGCTGCCCCAGCTCCCCTGTGGGATGCTGGGAAGTTCCTACTCCAGCCCCGGCTATGACGCTGCAAAGCAGCCAGGCGCTGAGTGGGGAGTCTCTCACCAGTGCATTTTGACAGGGCCCCTGGCCAGCCCTGCTCTGAGGAGCAGCCGGCAGTGACCCACACCCTGCTCCCCTGGGGGAGGGACTCCAAGGCTGGCGCTAGTTTGTTTGCTTCCCTCTGTGCCATCCGCTGGGGACGGTGTGGGTCCACGCAGTAGGCCCTGCTTCATAAACAGAATCTGAATAGAAAGGGCTAATAAAGGATTCACTGCCGGAGTCCGGCTGGCAGCTTGGCATCCTCCACGGCACCTTCTGCGGCTGTGTGTGCGACATGCATTGTTCACACGTGTGACAGCTGAGTGAGTAACCTTCTCTACACCAGCCCCGACAGCCTGTGCTCGCGTCCTCCCTGCTGGGGCTGAGGCGTTGACAGAGGGAGCCCCGGGCCGAGACTGCGTTGGCAAATACAGGGAAGAGCCCCGATGCTGGAATTTCCCATCACGCCACCCTCACCCCTGGCTCTGGCCAGAGCCCCCCGCAGCCCCTCGCACTCATGGCTCCAGCCGATTCTGCTGCCGCTGCAGAATTCCCAACTTCCCCATCTTCTGCAGCTTTGCTGAGCTTCCTCCTCACGGCAGCCAGGCCTCATTGCCCAACACTCTGGTGAGATGCAAACGCAACCGCAGAGCCAGCTTGTGTGTGTGTGTCCTATTAACCCTTCGGTGGCCTGGGCTGAGTTTTCCCTTTATGCGCCAGGGAAGCAGAGACGACTCCCACCCACGGAGCGCAGCAGCGGCCGGCCCACACCTGGGTGGGGACAGCTTGGCACTGAAGCCTCAGCAGAGGAGGGTGAGCCATTGGGGAAGGCACTGGGCTGGGACTCAGGAGATCTGCCTCCAACTCACAGCTCTGCCACAGACGCCCGCTGAGCCCTGGGGTGAGTAACTCCATCTCTCCGGTCCTCAGCCCCCCCGCTGCCATGTGGGGAGAACGAGCCCTCTTCCGTCTGTTTGCATTGTCAGCTCTTTGGGGCAGAGCCTGTCTCTCACGCTGTGCAGCCCTCGGCACAATGGGGCCCCAGTCTCAGCTGGGCGCACGGAGTGTGACTGTCTCGGTCATGGGGGGGTGTCACTCCCCCACAGCTGCAGGCCAGGGTTACGTCAGAGCAGGACCCTGTCCCATGCCAAGGCAGCTCCCAAGGAGGTCATGGTGCCCATCTTTAAAAAAGGGAAGAAGGAGGATCCTGGGAACTACAGGCCAGTCAGCCTCACCTCAGTCCCTGGAAAAATCATGGAGCAGGTCCTCAAGGAATCAATTCTGAAGCACTTAGAGGAGAGGAAAGTGATCAGGAAGAGTCAGCATGGATTCACCAAGGGCAAGTCATGCCTGACTAATCTAATTGCCTTCTATGATGAGATAACTGGCTCTGTGGATGTGGGGAAAGCAGTGGACGTGTTGTTCCTTGACTTTAGCAAAGCTTTTGACGCGGTCTCCCACAGTATTCTTGCCAGCAAGTTAAAGAAGTATGGGCTGGATGAATGGACTATAAGGTGGATAGAAAGCTGGCTAGATTGTCGGGCTCAACAGGGCCGGTTACGTTCAATATCTTCATTAATGATCTGGAGGATGGTGTGGATCACACCCTCAGCAACTTTGCAGATGACACTAAACTGGGAGGAGAGGTAGATATGCTGGAGGGCAGGGATAGGATACAGAGGGCCCTAGACAAATTAAAGGATTGGGCCAAAAGAAATCTGATGAGGTTCAACAAGGATAAGTGCAGGGTCCTGCACTTAGGACAGAAGAATCCCATGCACCGCTACAGACTAGGGACCGAATGGCTAGGCAGCAGTTCTGCATAAAAGGACCCAGGGGTTACAGTGGACGAGAAGCTGGATATGAGTCAACAGTGTGCCCTTGTTGCCAAGAAGGCCAATGGCATTTTGGGATGTATAAGTAGGGGCATAGCGAGCAGATCGAGGGACGTGATCGTTCCCCTCTATTCGACATTGGTGAGGCCTCATCTGGAGTACTGTGTCCAGTTTTGGGCCCCACACTACAAGAAGGATGTGGAAAAATTGGAAAGAGTCCAGCGGAGGGCAACAAAAATGATTAGGGGACTGGAACACATGACTTACGAGGGGAGGTTGAGGGAACTGGGATTGTTTAGTCTGCAGAAGAGAAGAATGAGGGGGGATTTGATAGCTGATTTCAACTACCTGAAAGGGGGTTCCAAAGAAGATGGATCTAGACTGTTCTCAGTGGTAGCATATGACAGAACGAGGGGCAATGGTCTCAAGTTGCAGTGGGGGAGGTTTAGGTTGGATATTAGGAAAAACTTTTTCACTAGGAGGGTGGTGAAGCACTGGAATGGGTTACCTAGGGAGGGGGTGGAATCTCCTTCTTTAGAGGTTTTTAAGGTCAGGCTTGACAAAGTCCTGGCTGGGATGGTTTAGTTGGGGATTGGTCCTGCTTTGAGCAGGGGGTTGGACTAGATGTCCTCCTGAGGTCCCGTCCAACCCTGATATTCTATGATTCTATGGTGGCAGGAATTAGCCCTTGGAGCGCCACAGAAAGGGGGGCCCATTACTTCACCCACTGGGCCGTGGGCAGAGACTTCTGCAGCAGGGTCCCCCTGGCTGGTTTGTGGCTGTGGCATGTACATGGGGGGCTGTTATCCAGCGGGCAGGAGTCCCGGCTGCAACTCTGGGTCTGTCTAACCCACAGAGAAATCATGGGGCCTGGAACTGCTGAGCTGGGGGCTTGTTGGTGAAATCAGGCACTTGGCCTTGTGGGGCTCTCATGGCTCCTCGAAGCTTGGGACCAGCCTCTGGCTCAGCTGCTGGCAGCAGGACACCAGCAAGGGAAGGGGCTGCGGGGCCTACAGGGGACCTCCAGATCTATGTGACGATACATCCAGGTCTGGCTGGCTCCTGCAGCGAGCACCAGGCCTCTGGGGGACGGTGCCATTTCAGTGCAGAAAAGGGAGAGAATTTTACTCAACTCGAATTTGGTTTTTAGGGCGCGGATCCTGGTGCAGAATGAATGCCACCGAGCTGTATGGTGACTATTCTGACTGGTACAGTAACTTCACTGCGCCCGACTTCGACCTGCCGACTCCGCTGCCTTTCCAGCTGACCCCCGTCCTGTGGGCCTCTCTGGTTCTCTACTCCCTCGTCTTCCTGCTGGGCGTGCCGGGGAACGCGGCTGTCATCTGGGTGACGGGCTTCGGGATGAAACGCACGGTGAACACCGTCTGGTTCCTCAACCTGGCGGTGGCCGACCTCCTCTGCTGCCTGGCGCTGCCCTTCCTGGCCGTGCCCGTGGCCCGCGACAACCGCTGGGAGCTGGGTGACTTCGCCTGCAAGCTGCTCCCATCCCTTGCCATCCTGAACATGTTTGCCAGCGTCCTGCTCCTGACGGCCATCAGCCTGGACCGCTGCGCCCTGGTGACCAGGCCTGTCTGGTGCCAGAACCACCGCACGACCCGACTGGCCTGGGGCCTGAGCGGGGCAGCCTGGCTCCTGGCTCTGCTCATGACCCTCCCAACCTTCATCTTCCGGACGACGCACCCCAAGGCGTTCTCAGATAAAGAGATGTGTGTCTTGGAGTACACTCGCGTGTCTGGTTACCAGACCGCCGTCGAGGTGTCCGTCGCTACCTTCCGCTTCGCCGCCGGCTTCCTGGTCCCCTTAGTGGTGATCGCCACCTGCTACGGCCTAGTCCTGGCCCGCATCCAGGGTAGCTGTGTGGTCCAATGCCACAGGCCCACGGTCGTTGTGCTGGTTGTGATTGTCGGCTTCTTTGCCTGCTGGCTCCCCTACCACGTGGTGGGGCTGATCCTGGCCGCCCACGCCCCCAACGCCCGTCTGTACAAGCTGGCAGACGCCACCCAGCCCCTCGTCGTCAGCCTGGCCTACGTCAACAGCTGCCTCAACCCCATCATCTATGTGGGGATGGGCCAGGGCTTCCGGGGCCTGGTGCAAAGCCTCCTGGCTGACGTCCTCCAGGAGGAGGGGGCAGACCTAGAGTGTGAGGTCCAGGCTCAGTTCACGTCCACGAGCAGTGGGCAGGCCACTGAGACAATGGTTTAGGTCCATGGGGGTCCCCCAGCTCGGGCGGGACCAGGAGAGCAGGGGACTGGACTGACGAGGAGAGAAGCTCGCAGCCTGGCTGCTGTCCATCTGTGCCTTGCGGGTACCTCATCTGTGCCTTGCGTGGTCGCTTAGCCTGGCTGGTGCTGTGGGGAGCTGAGTCTCTGAAGAATCGGCTGGAGGAAGCAGTAAGATCTGCTGCCCCCCGAACATCCTGCAGCCCCTCAGCAAAGGGGCTAGCTCCGTATTACCACTGAACTGCTCCGACTGGAAGCTCTGGGGGCAGGGACCGTCTCTCTGTTCTGCATCTGTAGGGTGCCACTGCAATGGAGATCACCCATAAATCACAGCCTTGTGGGGATCCCTCTCCTGCCCCCTTCTTTGGCTGGCTTGTGGGAGCCTGCAGCCCGATCCCTGCCACCGCAGAGCACTAACTCAAGCCTTGCCTCGCAGCGGGAGTGTGACTGACTGGAAGCAAAGCCGGGGGCTCAGCTGCAGGGCGGATGAAGGGTGCCCCTGTCCCAGACCCAGCTGCCCGGGGGCAGTGGGACCCCCAGAACCCTACAGCCCCCTCCCCCCAGCTCTGTGCCCTGCAGCCTTGATGGGCGGGGGGATGACGCGCAGGTCCCCTGCAGGGAGGGGTGGGAATTCCTCCCCACCAATGTAACAGGGGGAGCGTGTCCCAACCCCTGCTCGGAGCCCCTCAGGCCCCCAGTGCAGGGGAGCATGTACGAGCCGCACCCCCGGGAGCAGATCCCAGCCCCCCAATGCAGCGGGGGGGGGCACCGGCCCCAGCAGGGGGGGGCCCCGAGCCCCCCGGGAGCAGATCCCAGCCCCCCAACGCAGCAGGGGGGGCACCGGCCCCAGCAGGGGGGAACCCGAGCCCCCCAGGAGCAGATCCCAGACCCCCAATGCAGCGGGGGGGGGCACCGGCCCCAGCATGGGGAACCCCGAGCCCCGCGGGAGCAGATCCCAGCCCCCCAATGCAGCGGGGGGGGGGCACCGGCCCCAGCAGGGGGGACCCCGAGCCCCCCCGGAGCAGATCCCAGCCCCCCAATGCAGCGGGGGGGGGGCACCGGCCCCAGCAGGGGGGACCCCGAGGCCCCCGGGAGCAGATCCCAGCCCCCCAATGCAGCGGGGGGGGGCACCGGCCCCAGCAGGGGGGGACCCCGAGGCCCCCGGGAGCAGATCCCAGCCCCCCAATGCAGCGGGGGGGGCACCGGCCCCAGCAGGGGGGACCCCGAGGCCCCCCGGAGCAGATCCCAGCCCCCCAATGCAGCGGGGGGGGGCACCGGCCCCAGCAGGGGGGACCCCGAGGCCCCCGGGAGCAGATCCCAGCCCCCCAATGCAGCGGGGGGGGGCACCGGCCCCAGCAGGGGGGACCCCGAGGCCCCCGGGAGCAGATCCCAGCCCCCCAATGCAGCGGGGGGGGGGGCACCGGCCCCAGCAGGGGGGACCCCGAGGCCCCCGGGAGCAGATCCCAGCCCCCCAATGCAGCGGGGGGGGGGCACCGGCCCCAGCAGGGGGGACCCCGAGGCCCCCGGGAGCAGATCCCAGCCCCCCAATGCAGCGGGGGGGGGGCACCGGCCCCAGCAGGGGGGACCCCGAGGCCCCCCGGAGCAGATCCCAGCCCCCCAATGCAGCGGGGGGGGGGCACCGGCCCCAGCAGGGGGGACCCCGAGGCCCCCGGGAGCAGATCCCAGCCCCCCAATGCAGCCGGGGGGGGGGCACCGGCCCCAGCAGGGGGGACCCCGAGGCCCCCGGGAGCAGATCCCAGCCCCCCAATGCAGCGGGGGGGGGGGCACCGGCCCCAGCAGGGGGGACCCCGAGGCCCCCGGGAGCAGATCCAGCCCCCCAATGCAGCGGGGGGGGGGGCACCGGCCCCAGCAGGGGGGGACCCCGAGGCCCCCGGGAGCAGATCCCAGCCCCCCAATGCAGCGGGGGGGGGGCACCGGCCCCAGCAGGGGGGACCCCGAGGCCCCCGGGAGCAGATCCCAGCCCCCCAATGCAGCGGGGGGGGGGCACCGGCCCCAGCAGGGGGGGACCCCGAGCCCCCCCGGAGCAGATCCCAGCCCCCCAATGCAGCGGGGGGGGGGGCACCGGCCCCAGCAGGGGGGACCCCGAGGCCCCCGGGAGCAGATCCCAGCCCCCCAATGCAGCGGGGGGGGGCACCGGCCCCAGCAGGGGGGACCCCGAGGCCCCCCGGAGCAGATCCCAGCCCCCCAATGCAGCGGGGGGGGGGCACCGGCCCCAGCAGGGGGGACCCCGAGGCCCCCGGGAGCAGATCCCAGCCCCCCAATGCAGCGGGGGGGGGGCACCGGCCCCAGCAGGGGGGACCCCGAGGCCCCCGGGAGCAGATCCCAGCCCCCCAATGCAGCGGGGGGGGGGCACCGGCCCCAGCAGGGGGGGACCCCGAGGCCCCCGGGAGCAGATCCCAGCCCCCCAATGCAGCGGGGGGGGGGGCACCGGCCCCAGCAGGGGGGACCCCGAGCCCCCCGGGAGCAGATCCCCCAGGCGCGGCGCGGAGGGACGCGGGGCGGGGCGGGCCCGGCTGCGGGAGGCGGCGCTTCCCGGCGGCTGCGGCCTGCGAGGCCCGAGCGGTGAGAGCGGGGCCGGGGCCGGGGTGCGGGGCCCATAGGGGAATGGGGGGGTCTGTGGGAGGGATAGCAGGGGGTGCGGGGGGCCCATAGGGGAATGGGGGGGTCTGTGGGAGGGATAGCAGGGGGTGCGTGGGGGCCATAGGGGAATGGGGGGGTCTGTGGGAGGGATAGCAGGGGGTGCGGGGGGCCGATAGGGGAATGGGGGGGTCTGTGGGAGGGATAGCAGGGGGTGCGGGGGGCCATAGGGGAATGGGGGGGGGTCTGTGGGAGGGATAGCAGGGGGTGCGGGGGGGCCATAGGGGAATGGGGGGGGTCTGTGGGAGGGATAGCAGGGGGTGCGGGGGGCCATAGGGGAATGGGGGGGGTCTGTGGGAGGGATAGCAGGGGGTGCGGGGGGCCGATAGGGGAATGGGGGGGTCTGTGGGAGGGATAGCAGGGGGTGCGGGGGGGCCATAGGGGAATGGGGGGGGTCTGTGGGAGGGATAGCAGGGGCTGCGGGGGGGCCGATAGGGGAATGGGGGGGTCTGTGGGAGGGATAGCAGGGGGTGCGGGGGGCCGATAGGGGAATGGGGGGGGTCTGTGGGAGGGATAGCAGGGGGTGCGTGGGGGCCATAGGGGAATGGGGGGGTCTGTGGGAGGGATAGCAGGGGGTGCGGGGGGCCATAGGGGAATGGGGGGGGTCTGTGGGAGGGATAGCAGGGGGTGCGGGGGGGCCGATAGGGGAATGGGGGGGTCTGTGGGAGGGATAGCAGGGGTGCGGGGGGCTGATAGGGGAATGGGGGGGTCTGTGGGAGGGATAGCAGGGGGTGCGGGGGGGCCATAGAGGAATGGGGGTGTCTGTGGGAGGGATAGCAGGGGGTGCGGGGGGCCGATAGGGGAATGGGGGGGTCTGTGGGAGGGATAGCAGGGGGTGCGGGGGGCCATAGGGGAATGGGGGGGGTCTGTGGGAGGGATAGCAGGGGGTGCGGGGGGCCATAGAGGAATGGGGGGGTCTGTGGGAGGGATAGCAGGGGGTGCGGGGGGGCCATAGGGGAATGGGGGGGTCTGTGGGAGGGATAGCAGGGGGTGCGGGGGGCCATAGAGGAATGGGGGGGTCTGTGGGAGGGATAGCAGGGGGTGCGGGGGGCCCATAGGGGAATGGGGGGGTCTGTGGGAGGGATAGCAGGGGGTGCGTGGGGGCCATAGGGGAATGGGGGGGTCTGTGGGAGGGATAGCAGGGGGTGCGTGGGGGCCATAGAGGAATGGGGGGGTCTGTGGGAGGGATAGCAGGGGGTGCGTGGGGGCCATAGGGGAATGGGGGGGTCTGTGGGAGGGATAGCAGAGGGTGCGGGGGGGCCGATAGGGGAATGGAGGGGGGGTCTGTGGGAGGGATAGCAGGGGGTGCGGGGGGGCCCATAGGGGAATGGGGGGGTCTGTGGGAGGGATAGCAGGGGGTGCGGGGGGCCGATAGGGGAATGGGGGGGGTCTGTGGGAGGGATAGCAGGGGGTGCGGGGGGCCGATAGGGGAATGGGGGGGTCTGTGGGAGGGATAGCAGGGGGTGCGTGGGGGCCGATAGGGGAATGGGGGGGTCTGTGGGAGGGATAGCAGGGGGTGCGGGGGGCCGATAGGGGAATGGGGGGGTCTGTGGGAGGGATAGCAGGGGGTGCGGGGGGCCATAGGGGAATGGGGGGGGTCTGTGGGAGGGATAGCAGGGGGTGCGGGGGGCCGATAGGGGAATGGGGGGGTCTGTGGGAGGGATAGCAGGGGGTGCGTGGGGGCCGATAGGGGAATGGGGGGGTCTGTGGGAGGGATAGCAGGGGGTGCGGGGGGGCCATAGGGGAATGGGGGGGTCTGTGGGAGGGATAGCAGGGGGTGCGTGGGGGCCGATAGGGGAATGGGGGGGTCTGTGGGAGGGATAGCAGGGGGTGCGTGGGGGCCGATAGGGGAATGGGGGGGTCTGTGGGAGGGATAGCAGGGGGTGCGGGGGGCCCATAGGGGAATGGGGGGGGGTCTGTGGGAGGGATAGCAGGGGGTGCGGGGGGCCATAGTGGAATGGGGGGGGTCTGTGGGAGGGATAGCAGGGGCTGCGGGGGGGCCGATAGGGGAATGGAGCGGGGGTCTGTGGGAGGGATAGCAGGGGGTGCGGGGGGGCCCATAGGGGAATGGGGGGGGGGGTCTGTGGGAGGGATAGCAGGGGGTGCGGGGGGGCCATAGAGGAATGGGGGTGTCTGTGGGAGGGATAGCAGGGGGTGCGGGGGGCCGATAGGGGAATGGGGGGGTCTGTGGGAGGGATAGCAGGGGGTGCGGGGGGGCCGATAGGGGAATGGGGGGGTCTGTGGGAGGGATAGCAGAGGGTGCGGGGGGGCCGATAGAGGAATGGGGGGGTCTGTGGGAGGGATAGCAGGGGGTGCGGGGGGGCCATAGGGGAATGGGGGGGGTCTGTGGGAGGGATAGCAGGGGGTGCGTGGGGGCCGATAGGGGAATGGGGGGGTCTGTGGGAGGGATAGCAGGGGGTGCAGGGGGGCCCATAGGGGAATGGGGGGGTCTGTGGGAGGGATAGCAGGGGGTGCGTGGGGGCCGATAGGGGAATGGGGGGGTCTGTGGGAGGGATAGCAGGGGGTGCGTGGGGGCCCATAGGGGAATGGGGGGGGGTCTGTGGGAGGGATAGCAGGGGGTGCGTGGGGGCCGATAGGGGAATGGGGGGGTCTGTGGGAGGGATAGCAGGGGGTGCAGGGGGGCCCATAGGGGAATGGGGGGGTCTGTGGGAGGGATAGCAGGGGGTGCGTGGGGGCCGATAGGGGAATGGGGGGGTCTGTGGGAGGGATAGCAGGGGGTGCGGGGGGCCATAGGGGAATGGGGGGGGTCTGTGGGAGGGATAGCAGGGGGTGCGTGGGGGCCGATAGGGGAATGGAGGGGGGGTCTGTGGGAGGGATAGCAGGGGGTGCGGGGGGGCCGATAGGGGAATGGAGGGGGGGTCTGTGGGAGGGATAGCAGCGGGTGCGGGGGGGCCGATAGGGGAATGGAGGGGGGGTCTGTGGGAGGGATAGCAGGGGGTGCGGGGGGGCCCATAGGGGAATGGAGGGGGGGCTGTGGGAGGGATAGCAGAGGGTTCAGGGGGGCCATAGGGGAATGGGGGGGTCTGTGGGAGGGATAGCAGGGGGTGCGGGGGATCCCATAGAGGTTTGGAGGGGGGTCTGTGGGAGGGATAGCAGGGGGTGCGGGGGGCCATAGAGGAATGGGGGGGTCTGTGGGAGGGATAGCAGGGGGTGCGGGGGGCCGATAGGGGAATGGGGGGGTCTGTGGGAGGGATAGCAGAGGGTTTGGGGTGGCCCATAGGGGAATGGGGGGGTCTGTGGGAGGGATAGCAGGGGGTGCGTGGGGGCCGATAGGGGAATGGGGGGGTCTGTGGGAGGGATAGCAGGGGGTGCGGGGGGCCATAGGGGAATGGAGGGGGGGTCTGTGGGAGGGATAGCAGGGGGTGCGGGGGCCATAGGGGAATGGGGGGGGTCTGTGGGAGGGATAGCAGGGGGTGCGGGGGGCCATAGGGGAATGGGGGGGGTCTGTGGGAGGGATAGCAGGGGGTGCGGGGGGCCATAGGGGAATGGGGGGGGTCTGTGGGAGGGATAGCAGGGGGTGCGTGGGGGCCATAGGGGAATGGGGGGGTCTGTGGGAGGGATAGCAGGGGGTGCGTGGGGGCCGATAGGGGAATGGAGGGGGGGTCTGTGGGAGGGATAGCAGGGGGTGCGTGGGGGCCGATAGGGGAATGGAGGGGGGGTCTGTGGGAGGGATAGCAGAGGGTTCAGGGGGGCCCATAGGGGAATGGAGGGGGGGCTGTGGGAGGGATAGCAGGGGGTGCGGGGGAGCCCATAGAGGTTTGGAGGGGGGTCTGTGGGAGGGATAGCAGAGGGTTCGGGGGGCCCATAGGGGAATGGGGGTTCTGTGGGAGGGATAGCAGGGGTGCAGGGTAGCCCATAGAGGTTTGGAGGGGGGTCTGTGGGAGGGATAGCAGAGGGTTCTGGAGGGGGGCACACGAGAGCACAGAGAGGGGCCATGGGGGATGCTTTGTTGGGGCGTTAGCTCCTTGGTGGGTGGGAGAGGGCAGGTGCCCTCTGGTGCCCGGGGATGGATCAAGCCCAGAGAGCTGTTTGGGTTTAATCCCCCCTGCCTAGCACAGGGTTCCCGGCCCGTCGCCCGGCAGGCCCGGGGCTCATGCTCTTCCAGAACGAGTTCTTGTCCTTACACATTGCCTTCTGTCCCCCAACCCCCAGGCACTGGAGAGATCAGCCTTGAGTGGGACCCCCGAACCCATTCACCCACCACGGAGTGGCCAGTTGGGGTGAGGCCCCCGCAGAGATTCAGCTGTTTCCTGCCTGCAGCCCTGTCCGGATTTCCAACCCCCTGACCCCCGTGGGTTGCCCAGATCCAGATTCCCATCCCCTGCCTCTGCCGAGAAGTGGGAGGTCTTCGCCGGGGGTGACCCAAGGGGGCAGAGATGCCATCGTCGGAGAAGGAGCGCAGGGCCAAGAGGCGAAGCAGAGACCCCTCCCCGTCCCGGGGGCAGCAGGGCGGCTGCTGGGACTGGAGCTGCCCCGAGATGCGGCGCCGGCTGGAGGAGCTGTATTTCCGGGAGCAGGATTACATCCGGGCGGGCTCTGAAGACAGCCGCCAGTTCTGGGCCTTCTTCGGCCGGCTCCAGCGCTTCCAGACCCTGAAGGCGAAGGGGGAGCCGGCGGTGTGGGCTCCCCCGGCCCGAGCTGACCCCTCTGCCGCCCCTGGGCTGGCTGGCCTCCCACGGGAGTACGACCCGTGCTACCGGATCAATCTGTCGGTGCTGAGCGGGGACGTGGAGGGGCTGGCGCGGGGCAGGAGGGGGGGTCCGCGGCAGGGCCCAGGGGTGCCGGCCGAGCAGCACTCCCAGTTCCGCGCCGCCCTGCTGCATTACCTGGACTTCGCCCAGAAGCAGAGCTTTGCCAAGCTGGCCAAGCTGCAGCGGGAGCGGGCGGCCCTGCCCATTGCTCAGTACCGCGACCGGCTGCTGCGGGCTGTGGCCCAGAACCAGGTGGTGGTGGTAGCCGGCGACACGGGCTGTGGCAAGTCCACACAGGTCCCCCAGTACCTGCTAGCGGCTGGGTACAGTCACGTGGCCTGCACCCAGCCACGTCGCATCGCCTGCATCTCGCTGGCCAAGCGGGTGGGCTTTGAGAGCCTGCACCAGTATGGGGCTGAGGTGAGTGGGGCTGAGACCAGGGGTGCCCCAGGGCTCAGGCAGGGTCTGTGCCAGGCTGAGGGAATTCGGACAGGGAGGACGTGAGACCTGCTGTGCCCCCCGCTCCTCCTGGCCAGGAATCCCAGCTAAACCCAGCGGGGGTCCCAGATGCCCCGACCCCATGTGGCCTCTCGCTGTTGTCCCATAGCCCTGCTGCGTGGGGGCAGTGGGTGAGATTGTATGCAGAGAATGGGGGCTGGGCCATGCCTTGGGGATGCAGAGAGCCCTGAGATCTAGGTTGTGCCCTCCCAACCACCCCCCATGGGGGTCTGGGCCGTGCCCTGGGAGCAGGCAGTGCCTGGGGGTCTGGGCCGAGCCCCTAGGGCTCTGTGCCGGTGATCAGGGGCCTCTCTTAGGGCAGCTCCATGCATTTCAGCACCAGCTGTCTGGGGCGAGCACCATGGTCCCTCCGTGCTGGCCCTCTGCCCTGGCTGGCAGGTGCTGGGCTCCCCTCCTGCTGACCGCCTGCCCGCCCGCCCGCCCCTGCTCCTCCCCAGGTGGGATACCAGATCCGCTTCGAGAGCACCCGCTCCCCGGCCACCAAGATCGTCTTCCTGACGGAGGGGCTGCTGCTGCGGCAGGTGCAGCGCGAGCCGGCGCTGCCCGGGTACCAGGTGCTGATTGCCGACGAGGTGCACGAGCGGCATCTGCATAGCGACTTCCTTCTGGGCGTGCTGCGCTGCCTGCTGCCCGCCCGCCCCGACCTCAAGCTGGTGCTCATGTCGGCCACCATCAACATCCGCCTCTTCGCGGGGTACTTCGGGGGTGCCCCCGTGGTGCAGGTGCCCGGCCGGCTCTTCCCCATCACGGTGAGAGCATGGGGGGTGGGCGTGGCTGGGAACTTGGGGAGCCCCTTGCTGTACCCCTGCCGCATCCTTGGGGGTCCCCCTCCGGTGCTGAGACGTGGCCACCTCTGGGGTGGGGCACGGGGGCTGTGTGTACAGGGATCCCTCACCCGGTGCTGAGATGCAGCTGTGTCTGTACGCAGGCGGATTAGAACCCAGGAGTCCTGGCTTCCCAGCCCCCCGGTTCTAACCCACTGGGCCTTACTCCCCGCCCGTAGTGCGGGCAGAACCCAGGAGTCCCGGCTCCCAGTGCTGAGCCGGCTAAGCCACGCCACTGCCCTCCCTCTCCCTGCACCTCCAGCCTGCTGGGCCGATGAGGGCGGTGTCCCTGCGGGGCCGGCCCTCGGGCTGCCCAGCGTCGGGCGCTCTCTCTCCCTGCCCTGTGGCCATGGCGTCTCTGCTTGCCCAGGTCGTCTACCAGCCCATCCCCCAGGAGGAGGCTCTGGCAGCGAGCGGGAAGCCGGAGCGGCTGGACCCCCGGCCCTACCTGCGGGTGCTGCAGGCCATCGACCACAAGTACCCGCCCGAGGAGCGGGGCGACCTGCTCGTCTTCCTGAGCGGGGTGGCGGAGATCAGCGCCGTGCTGGAGGTGGTCCAGGCCTATGCCACCCACACCCAGCGCTGGGTGGTGCTGCCCTTGCACAGCACCCTCTCCATTGCTGAGCAGGACAAGGTGGGTCCGGGCGCGGGGCAGGGGCCAAGGCCTCCGCTGGACTGGGCTGTGCCCCCCGGTGGGGGAGCGTGCTGTGGGGAGCTGGCATCAGCGATGGGGCTAGGAGGGGAACGTAGCTGGGGAGTGGCTGTGGGGGCTAGGAAGGGGGGTGCGTGGGGTGGCTGGGGGGAGCGGTGCTGTGGGGTGGGCGGGGGAACGACTGTGTTGGGCGAAGGGAGGGGGAGGGGGTGGAGAGTAGCCGTGTGTGGGGGTGCAGAGGGGACCAGCAGGGGTGGCGGGGTGTGTCAGGAGCTGTGACTCCCCATCTCTTCCCCCCACCCCCCAGGTGTTTGACATGCCCCCCCCAGGAGTCCGGAAATGCATCGTCTCCACCAACATCGCCGAGACCTCGGTCACCATCGATGGGGTGCGCTTTGTGCTGGACTCTGGTGAGACGCCCTCCCCTCGCTTCGGGGCTGGGAGGCGTGGGCCAGCACCAGCTGGTGGGGTGGGGGCTCCACTCTCCGGGCCGGCCTGGGACTCCCCTTTGGCTGTGGCTCTGAGCGCGGCAGGATGGGGGCGGCCGGGTGCTGGGTGAGGCGTGTGGAGATTGTCCCCAGAGTGTCTGCCTGTCCTGCCCCCCAGGGAAGGTGAAGGAACTCAGCTACGACCCCCAGGCCAAGCTGCAGCGGCTGCAGGAGTTCTGGATCAGCCGGGCCAGCGCCGAGCAGCGGAAGGGGCGCGCGGGCCGGACGGGCCCCGGGGTCTGCTACCGGCTCTACGCTGAATCTGACTACGACGCCTTCGCCCCCTACCCGGTGCCGGAGATCCAGCGCGTGGCGCTCGACGCCCTGGTGCTGCAGGTAGGCAGAGCCGGGGAGGGGGGATCTCCCCCATCCCCAGGCGGGTCTGTCACTGCTGGGGGGAGCTGTCCTTCGAAAGGGGGGAACCTGGGTAGTTGCTCTGCTCTGGAAGGCTGAGCCCCTAGCCTGCCCAATGTGTGGCCGTGCCGAGTGCTGGCTCGTGCAGCATCCTTGGAGCCGGAACTCGCTCCCAGGTCTCCAGCATCACGGGAGGAAGCGCTGGGCCCAGCCCCTGCAGCCTCCCAGCCTCTGCGTGACGCTTCCGGGGCTGTGAGGCTGTCCCTGCCGGGGGTCCGCTCTGACTCCACTGGCTACAGGCCACGCGAGCCCTCCCCTCTCGGCTTGCGCCGGCTCCGCGGTCCTGCAGGGCAGCACCCTCCAACGCCAGAGCCCTCCAAGCGCCACCCTACGGCATCCAGCCCCCTTCCGCCGCTCCCCAAGGAGCAGCGCGCCCCAGCTCGCCGTCACCCCCGGCGCACAGCTCTGCTTAGCACACAGCCGGTGGATCCGTTCAGCGTGAGAACAAGACAGGGATTTAGCGGAGAGCGGAGGTTCGAGAAGCAGCAGGTCGAATTAATGGATGTTTGGGGTCACTTATAAAATAAAACCTTGGCGTGCTATGCGAGCCTGAGCTGAACGAACAGCCGGTCTGTATCTCCCAGCAAGGACCAGCCAGAACAGCTGTGATCCTCCAGTCATACAATGTGCCAGCTGGCTGCTTGCCCCTCGGTGAAGGATCCCGGGTGTCTCTCTGTATCCCAGTTACACCCCAAAAGTCCAAGCAGGGTCACCCTGCTGTTTGTGGGTGTTCCTGCAGTCTATCGATCCATCTTTTGCTCAGAGTAAGTGGGTGCTTGTGACCCCCCGATACTCAGCCCGGGTGAGGTAAGCGTCTCTTCTCTCCTGCCTGGCAGGAGCACCTGGGGCGCCTTCTGGCCTGCTTGTCTCACACACCTTCCGAACACACTTTTCAGGGCAGATACACAGCTCCTCACATGTGACCCGCATGTCTGTTCTGCAGCGGTGATGATGTCCAGGCAAAGGGCTAATCTTTCATTTCTCCACCCCCCAGATGAAGAGCATGGGGCTGGGTGACCCCCGGACCTTCCCCTTCCTGGAGCCACCCCCCCAGTCCAGCCTGGAGACAGCCGTGCGCTACTTGAGGGAGCAGGGGGCGCTGGACAGGGCCGAGAGCTTGACGCCCATCGGGAGCCTGCTGGCCCAGCTGCCCGTGGACGTGGTGATCGGTGAGGTGCCGCGGGGGGCTGGGGAGGCCCTGGCTGAGTGCGGGGGTAAATCGGGGGTGGGGTGGGTGCCAGGGGCATGGAGAGGGACTTTAAGCCTTGGGATGGGGATAGGAGGCGGTTCGCTGCCCCCCCCTCCCCCCCGTAACGCTCTCCTCCCTCCATCCTGCTGCAGGGAAGATGCTGGTTCTGGGTGCGCTCTTCGGGCTGGCTGAGCCGGTGCTCACCGTGGCGGCAGCGCTGAGCGTGCAGTCCCCATTCCTGCGCCCCACACGCACCAACCCGGACTGTGCCACGGCCCGCCGGCCCCTCGAGAGCCCCCACGGCGACCCGCTGACACTGCTCAATACCTTCAACGAGTGGGTGCAGGTGGGACTGGCTGGCCATCTGCTCTGCAGGAGGGCTTGTGGGGGCAGACCCCTTGGGGGGGGTTACATCCTGTGGGGGAGCTGTTAAGGGTCTGGGGGAGGAGATGCCCCATGGCGGGAGCTGTGGGGAGGGTCTGGGGGAGGAGATGCCCCGTGGCGGGGGCTGTGGGGGGGCTCTGGGGGAGCAGATGCCCTGTGGCGGGAGCTGTGGGGGGGCTCTGGGGGAGCAGATGCCCTGTGGCGGGAGCTGTGGGGGGGTCTGGGGGAGGAGATGCCCCGTGGCAGGGGCTGTGGGGGGGGTCTGCGGGAGGAGATGCCCCGTGGCAGGAGCTGTGGGGGGGTCTGGGGGAGGAGATGCGCCATGCGGGGTGCTCTGGGGGAGGAAATGCCCCGTGGCGGGGGCTGTGGGTGGGGTCTGCGGGAGGAGATGCCCCGTGGTGGGGGCTGTGGGGTGCAGCAGGATGGCTCCCTGCCCCTCCCTGAATAAGCTGAGGCTTCGGTGTGGCCGGCAGGTGAAGTCGGAGCGGGCTGGCAGCTCCCGGAAATGGTGCCGGCTCCGGGGGCTGGAGGAGCATCGGCTCTACGAGGCGGCCAACCTGCGGCACCAGTTCCAGGTGGGTGTGCGGCGGGAGAAGGGTCTGGGTGTCCCCCTCAGAACCCAGCACGGCCCCCACCCTAGCCCCTTCCCCGCCTAACCTCCTGCCCCCCACCCCCAGGCGCTGCTCCGGGACCACGGTCTGCTGGAGCCTGTGCAGGGGCCCAGGGACAGCTACGCCCGGCAGAGCCGACACCGGGAGCGCCGGGAGCTGCACCGGCTGCGGCAGCGGCATGAGGAGACGGAGGGGCGGACGCGCAAGGTGCTGAGGCTGCAGGAAGGGGAGGCCGGCTCCTCCAGCGACGAGGGAGCCAGCGGGACCGGGCCGTCAGGCGTCGATATCCAGGTGCATGGGAGGGAGGTCCCAGTGGGGGGAGAGTGGGGCAGAGGGCACCGCCCTGCTGGGCTCCCCCATCCTACCCCTCACTGGGGCCAAGCCGGCACCAAGAGCTTTCTCTGCGTCACCTGCTGGCTTCCTGCCGTGCCCTCCCCCCACCAGCAGGAGGGAGCCAGGACTCCTGGGTTCTGACCCTGCTCTGGGAGGGGAGTGGGGTCCAGTGGGTTAGAGCGGTGGGTGGGGCTTGGGACTGGCCGTGGCCCCCACCACTCCTGGGTTCAGTTCCTGGCCCCGTCTCTGTGACATTGGATACGTCCCCTGGGTGTAAGCCGGGGCCATGCCCCTGCGAGGCCGAGGGGCTGTGGGCACCGAGCCCGGCTGGTGGAAGGGGGCCAGGACCCCGTGGCTGTGGCAGGCTGGCCCCTCCCTGCCGGGAGCCCGGGAGCATCTGCCCGCAGGGTTTGCCGGGACGGGGGCAGTGCCGGGCTCTGCCTGCCGGAGCCCAGGCTAGGCAGTGCTGTCGCTTGCAGTGGGGTGCTCCTAGGGTCTGCCGGGGGCGCCCTGAGCTCCTCTCAGCTCTGCCCCCCATCGCCCCTTCCCTCGGCAGGACGTCAAGTTCAAGCTACGGCACAACGTGGACGAGCTCCAGGCTGCGTCCGGCGCGGCCCTGTCCTCTCACCAGCTTGCCCTGCTCAAGCTGGTGCTGTGCAGGGGTCTCTACCCCCAGCTGGCCGTGCCCGATCAGTACAACAGCTGCCGCAAGGACTCCGACCAGGTGCGCCTCTCGCGACCCCCCTCCAGCTCCTGGGGCCTGTCTCAGCTCTGGGAGTGGGTGGGAGTCTGGTGGTTAGCGCTGCGGGGTGGGAGCCAGGACTCCTGGGTTCTTTCCCAGCTCTGGAAAGGGAACGGGGTCTGGGCTAGAGGTTTGGGAGTCTGCA
The DNA here is from genome assembly GCF_965140285.1 of Lepidochelys kempii. Taxonomy (NCBI): domain Eukaryota; kingdom Metazoa; phylum Chordata; order Testudines; family Cheloniidae; genus Lepidochelys; species Lepidochelys kempii. The sequence continues at coordinate 779,972 of NC_136402.1, read as the reverse complement.
AAGGAGGAAGCCCGTGAGAGCTGTGCCCCAGGCTGGGGTCTCCAGCACCGGTTGCAGTCACCCAGCATGGCCACTGGCCCCGGCCCTGATGCCTCATCCGGTCTCCTTGCAGATTTTTCACACCAAGAACAAGCAGGGGATTGTCCTGCACCCGACCTGCGTCTTTGCCAGCAGCCCAGAGCTGCTGCAGGCCACAGAGGAGAAGGCAGAGCCCGGGAGGAGCAGAGGTAGGGAGAGAGGGACGGAGGGTGGCCTGGCCCCAGCCCCTTGGTGCCCCGACGCGGAGAGAGCTCCCAGTCCAACCAGACCCAGCAAGGACCCTTCTCCCCGTGGCACAGGGTGACTGAGTCCCAGAGGGATGCAGGGACTAGCCTGGGGTCACACAGGGTGTCTGTTGGGGAGCCAGGGCTGGAAGCCAGGGCCCCTGAAGCCCAGCCCCCAAGCCTGCTGTGCCCCTCCACGTGTTCTTCTGGCCCCGCTCAGAGCAGTGGGGCTGAGGGGGCTGTGGGCCCTGCCCACCCTATGGTTGCCCCAGCCCCCACGGCAGGGCTGAGCTGAGCCCCCCTCTTGTGGCTTTGCAGGTTCCCAGGAGGGGCTGAGCAGCCAGCACCAGCTCCTGGCCTTCGTCTCGCTGCTGGAGACCAACAAGCCCTACTTGGTGAATTGCCTGCGGGCGCCAGCCCTGCAGGTGGGTGCCTGGCCCTGCCCCACACCCTGCACCCTGGCTCCCCTACCCTCTCCCTGCCCCCGCGCTTCCCGATGTCACCCCTGCACTGTCGGTCCTCCCTTTCTGTGCCCCTACTCTCACCCTCTGTGACCCAGACCCCCGCATAGCCGACCATGGCTCTGCCCCCCAGGTATCCCCATAGCTGACCATGGCTCTGCCCCCGACCTGACCATTGCTCTCTCCCCCAGGCTCTCCTACTGTTCTCCCGTGCCCTGGACACCAGCGCTGACTGCACGCGGCTGGTGGCAGACTCCTGGCTGGAGCTGTGCGTGCCGGACAGCGCGGCGGCCCTGCGGCTGCTCTCCGCAGCCCTGCAGCTCCGTGCCGCCTGGGAGGGGCTCCTGAACCGGCAGCTGGAGGGGAGGCGCGGGGAGCCAGGGCACAGGCCGGACCCTCGGGAGGTGGCGACGCTGAGGCAGGGGCTGCTGGAGTTCCTGCAGCAGAAGGTATCTGCAGCTTCCCCAGTGCAGCCGGGCCGAGCCAGGGTCCGCCCCGGGCAGCTCAGGCCCTGCAGCCCCCCAGGGAAACCTTTCCACCGAGCTTTGCACCCTCTGCCTGCTCCGCAGGCAGCGAGGGAACATCCTCCCCACCCTACGGATGGGGAAACTGAGGCATGGGGCAGGGCCTGTGCAGGCTCATGCCACCAGTGGGTGCACGGCTGGTAGCTGCCTGTGCAACGCGCCGGTACATTGCCTCCCCTCGCTGGGTGTGTGCTGTCTGGGACAGCTGTCACCCACACGTCAATTGGAAGGGCTGGGGGGCAGCCTGGACACTGGCCGCGATCCCCACCACTACCAGTCTGCACATGGTGTGTTTGCAGGATCCGAGCTCCTCCGTGAGCTGCTCCCCCCGCGCCGGTGGGGGTGGGGGGCGCAGGTAGCGGGGCGCCCCCGGGCGGCTCCCCCCGGCGCCGGTGGGGGTGGGGGGCGCAGGTAGCGGGGCGCCCCCGGGCGGCTCCCCCCGGCGCCGGTGGGGGTGGGGGGCGCAGGTAGCGGGGCGCCCCCGGGCGGCTCCCCCCGGTGCCGGTGGGGGTGGGGGCGCAGGTAGCGGGGCGCCCCCGGGCGGCTCCCCCCGGCGCCGGTGGGGGTGGGGGCACAGGTAGCGGGGCGCCCCCGGGCGGCCCCCCCCCCCGGCGCCGGTGGGGGTGGGGGGCGCAGGTAGCGGGGCGCCCCCGGGCGGCTCCCCCCGCGCCGGTGGGGGTGGGGGGCGCAGGTAGCGGGGCGCCCCCGGGCGGCTCCCCCCGGCGCCGGTGGGGGAGGGGGGCGCAGGTAGCGGGGCGCCCCCGGGCGGCCCCCCCCCGGCGCCGGTGGGGGTGGGGGGCGCAGGTAGCGGGGCGCCCCCGGGCGGCTCCCCCCAGCGCCGGTGGGGGGCGCAGGTAGCGGGGCGGGTGTTGCCCGGTGTGTTGTGCAGACCCTGTGCCGGGGAATGCAGCTCTCTCTGGGCAGGGCGGGAGCAGCCGGGCAGGCAGCCGGGTGACACGCCCTCGCCCCCCGGCCTCACCCCCGGCGCCCCCTGCAGGTGCAGTACAGCCTGCGCCGGCTGACGGCGCTGGAGAAGCAGAACTGCTACGTGGGGCCCCAGACGGTGGCGGCTGCACCGGGGCTCCCGGGGCTCTTCAAGGGGGCAGAGATGACGCCCGACGAGGAGAAGGGCGGCTACAGGGTGGCTGAGTTCCTGACCTACAACTGCCTCGCGGTGAGTGCTGGGAGCCCGGGGCTCCCCCCTGGATGGGGACTAGCGGCCTCCAAGGCAGGGGCTCCATTTACCCCCACAGCTCCTCTGGCCCAGATCAGGGGGCCCCAAGGCAGCGGCTGTGGGCCCCTCAGCTTCCCTCCCCTTCGCCCCCCGGCTCCCCTCCCCGTTCCCGAACTGGGGCCGGCATTCCCCCGGCAGAGGTTCTGGGTCCCAGCCCGCTCCCTGGATCGGGGCCGGCAGCCCCTGAGGCGAAGGCTCCGGGTCCCACCCTGTGCCCCTCCGACTTTGTCCCTTGCAGAGCGAGACCGACCTGTACAGCGACTGCCTGCGCAGCTTCTGGACCTGCCCGCACTGCGCCCTCTACATGCCCTTCACCCCCATGGAGCGCATGAGCCACGAGAGCAGCTGTCGGCCCCGGCCCGAGGAGGGTGAGTCTCTGCTGGGGTCGTGCCGGGCGGGGGCACGGCCTGGGTTCCAGGGCTGGCGTCCCCCGTCCGGTCACCGCGCAGGCCTGGGGGTTCTGGGGTGGGTCCCAGCCCAGCCGGTCTCTGCCCCAGGCACAGCGCTGGCTGGGGGCCACCAGCCATGTCCCTCCATGGGGATGGGGCGTCCCAGCCAAGCCACCCAGGGGGGTCCTAGCTGCCAGGCCGGCTGCTCGACCCATCAGGTGACGCCGTTTTGTCTGCTCTTGCAGCTCCCCTGGAAGAGGCCGCTGAGAGTTCAGCCAAAGCAACTGCTCTGCAGAGACCTTATCACTGCGATGCCTGCGAGCGGGACTTCTTGTTCACGTCCACGGAGATCCTGCGGCACAGAAAGCAACACCAGTGACGGCCAGGGTTGTGTGTCTGGGCCTAGCCCTGACGGGGGCCTAGTGGTCAGAGCAGGGAGCTGGGTGTCAGGACTCCTGGGTTCTCTCCCCAGCTCTGGGAGGGCACATGGTCCTGCTCCTACAAAGCGCATGGCAGCGCATCCTGGCCGCGCTGGCCGGACTCGCGGTGCGGGGTCGGGGTGGGAGCTGAGTCCTGCAGCGGTCGCTCCCTCGCTGACTCCCAGGTTAGTTCGTTACGAGTCGGGTTGGCGGGTTCGTTACGGGGCAGGCAGAGACCCCCTGCCTGTGGGTCTGTCAGGGCATTGCTCCGGTGCCGGTCGGACTGGGCCGGTCTGGTGGGGCCAGAGGCACTGCTCCCCCTGGCGGGGACACGTGTCGGGTGTTTGTACATGTGAATAAATGTCCCTTGGTTGAGGAGCGCAGCCCGCGAATGGGGGGCCCAGGCTGTCCAGGGGAGGCTCTCTGGTACACAGTGGGCTGGAGGGGTGGCACAATGGCTCCCAGCATCTCTGGGTCTGATGGCCCCGGATGGGGAAACTCACCAGTGCTAACAGCTGCTTTGCCCTGTGCGGCGGGGGCTGGCACCCTCGCGTGGGCGATGGGGCAGCCCATACCTGAGCCCTGGTGGCTCAGTGCAGCTCAGCGCCCTGCAGCCCCCCGGGACACCCCCGTTCTGCGCCTGGTCTCTGCAGCAGCATTGGAATAGATCCACGCAGGGCAAGCCTGCGTCTGCCCGGCTGGGAGCGGGAGTGGCAGCGGGCGAGGGCCTGGGCGTGAGCTGGGGCCGGGTGGTGCGATGGGATGCGTGGCAGGAAGTCAGCAAGGCTTAGCCGGAGCTTGGGGGTTGGGCGCTGGGAGAGGCCGAGATGGTGCCCCGGTGACAGGCTGAGCAATGAGAGTGAGGGCGTGTGCCTGCGGGTATCTCCGTGGGATAGGCGTGTCCACATGGGCAGCGTGCGTGCACACTGTCCATCTGAGATTGGAGTGTGGACGTGCCAGGAGACGAGGTGCAGCCCAGCGAGTCACCGGCTGGGAGGGCTGGCTGGCTTCTCTAGGCTCAGCTCTGCTAGAGATGCTGCCTGGACTTTGCGTGGCCATGGGGTGGCAGCCTCGCTCTGTGTTTGCAGGATTTGCTGGCGTGCTCCCAGCTCCTGCTCTGAGCTGTCCACGCAGGGTGGAGAGACGGGGACCTCCTGTGTTTGTCAGGCTCCTCATTAGCAATGGGTCACCTGTTATTTATTACATAGAGGCCCCATCGTGCCGGGTGCCTCCCAGACCCTGACCGCGATCAGGGCCGCGCAGACGTAGAGCAAGAGACAGCCCCTCCCCTGAAGAGCCCACAGTCCCAACAGCCCTGCAGAATGCACCAGCCCGGAGGACACATGGCGCCCGGCGAATCCTGTCCTGTTGGCTCTGGAGGCCTGGGCTCCGGGGCTTGGGGCTACCCTGCTCTCCTCTACATCACTCCCAAGCCGGCTGCTCAGGAGCTTCTCGGGCTGGCCGGCTCGCCAGGGAGGCTGTGGTTCCTAGGAATTGGGGTCTGAGAGGCAGATCCCCTCCCGCACCTCCAGCCATGAAAACAACCCCACCAATTGGTGGGATGGCCTTGAGTCTAAGCAGCCCCCCCCCCTTTCCCTGCTCTCCCCTCAGCCCTGTCTCGCTTGCCCTGTCCATTGCGGGTTGAGAGTGTTGCATTGTATAGCACTGGGGCAGAGAGCACAGAGCGCCCCAGGGTGGGCAGGGCAAAAGGGTGTCATAAAGGACACCTCAGATCTAGGGCCACATTTCACACTGGTACCCTTGGGCAGAGAACACAAGCAGGGTCTATTGGGTCAGGGGGGCTGGGAGCCAGGATTCCTGGGTTCTGTCCCTACTCTGGGAGGGGAGTGGTACCTAGTGGTTTGCGGGGCGGGGCTGGGAGCCAGGACTCCTGGATTCTATCCCTGGCCCTGGGAGGGGAGTGGGGTCTTTGGATTAGAGCAGGGGGGGTGGGAGCCAGGACTCCTGGGTTCTGTCCCCAGCTCTGGGCAGGGCATGGGGTGTAGTGGTTAGAACAGGGGCTAGACCTTGCTCCCAAAGCTAATCGGAATTAATGTGCCCCTTTCTGTAACCCGCCCTAGCAGGTGTTGGTCTGCAGCCCTGTGTCATGGCGGGTTCACACTGGAGGTTTATATCCCTCTGCTGGCTGGGGAGACTGGGGCTAGTCCTTCAGCTCCTGTGGTTGGGGCTGCTGGATGTCCCTGTGCCTCACAGGTCTCCGGGGAGATGCCTGCCAGGGGAGGTGTGTGTTAGGGGGCAGCCGGCCCCAATGCCTCAGGGTCACAATGGGGAGATGATCTCTCACACCCTCCATCTTGCTTCCTCTCCCCAGTGCCAAATTCAGCCAAACTTTTAGGCATTCAAGTGTTATTGAATTGCTGAAGCTGTTTGAAACAGCCTATCCCCTCATGGGCAGCAAGAGACCCTACCATAAACAATCACGTAAACAAGGCAACCCATGTAACAAGCACACCCCACTTCAAGAAAAATGGCCCTCTTTAAATGCAGAGGATTCCCCTGGTCAGAGCTGGGTCCCAAACTTACTGGGGGCTTGTCTCTCTTCTTGTGAGTGAAGCTGCCGCATAAGAACAGAGATCAAATGAATCCGGTGATCGATCTGTAATTGTGTCACATCCTGGCCTGTGCTGGGGAATTAATTGGACTGTCGAGGTTAATGGAATGTCAGTTAATTCCTTAGCGCAGGGCTGCCAGAGCTGCCTGGTAAACGCTTATTGATTTCGAGACGATTAAAGATAAACTGAGCACAGGCCAGTCCGGGTGGCGTCAATGCCACAATGACATGGAGGAGGAATTGGAGGAGCAAATACTGGCTGGCGTCGGTGCCCCCGAGTGCATATGTGGCATCTACAGGCGTTTCAAAGTGTGGTGCACAGACAGACAGTCTCTGCCCCGGAGAGCGCCCCACCAAAACCACAAGACAGAACCCGTGTCTCTTCCACAGCCGAGGCCCGAGAGACTGGTGCAGCATTTTCCAATGAGTGCAGTGCCCTTTCAAGTGCCCATGTTGTCCAGAGGTCTCAGCATGCTGCTGCTTTTGGGGGAAACGGGCCCATGGTTCAGTACCTGAAGGGGAGAGGGGCTCTTCTGACCAGCTGCCCCAAAGTGGCTGCCCTGGGTCACACAGCAGGGTAGTTGCCAAGCAGGGATTTGAAGCTGGGTCTCCTGAGATGCCATCCAGTGTTGTGTGCCCAGCCACCCCCCCATCCTGCCTCTGGGTGCGTTATAAATACAGCGACAGCTTGGGCAGCCAGCTGCCTGTCTGCGGAGACAGGATGTCAGATCCGACATGGCTCACTCCCTCTGGGATGGCAGCTCCTGGTTTGCAAAGCCAGCAGCTCCTCTGCGCCAGGCGGGGCAGGTAGCATTGGAGGGCTGTAAAGCGGGGCTGGGCTCCTCATAACTGGGTATCTACATAACTGGGTATCTACAAATTGAGGCTGGAGCCAGACGCAGGCCTCCCAGGCTGCTCTCGGACGGGTGTAAATCCGGCGTGAGGCTGCTGAAGCCGGGGGGCACGCCATGGCCATATGGACAGGAGCACCCCCCCCCCGACAGCTGCCCTACCCCGCTGCAATCGTTCTGTCCCCGGGGGGAAGCGAGGGGTTCCGTGCAGACGGCCGGCCTGGGAGGGGGCAGGACAGGCAGCCATGCAGGGGTGGGTTGGTTGTCTCACAGCCAGAGGGGACATCCACGCTGTGGCTGAGCTGCGATAAATCCTTCGCCGTTGTAAAACCAGCCAGCCCCTGCTGCTTAATGTGCTGCGCGCAGCCTCACGGCCAAACTCTGCTGCGATTTACAAGGGGCGAGCGTTTGGGAACCAGGCAGCTTGGGCTGGGATGGGGAGAGCTGAGAGCGCATTTGGAACTGCTCTTTAACGAGGGATTTTTAATGATGATGTGACAGTAAAAGTCCCCAAGACGGGATGGGGGGGACGGGGGTGCCGTAGCATGAGATTTACAAACCCTCTTGCGCTAAGTGTTTAAATGATGGAAGCTCTGTTCCCAGCTGGTAATTAGGGTATAAATTGTATTTATAACTCATAAGCAGAAATGTCACCAGCTTCATGAACTGAGGCTTGAGATAATAAAAGGATATTGTCGTTCATCATCGGGGCGATGGAGGGAGATCGATCAGAATTACAGCTTAGGGAAGCTGCGTCTGCGAGTGGTGTTCTCCGCCCGATGCGTGACTCGTCCAGCGTGCGGGCACGGGGCCGAGAATGGGGATCACTGGGCTGGCGGGGGGAGAAATCCGTCCGCCTCTGAGTCTGGGCGGTAGGGAGATGCTAGGCCTTGTACCTAGGCCTCGTGCTGGCCCCTCTGAATGGGGTGAATTTGGCCCCTGTTCCCGAGTTTAAAGCAGCCGGGCAGAGGCCCTGTATTCGTCACGTCCCTGCCACTCCGCTCAAGGCCCCGTCCCTCCACTCACCGCAGCAGAGCCCCCTCGCCCGCAGCTCAGCCGCGCCAAGGACCACAGGGGACACATTTACGTTACGCCTCGGAGCCCGCCACGCGCCGGAGGCCGAGCACAGATGCTGTTATTGTAGGCAGAGAGTTATGGCCGCTCTTTGTCACACCGGGTGAGGGACGTGCGGGGAATGCAAAGCCGCTGGCAGGGCTGGGCAGGGGAATGAATCGCTCCTGCACGCCGGTGCATGGAGAGAGGGAAGGGCTGCTGAATTCTCTCCCAGAGCAGGGCGCTAAGCTGCAAAGAGCCCGGCATGGTGGCGAGTGTGTGTGTGTGTGTTGGGGGGGGATATCTGACCGGGCTGCCCCTCCGTGTGAATGCCCTGCCCCGGGCGGCCCCTCTCCGGTAAGCCAGGCTTTGGAGGGCAGCAGTGTCTAGTGGTTTGAGCTGAGGGGTGTGTGTGTGGGGGGGGGGGGCGTGTCTGGGTGTCAGGACTCCTGGGTTCTATCTACAGCTTGGGGAGGCGGGGGCGAGGCGGGAGACGGGCTTCTCCTCCTCCTGGCTTTGCCAACCACACGCCGTGAGCAAGTCCCTTGCCCTCCCTCTGCCTTGTTTTCCCCATGTGTGACCCGGAGACGACGCTTCGCGAGGCTGCTGAGCTGGGCCCGATCCTTGCACACGCGCACAGGCTTCATCAAAGGCAGGGTGCAGCCCGGAGGCCGGATGGGAGACTTCAGTGGGGCCTAGGCCCAGGGCGTGTGTGTGTGGGGGGGTGTGAGTGGGGCCTAGGCCCGGTGCGTGGGGGGGGGGGTGGGGGTGAGTGAGGCCTAGGCCCAGTGCATGGGGTGGGGTGGGGGTCTGAGCGGGGCTTAGGCCCGGTGCGTGGGGGGGGTCTCAGGGGGTCTAGACCTTGGTGTATGTGGGGTCTGAGTGGGGCTTAGGCCTGGTGGAGAGGGGGGTGGGGGGCACATGGTCCTGTGAATGTCGGGGGCATACATGTAGAACGCATGCACAAAATCAGGGCCAGGTTTCCCCCAGGTGCTGGAAATGCAGCCACGTCTTTCGGTGCCAAACAGGAGCTGGGCTCTGGGCAATATCTGGCCCAGGCTGTAGGCCCGGGCACAACAGATGCACCCTGTTGCCAGCTCCTGCAGTTCTTTTCACCGGGGACGTGTGATTTTCGTTGGCGGGTGCAGCCAGGCTGCCGAGGATGTGGGAGGCTCCAGCCCTCTCGTGAATTTGAGCCCTTGGACTGGCTGCCTGTCTCCAGGGACCGCTGCAGGGTGGAGGCAATTCTCTCCCTGGCACCCCCCAGCAACCAAAGCAGGGCAACTCTTGTGTTCTCCTGCCACCCTCCCGGCAGCAGCTGTCTGGGAAGGGACAGGCCTGGGTGGGGAGCAGCCCCTGGAGCTTCCCCTCCCAGCCTGGGGACCCTGCTGCAGCCCCACTTCCCCTCTGGGTGGGGGTGAAGAACCCCAGGAGAAGCAGAGGTGAGCCGGAGGGGACTGAACTGATGGGGGTGGGGTGGGGATTAATTGCTGGGCTGGGCAGGGCAGATGAGGGGTGAGAGCTCCTGGAGCAGGGGCCAGACTCACCTTCCCAACGAACGTGGGTGAGTGGGTCATCCTAATTGTCACCTGCATGCGCGGGAGGGGCAGGTCAGCCGCCAAAAGATGGACCAAAAAGCGCAACATACTCGATATATATATAAAAAACTCTCATGAGACTTTGGGCCAAGCGCACGATGTTTGGGGGGAGGGGCTGACGCGGGATTCGTGAGTTCTTCGGGTTGGCGGGCTGTGGGCATGCAAACCAGGAGAGCCCCTGTGGCTCTCGGCCTGCACGCTACTCCTATTAACGTGCGTGGGGTGGAGAAAGCCCCTCCCTGTGCTGTTGTGAGCCGGGCGGAACCTTGTCCCGGGCAGAATTAAAGCCTTGCTGAGCATGGTGGGTATGGTGGGTATGGTTGCCTGGTATCCGGTTTTCGACCAGAACGCCCAGTCGAAAAGGGACCCTGGCGGCTCTGGTCGGCGGCGCAGTGGGGCAAAGGCAGGCTCCCTGCCTGCCTTGGCTCCGCACGGCTCCCGGAAGCATCAGCATGCCCGCACTCTGGCTGCTAGGCGTAGGGGCAGCCAGGGGGCTCCACGCACTGACCCTGCCCCCAGTGCCAGCTCCACAGCTTCCATGGGCCAGGAACCGTGGCCAATGGAAGCTGTGGGGGCGGCAGCTGCGGATGGGGCAGCACGCAGAGGCGCCTGGCCATGCCTCTGCGTGGGAGCCAGAGGGGGCACATGCCACTGCTTTTGGGAGCTGCCTCAGGTAAGTGCTGCCCGGAGCCTGCCCCGCGTCCTCCCAGTGCCCCTGCCCCAGACCTCATCCCCCTCTCCAAACCCCTCGATCCCAGCCCAGAGCAGCCTCCTGCACCCCAAATCCATCATCCCCAGACCCACCGCAGAGTCCGCATCCCCAGCAGGAGCCCTCACCCATCCGTGCCCCAATCCCCTGCCCCAGTCCTGATCTCCTTCCCACCCTCTGAACCTCTCGGTCCCAGCCCAGAGCCCCCTCCTACACCCCAAACCACTCATCCCTAGCTCCACCCCAGACTCTGCACCCCCAGCCGAAGCCCTCACCCCTTCTGGCACCCCAACCCCCTGCCCCAGTCTGGAGCCCTCTCCTGCACCCTGAACCCCTCATTTCTGGCCCCACCCCGGAACTCGCACCCCCCAGCCCAGAGCTCATATCCTCTCCCATACCCCAACCCCCTGCCTCAGACCGGAGCTCCCTTCCATACTCTGAACCCCTTGGCTCCACCCCCCGGCCCAGAGCAGCCTCCTGCACCCTAAACCCCTCATCCCTGGCTCCACCCCGGAGTCTGCACCTCCAGTTGGAGCCCTCACCCGCTCTGGCACCCCAAGCCCTGAGCCAGCCTGATGAAAATGAGTGTGTGAGTGAGGGTGGGGAGAGCGAGCGATGGGGGGGGGTGGAGTGAGCAAGGGGTGGGGCCTCGGAGGAGGGGCAGGGCAGGGGGCGCGGCAAGTGTGTTCGGCCGTAGAAAGTTGGCAACCCTCGTGATGGGTGTGAACTCACGTTCCATTAACACAGCCGTACGGGTGCATTCATCACAAGCCCCGACCAAAGGGAGAAGGGTTACGGGAGCCCGCTCAGGAGTTTCAGACTGGGTGGATGGAGGGGCTTTTGCTGGGTATGGTGTTTGTGTCGGTGTGAGGGGGGAGAACAGACAGACAGAGGGCAGAGAAGAAAAGCAAGAAATCCAGGGGGTAGCCAGTGAGCACAGGGGGACCCTGGAACACGCTAGTGCCGGCTAAAAACCTGCCCCCTTTGGCCTTGGTTCCTCCTGCGTTTGGAGAAGCAGGACTTTGCCCGTTCCTTGCGTGAGCCCCGTGGGTGACTGAGGGGCTCGCTGCGGGTGAGAGCGAGGAGCCGACGGGGTCGGGGGGACAGAGCCTTGCTGCCGTTTCAGCCACGGTCCTGGCAGTGGGTGCTGCAGAGCAGCAGGGGCACCCAGCTTCCAGCCCGAGAGCAGCGACTTGGGAGCAGTTGGGTGGACTCGGCTGGAGTTCGCAGCTTGAGTCTGCTGGCCTCTGTGTCCGCGGCTGAAATCCTCCCCACGGAACCAGCCGCAGCAGGGCCCTGACTTTTTCTAGAGCTCCTGCCTGGGGCGATAACAGACTCGCCTCCTACTGACCCAGACGGTGACCCATGGGCTGCATGATCCCGCCAGCTGAGACGGCGCCACGGGATGCTGACCTGGAGGGTGTGTTAGAGGATGACCCGGCCTACCGGGGAGCACGTTCATGCCTGGGAATATTCCTTCGTGTACGGGCTTTGCTGCTGTTCTCCCAGGGGGTCGGGGCAAACACAGGCAGGGCAGAGCCCTGGTCTGGCCTCCCATTGCGGGGGCCTCTCTTGATTACCGATCCAACAGGCTGTTTGGGCACGAATCTCCAAGGCGATGCCATGACCAGGAGCTCCGAGCAGCTCCCCTGCTGGTCTCCCTGCTGCTGTCTTCCAAACTCCTCTACAGGAATCCTGGCGAATGGTCTAGGATGCGGGCAGAGGGAGGGAGCCCTCCAGGGTCTGGTAATGGATAGAGACCGCCCTGAGTAATATGTGAGGATAAAAGTTAAAATATGTGAGGATAAAAGATAACGGATGGCAGCAGATATTAAGGGCATTGACATAACTCAACCTCCTTATAGATTGTAGCTGATGGATTTAAATATGCGCCAGGATAAAGCTTGGTGAGAGAACATTGAAATGCCAAGAGAGAAATCAATCAATCAGCGACCCGAAGAAGGACACCTGGGTTCGGCCTGCTATTTTTCAGCTCAGTCCGTGGATGAGAAGTCAGGGAAGCAAGTAAACTTCTCCTTAGCAAGTTTATAGAAAGAAGCGGCAGAGAGAGTCGGCTGTTGGCACCACACCAATCTGAGAACGCAGCCTGGGCTCTCCAGCCGATGGGCTCCCAAGCTAATGCACAGCAGCCAGGGAGGGTGAAAAATGGCAATTGGACTTGGTTGGAAATTCCCCCCACCTCCCTTTTTTTCTTTTAATTGCCCACAGAAAGTTTTGGGTTTTTTTTTCATCGATGCCCCCTCAAACTGTTGTTTTCAAACACCTCAAAACGGGGGAAGGTTCCATGTTTGCATCCAAAAAGGGGGAAAAAAAAAGAAAATTTCACCCCAAGTGGAAATTTTTCATGAAAATCGTTGTTTTGATCAAACCAACAAAGAAAAAAACCATAAACGTTTCATTAAAAAGTTCAGATGAAAAACATTCCGACCAGCCCTGCCTGGGAGCGCGAGGCGTTTCCTGCTGCCGCCGTCTCTCTGTGGCTGCGTGTGGCCAGAAGCGCCTGCTCTGGGGAGCCCGTGGGGTGAGGCAAGGTCGGGCACGGGCTCGCTGCCATCAGGACTACTGAGCTCTGAGCCAGCTGGGAAATCTCTCTCCCACATTGTTCAGGCTTTAAAGGCCGGATTCTCAAATGGGCTAGGAGTCCCCGCCTTGATGGGAGCAGCGGCAGGTCTTGGCCTGTTGGGAACCCCTCCCTGAAGGTTCCTGTCTTGTCGCTCAGAGACGCCCCGCATCCCAGTCGCGCTCTGGGCAAGTCACGTCGGCAAGCCACCGGGTTTTGAACAGGGGGGACGATCGTTCCCGCGTTCCGGAGACGCTTTGTGCCCCAACACGAGGAAGCTACGGGGCTGCCTCAGCAGATAGCTGCTCCGGCCACGTCCAGCGGACGTGTTCTGTGCAGGGCACATCCGGGGTTTCCAAGGCCCGACGGGTCCATCGTCACCGGCCTGAGCGGCTGCCATCGTCAGAGGCAGAGGGGCTCGCGCCATGGCTCCCGCCGTGCCGGGTGCTGTACCAGAGCCGGCGGCCGAGCGCTGAGTTCCAGTCGTAACCGTAGGCCGTGGAGCAGGGCAGGAAGGTAGGAGGCCGATCTCCCCTCAGGCTGTCACGGAGACCCACGGATGTGGGGAGGCCTGGATGGGGGTGCAGGGAAGTATCTGAACACGGAGCTAGCTGCTGTTGGTTCAGCGCCCTTTTTTCTGCAGGCGGGTCACTTGGGGTGTGTGTGTGTGGAATCTGCTGCCTTTAACCCCCCCCGACCCCCACCCGCCGTTGCTGGCCTTTGTTTCTGTCTCCCACCTTCCTATCTCTGTTTTGCTCCTCTCTGTCTCCCCGTTTTTTCCCTCCTCTGTATTTTCCTGCCTCGCAGCAGCTCTAGGGTGACCAGATGTCCCGATTTTATAGGGACAGTCCCAATATTTGGGGCTTTGTCTTATGTAAGCCCCTATTACCCCCCACCCCCTGTTCTGATTTTTCACACTTGCTGTCTGGTCACCCTGAGCGGCTCCCCCTTTCCCATGCTGTTTGCTAGGAGGGTCAGCAGTGAAACAGCCAAGGCTCGCATTTAAAGCAGCCTTGCCCAAACTAGGGAGTGAGCTCCCCAGGGCAGGGCATGTAGGGCTGGCTGGTGTGGGGAGAGGGAGCATGGAAAATGTAGTTGTCACCTTTAATAACCCATGGGGGGGGGGAGGAGGAGGGCCATGAGTGGTTTCATTTTCCTGAGAGGCTGGGCAAAAGTTTGGGAATGCAGTTTTAAACCGCCATTGTTATGTTTCAGAGTGAACCCCCGGTAAGCTGAATGTGCGGGGAGTTCACTGCTCTCCGAGCCATTATTTCAGGCTCTCTGCTCATCAGGAAGTTGGAAACGGAGCACGCAGCTAAACTCTCCCACTGGCAGGGGAGGGGAGGGGAGGGGGCCTAATGGATTAAAGCAAGGGGATGCTGGGAGTCAGAACTCCTGGGTTCTATCTCTGGCTCTGGGAGGGGAGTGGGTCTAGTGGTTAGAGCAGGGGGCTGGGAGCCAGGACTCCTGGGTTCTATCCCCCCAGCTCTGGGAGGGGAGTGAGGTCTAGTGGTTACAGCAGGGGTGGTCCTGGTGGCTGGGAGTCGGGACTCCTGGGTTCAGTTCCCAGCACAGGCAGGCAAACTGGAAATAAGCAAAAAGAAAAGGAGTACTTGTGGCACCTTAGAGACTAACCAATTTATTTGAGCATAAGCTTTCGTGAGCTACAGCTCACTTCATCGGATGCATACCGTGGAAACTGCAGAAGACATTATATACACACAGAGACCATGAAACAATACCCCCTCCCACCCCACTCTCCTGCTGGTAATAGCTTGTCTAAAGTGATCATCAAGTTGGGCCATTTCCAGCACAAATCCAGGTTTTCTCACCCTCCGCCCCCCCCCCCCAACTCACTCTCCTGCTGGTAATAGCCCATCCAAAGTGATAACTCTCTTCACAGTAAAAAGAAAAGGAGTACTTGTGGCACCTTAGAGACTAACCAATTTATTTGAGCATGAGCTTTCGTGAGCTACAGCTCACTTCATCAGTGTGTATGATAATCAAGGTGGGCCATTTCCTGCACAAATCCAGGTTCTCTCACTCCCTCACCCCCCTCCAAAAACCACACACACAAACTCACTCTCCTGCTGGTAATAGCTTATCCAAAGTGACCACCCTCCCTACAATGTGCATGATAATCAAGGTGGGCCATTTCCAGCACAAATCCAGGTTTTCTCACCCCCCCCCCACCCCCATACACACACAAACTCACTCTCCTGCTGGTAATAATTTGTGCTGGAAATGGCCCAACTTGATGATCACTTTAGATAAGCTATTACCAGCAGGACAGTGGGGTGGGAGGAGGTATTGGTTCATATTCTCTGTGTGTATATAAAGTCTGCTGCAGTTTCCACGGTATGCATCCGATGAAGGGGGCTGTAGCTCACGAAAGCTCATGCTCAAATAAATTGGTTAGTCTCTAAGGTGCCACAAGTCCTCCTTTTCTCTTTGCGAATACAGACTAACACGGCTGTTACTCTGAAACCTGGAAATAGGCAGATACCAAACATTCTAGGGTGCCCAGCACTGTCCGCTCTGGAGCGAGGGGCACGTGGACATGTGGACTGACTGATTGACCTGTCTGGGGCTCCTGAGCTGGCAGAATGTGTATTCACAATTGTGTTCTGACTTCCACCCCCTGCCTCTGAAGTACACGCCCTGGAGGGAACCCGAGCCCTCGTCCCTGTCTTCTCTGCTCCACAAGAGACCAGGCGTCGATGGCTTTCCACAAAGAATACAGGGAACAGAATGAGCCCCCACCCTCCAGACTGGGTCTCAGCCCAGTAAGGGATGCACTGGGAGCGGGGCGTGTGCTGCAGCGCTAAGGTGTTGCCATGCACAGAACCTGGGAGCGGGGTCTTGGGCAGCAAACCGGCCCAGCGTAGGCCCCAACGCCAGCGGGAGAGGAATCTTCGGGGGCGTGTGTGTGTGTGTGTGTGTATGTGTCAGAAAACGCCAATTGGTTGAAACTGAAACTGCAGAAAAAGAATTTTTAAACTCCGAAAATTTTTGATTCCCCCTGACATTGCAACTTTTCTAAATGACAAATTCTGTGTTCCGGTTCCCTGGGACTTCTCACTTGGAAATTCCTACTATTCCCAGCAAAGAAACATTAAAAAACATTTAAAATTGAAACAAAACCAAATGTTCTGATTAACCCGAACTGGCATTTTTTCCAGATTTTTTTGGTTTGTGAAAATTTAAGATTTTGACTTTTTGTCTCAATTTGGGGCAGGAAAAATTCAGTATCCTGAAAATGTTCCCTGGACTGGAGAACCGTTTGCAGTCCAGTTTTTCTCCTGGCCCCGAGGCCGCTGGCTTAAGGCCCTTGGCATTGTTTCAATGTGAATTGCTTTCCCTGTTTTCCTGTGTGGCTCGGTCAAGACAATTTTGAGGAGGAAAATAAATGAAGAAATCAGTTGGTAACGCTAACAACAGCGGTAGCATGGATGCTTCAGCCGTGACCCAGAACATAACTGTTATTATTCCAATAGCACCTGGAGGCCCCCGCTGAGATTGGGGCCCCCCACCGTGCTGGGTGCTGCAGGGGGACACACAGTTAGAGACAGCCCCTCCCCAAAGGACTCACACTGTAAATAGAGGTGTGGGAGAGGAGCTAGACACACAGAGAGGGGCAGTGACTTGCTAACTCTTGCATGTCAGAGGCTAGCACCCAGGTGTCCTGACTCCGAAGTCCAGGGCCTTACCCACTAGCCCATACGGCCTCTCGGGAGCAGCTGCTGCCCTCTCTGACCATGCAGCTGGCTCTCCTTGTCCCAGATCCCCGCTGAGGTGGTTTTATTCCCAGCAGCCGCAGAGCCATTTTCCCCCACCCTGTTCTGCTCCGGAGCACGGAAGGTGCTGAGTTTGCATTTAAATCTCCTAGATTATGACACTTGCGAAAGTAAATCCTGAAATTTCCCAGGATCATTTTAACAATTAATTTATTTGACATTACGGGCAGCCAGCATGGGAATCTCCTCTCCTGCCTGCAATCACTTAATTAAACGGGGAGGAATTACCCCCTCGCTGTTCATTTAAATGCAAGGAGAGACATGTGGTCCCGGTCTCGCTCTGCCGCTAGTCTCAGCTCCCAAAGCAGTCCCCAGCGCAGCCCTCCTGGGTTTAAGGTAGGAGTCTCTTGCAGAGGCCGCACGGACATTTTAACCAAGCTGGCAGTCTCCAGGGAGCCGTTTGCACCTTTTTCCCCACGCCCCTCCCAGAGCTGGCAGAGAACCCAGGCGTCCTGGCTGCAAGCCCCACTTTGCTCTAACCACTGGACCCCACACCTCTCTCACAGCTGGGAGAGGCATTCTGTTTCTTTGACCCTCTGCTGTACCCAGTAGGCCAAGATTCTTTCCCATCTCCTGGTGCTGCTATTTCACAGACAGTTCCAGCTTTGCTAATTCCAGGGCCGTCACCTTTGACACCAAATACATTGGCCAGCCCGGGGCTCCAGGCATTCGACCATCTTGGCTGCTCCCAGCCCCTGAGAGCGTTAGATCGATGTCACTTCCTGCCTCACCAGATCCCCGGGCACCTCACTGATGCCAGGGAAGTTACCTCTGCTCCTTCAAAGGCAGCTGTGACTTCAGCCGACGGGGAGCCGGGAATAAATAACCCCCAGGCAGCCCGGAGTGCGGGGAGCTGCCGTGCCTCTGTTAAAGTTTCACATGTAAACATAGTTGATGGATGATTTTCCATGGCCAAGGTTTGTCAACTCATATGAGACTCTGGAGCAGTTTCACGGCCGCTCGTATATTTCGAGCTGGAGAGGGCAGGAGTCTCGGCTTCCTGGTGTTCCACAACCCCCCCTTTCCTTTCCAGGGGCTGTTGGCCTGAGGTGCCACGGGCACGTTGCTTTAGCAGCATCCTCTGCAGCTGTCTGCCCCAGTGCAAGGTGGGGGCAACTCTCCAGAGCCCCGGCTTGACAGCTGGAAAAGGATCAGATTCCGAAACCTGTTGCCAGTTTACAAATAACCCCCAAGTATTGATGAAAGTTTTACCCGAAAGTTTTCCTTTCCTAACTTTTTGATGAAAAACCACAAGAAAAACATTGTCAGGAAGTGTTCAGCAAGAACTTTTGTTTTTGTCTAACTCCCCCCTTTTTTTTGGCGAGCGCTGATGGCTGCGTTTCATGCCCACTTGGCGCTGCTGTGAATGACTGCAGAAGGCTGAGGGCAACGGGGAATCGTGATCCATCCCCTGTTGTCCAGTCCCAGCTTCTGGCAGCCAGAGATTTAAGGACACCCAGTGCATGGGGTTCATCCCTGACCACCTTGGCTAAGAGCCATTGATGGACCTATCCTCCATGATCTCACCTAATTCTTTTTTTAAGCCAGTTATACTTTTGGCCTTCACAGCATCCCCTGGCAATGAGTTCCACAGGTTGTCTGTGCGTTGGGTGAAGAATTACTTCCTTATGTTCGTTTTAAACCTGCTGCCTGTTAATTTCGTTGAGTGATCTCTGGTTCTTGTGTTATGTGAAGGGGTAAATAACACTTTTTCTCCACACCATTCCTGGTTTTATAGACTCCATCCTCTCCCCTCTTAGAAAAGAGATGACTAAAATGATCAGTCCCGGTCTTTTTAATCTCTCCTCATATGGAAGCTGTTCCATCCCCCTAATCGTTTTTGCTGCCCTTCTCAGCACCTTTTCCAATTCTAATGTATCTTTTTTGAGATGGGGCACCCAAATTACATGCAGTATTCAAGGTGTGGGCATACCATGGAATTATACTATGGCATTATGATATTTTCTGTCTTTTTATATCCCTTTCCTAATGGTTCCTAACAGTCTTTTAGCTTTTTTGACTGTGGCTGCACGCTGAGTGAATGTTTTCAGAGAACTATCCACAGTGACTCCCAGATCTCTGTCTAGAGTGATCACAGCTAGTTTCGACCCCATCCTGTTGCATGTATACAAAATATTGTGAGGTTCAGGAAATGATATGAACTGGCCAAATGCAGTAGATAAGGGCCTGAGAGAGAAAGAGAAATAAATATGGAGCAAGTCACAAATGGCTGTATAGGGGCAAGAGATAAACTTTTTGTTCTGAGTCTGTACAGCACCTGGCACAATGGGGTCTGCCAGGGCTTCCAGGTATTACTGTAAATAATGAGTAATAAGAGACAGATGCTATGTAAGGTGATAGGTAAACCTCAGGGCCCTGCCATGCTGGGTCCTGCAGACACAGAGCGAGAGACACTCCTTGCCCCAAAGAGTTCATAGGCCAAACAGCCACAGGCTGGGAAGGGAAACTGAGGCACGGAGTGGGGAAGTGATTTGCCCAAGGTCACAGGAGGTCAGTGGCAGAGCTGGGAATAGAACCCAGGTGTCCTGAAAATCCTTGAGGATACCTTAGTTAACATGCGGTGAGATTCTGGTAGGAAAGATGCCGCGAGAAGTGCTAATTAATAAATTCTTCCCCCAATTAGCACTTGTGCAGAACTTTTCATCTTCAAAGCCCTTTGCGAACATTACCCCATTTAATCTAGTAAAACGCCCGTAATTATGTTCAGCCACAGCCTGTGAAGCCGCAGCGGATTCAGACAGAGCGAGCCAGGGCCCAGGGAGAGACGGACCACGAGGGTAAGTGGCACCAAATTGGAATATTATCCACATTTCATCACTTGGAGCCTTGCTGACAACCTGCAGTAAACATCATGACATCTAGTGAATCACAGCCAGCCGGCTCCCTCACCCATTTCACTTCTCTCCCCACCCCCCAGCCTCCTGTGCATGAAAATTTCCCTTTTGCTCCATCTCATCCGTGGTTGCTATTTATCAGCTCTCTGGGGCTGAGCCCGGGCAGTAGGAAGCACTTAGCCCCGGAGGTGGGAGAAATAGGCTCGGCTGACGGAGCCACTCGGCTTGTTATGGGCCCAGTGCTGGCTTGATTCCTGCGGGAGAGAGGCTGGTGCGAAGCGTGGTGGGTTCTCGATGGACGTTACAAGGGCTGGCTCCCTGGTGCAGAGACACCGGCCTGGAAATGGCACTTCAGTGGCTGCAGGGAGCCCGAGGCGCTGCAGCTCGGCCACAATGGGGGCAAAAAGCCACCCCCGAGCCGCGCTCAATGCATGATCTGTGCCCCCCTCTGTGCAAACAGGGCCTCCCAGAGGGCTCGCCCGTGCACGACAACAGCAGCAAAGCACATGTACGAGAGGCAAACAGGAGCTGAAGGTTCCCGGGCGGGACTGCTCTCCCCCGCAGGCCTTAAAGCCCCCTCCCAGGACAGCACCCTGTGGCTCCGTCCGAGCTGGAGGGACCATGCAGCTCAGTGCACGGTGCAATCCACAGAGGAGGTGAGTCTGTTACAGCTCCAGCAAGGGAGCCTGGCTCTCGAGCTCAGGCTGGAGCGACTCGTCCTCTGAGCTCTGGCAGGCCCTGGTTTTATCCCTAGATGCCGTCTTGGCCAGCGCTCTCATGCTGGCAGCATTGCTGGCCCCTTGGGGTGCTGGGCAGAGAGCTCCTGCTGCACCCTCTGAACAGACGTCAGGGAGCACGGCAGGGAGAGAGAAGGCATCTCCCTCTCTCCTGATTTCAGAAACCTCTCTCCCTCCCATGGCCCATGGTCCCCTGCACCACGCTGTTACAGAGCGGCAGCAAGGGCCAGTGGCGAAGGCTCTGGACTCAGGATACCTGGGTTCTGTCCCTGGCTCTGTCCCTGACCTTTTGTTTGGCTTGTCTAAATGCTGTTTGGGACAGGGTCTGTGCAGCGCCTGACACAACGGGGCCTGATCTCGGTCAAGGTCTGTGCAGCGCCCAGTGTGATGCGGCCCCGATCCTGATTTTACCAAAGCAGAATGGGAGCATTGTGCACTGGTATAAATGACTTCACAAGGTGGAGGGCAATGCAAAATTGTACCCAGTGTCTCCTGAAAGAAGATCCAGGTTTCTTAGTATGTTCCCGTGCCTCAGACCCACCCAGCAGCTCCATGAACTAGTTGAGTATTCTGGGTATCAGCTTGCACATGAGCACCACCTGACCTGCAGCGCTGGGTTTTGAAAGGTCTTTGAGCAGCCCCATGGTCACATCTCTGTATCTGGCCACACGATGGATCCGGGCAGTGCTGTTCCTAGGACACAGTAGCAGCTGGGAGCAATTGACGATCAAAATAGTTGTTTAGTTCAAGTGGAATAATTAATTTTTGAAGCTGCAGCCCAGAGTGTGGGGACGTGTCCATTACACACAGCCCAGCGCCTGGAGGAAACGTCCGTGGTGTTTGGATAAAAAGAAAAGGGACCGCTTATTAGCAAAGAGCTCCTGATTACGCAGCAGCTGTTAGCAAACTCTCTGGGTTTAATTACCTGTTTGCTCTGTAGAAACATGCCATAATGGCCTGCTCAGGAGATATGCAACTGCTGCGTTGAAATCAAATCACAAATAAAATAAGTGTCAGTCTGCAGATAAACCAAAGGTCACGCAGGGGGCCCAGGTTGTTCCAACACCGCACCTTGAGTGACAGGTGCCAATTCCAGTGTGCTGCTCCGTCCTACTGCGCTGATCACAAAGCACCCAGGGCCCCTAAGTGCACAAGGCTTCCACTAGGATCTCTTGTGGCTAGCACCCACTTTGCACTAGTGGAAATGTCTGCCCAGGGCAGCAGGGAATCAAGCCCTTTACTCCTATACTGGATGAAATTCTCTGGCCTGGGTTACGCAGGAGAGCAGAGCGGATGATCATCTGGCCTTAAACTCTATGCATAGGGGTGTCTGTAATTTATACACAAAACTGCACACTGTAAAAATCAAGCCTCCACACTGCTTACACAATGCAGACAACCTAGACCCTAGCTGAGCTGTAAACACAAGGGAACAAATTCTGCTCATTTGCTCTGGTGTAAATCCAGGGTTACTCCACGGATTTGAGAATTACTCTGGATTTAGTCCGGTGGAATTGAGAGCATGCAAACACAGTGCACGCAGTGTCGTGTGAACTTAGCACCATTCACAACTGCAGGTGGGCGCCTTGTGCAGTTCATTTCTCTCCATCGTTGGCAACTTTAAAATCAAGCTTGAATGTTTTTCTAAAGCTGTGCTCTACTTCACCCAGGAATTAATGCAGGGAAGTCCTATGGCCCGTGTTATACAGGAAGGCAGATGAGATCATAACAGCCCTGTCTGGCTTTATACTCTGTGCAGCTGTTTAAGACCTGGGCAAATAATGCAACCAGTCCCTGCAAATATTCATTTGAACGAAATGAACATGCAGAGCGATTATCACGCCCCTCATCAGCCAGCAGCGTGTTTTACCTGCAGAAGAGGATTTGACAGCCCCAGGCAGGAATTTAAATTCACACCTGCAAGCATTTGTGCTGGAAGTGCTTGCAACTTCATCCAATCAGGAAACAGAACTAATACCATGTGACTTAACAGTCCAATCACCCACCTTAGTGCTCAGGCTGGAGCGTAAAAAGTTGGAGAAGATTTTCTCCAACTGGAATAAGGTCGGAAGTTGGGATCTGCTCGTGGCGGGTCTGCAGGCAGCTCTGGGCCGCAAAAATGGGCTCTAGTGTGAATCGTGCACTCAGCTCGAGCTTCTTGTCTCTGCTTAAAGGCCCCACCAGGCTCCAAAACAATGGGGCACGGCTAGCCAGATTTGAGGGACGCTACAGCTGCCTTGCTCCTGCAGCGGGAGACCTGCAGCTCTAACACCGCGGTTCCCCTCTCGGTATTAGATCTGACCAGGCCTGGAGCTGAGCTCTCAGAGCAGCGTGGGGTTCTCTTCTAAAGCCCTGGTTTGAAGGCTTCATGTTCCTGAGTTAACCAGGGATTCCTCCTGCCTCCAGGGCTGGCCCCAGGCTGCAGCCAGCCATCCCACCAGAAGGGGAAAATCTGTCCATGTGCCGTGGCGCCCTGGGGTGGGATTTACGTTCCTGGGGGTGCGTCAAGGGCAACGCTTTGGGAAGTAGAAAAGCGCGGAGACGTCAGACGAGGGGTACGTCCACGCTGCCGTCGGAGCTAGGTGTGACTGCAGCACATGTCGCCGACTGCGTGGGGCTGGGCTTGTGGGGCTGGGCTTGTGGGGCTGGGCTTCGGAGTTCAAGGGGCTTGTACAGTGCGGTTTGCTCTGGGTCGGCTGTGTGTAACAAGAGCGTCACAGACGCTCAGCCCTTAAAGCCACAGACCCCAATTACCCCCCTCCCCTAGACACAGAGCCCCCTTTGCCTGCAAACTCCTTAAATAGCCTTGGAGGATGACACAGCCTTCAGAAAACCCCTTTGGCAACTGTCAGCCCCAAGAGGGGGTTTTAAGAGCGTTCACGCACCATTGTCTGTCCGACTAGGGGGACCTTGGCTACAGCCCAGCACCCGGGGTAGTGCACCAATGCAAACCCCAGTGCTGACAAGGCAAAGGAGCTGTTTGCACGGGCGGAGTATTTATTATTTGCATTATGGTAGCACGTTAAGGGGCCCTCTGAAATCAGGGACCCCCCATTACAGAATCATCAACATGTAGGACTGGAATGGACCTTGCTAGTTTCCTGTCCCGAGGCAGGGTGACATATTAGCTAGCCCACCCCTGAGAGGTGTGTGTCTAACCTGTTCTTAAAACCCTGTGGTGCCAGCGGTCTACAGCCTCCCTGGGGAATTTGTTCCAGTGTTTAGCTACCCGGAGAGTTAGGACATTTTTCCTAATGCCCAACCTAAACTTCCCTTGCTGCAAATTAAGTCCATTGCTTCATGGCTTGTCCGCAGTGGATAATGAGAACCATTTATCATCCTCCTCTTCATGGCGTCCTTTTACGTACTCGAAGACTGTTATCATGTCCTCATCCCCCCACAGTCTTCTCGTCTCCAGGCTAAACAAACCCAATTTTTTCAATCTTCCCTCGTAGGGCAAGTTTTCTCGACCGCCAGTCATTTGTGTTGCTCTTCTCTGGACTTTCTCCAGTTTGTCCACATCCTTCCCAAAGGGTGTTGCCCAGAACTGGACACAGTACTCCAGCTGAGGCCTTATCAGCGCTGAGTAAAGAAGAATTACTTCTCATCTCTTGCTTACAACACTCAGGCTAATACACCCCAGAATGATGTTCACTTTTTTTTTTTTTTTGCAACAGTGTTACCTTGTTAACTCATTTAGTTTGTGATCCACTCTGACCCCCAGACCCGTTACTGCAGTGCTCCTTCCTTGGCCGTCATTTCCCAGATTGTATTTATGCAACTGATTATTCCAGTCCCTAGGCTGGGCCCTGCCCCAGAGAGCTCACAGACTGAAACAGACGCAGGGTGGGAGGAGACGGAAGTTGGAACTTGCCTCAGGTCCCTCAGCAGGTCTGCAGCAGAGCCAGAAATAGACCTCAGCTCGCCTGACTCCCAGGCCAACGCTCCATCCCAGGGGTGGGCAAACTTTTTGGCCCGAGGGCCACATCTGGGTGCGAAACAATATGGAGGGCAGGGTAGGGAAGGCTGTGCCCCCCAAACATCCTGGCCCCCTGACTGCCCCCCTCAGAGCCCCCGACCCATCCAACCCCCCCTGCTCCTTGTTCCCTGACCGCCCCCTCCCGGGACCCCCCGCCCCTAACCGCCCCCCCCGGGATCCCATCCCCTATCCAACCCCCCCTGCTCCCTGCCCCCTGACTGTCCCCCGGCCCCTATCCCCCCCACCCTCTGACAGGCCCACTGGACTCCCATCCAACTCCCCCGTTCCCTGTCCCCAACTGCCCCAGAACCTCTGCCCCATCCAACTGTTCCCTGTCCCCTGACTGCCCCCCGGGACCCCCCACCCAATCCCTCACCACTGCGCACGTGCTGCTGCCACCCCCTAACCATGCCGCTGCCACCCCCTTACCATGCCGCTCATGCCATGCGGCATGGCTGTGGGGGAGGGGGACAGAGGGGGAGGGGCTGGGGGCTCGCCTCCCCGGCCAGGAGCTCAGGGGCCGGGCCAGATGGTCCTGCGGGCCGCAGTTTGCCCACCTCTGCCCTATCCATGATGCCACTCCAGTGCCTCTCACCTGACGCCTCGCCTCTCAGAGCAACGCCACCGAGGAATTTACAACCCTGTGCGCTATAGCAAGGACCCCAGCGGGAGCTGTCCCAGGATAAAACCCCCGTCTCTCGCTCTCTGCCGCTTCCCATTTCCCTAATCAGCTAACTGAAGAAAAGCAATTAGAGGAAAATGCGATTGTCAGGGAAATAAATGGAGGCACCTTTCCCTGTGAATGGCTCTTTCTTTGTAATTGGAAAAGCTATGGCAGCTGCGTGTCATAAACCGAAATCATTAGCCTGTTAAGCTCAGCCAATAGTGATGATGTGATACGCCTCCCCCGTGTCACGTCAGTCCCGTTTACGGTGCTTGAATTCCACACGTCCTGCCCCATAGATGCAGCAAGGAGGCATAGAGAGGGGTGGGGATTGCAAAATGAGGCAGTGACCAACTTTCAACCCATACCAAAGGGAAACAAATGTAACACCAGCCACTCCACTTCAGGAGTTTAGAGTGCACTCCACTCAAACTGGCTTAGTTAAGCCTAGGCAAGCCCCTGTGTGAATGGTCTGATTTCAGATTAAGGGTGGTTTATTTCATTTTTAGTTTAAACCTGTTCCAAAGAGCTTTTCTACATGAGAAAGGTGCACCGGTGAAAAATGGCAGCTGAAGTGGTTGGCCTAGATCTCCCAGGATGCACCACGATGCACCTCTTGGAGAGCCGCCGCACTGTATCATGGGAGTCTTAGGCTGATGTGCATAACGAGTTTTTGGTTTTTTTGCAGGCAGAGTGTTTTGCTTCCCCGCCATTGCACATGGCAAGATTTCCATGCGCTCTGCTGGCAGGTGAGTAACCCTGGGAGCAGCCAGTTCTCCAGAAATCTGCCTGTTGTCAGAACTGGCTGTCACTATGCGCCAGAGTGCTGGGGGCCTGGTTCAAACCGAGTCCCCGCTCGCTAGTGACTGAAAGGCAAGCCCATGTGTTATGCCATTGGCCTTACAGAAGGTTCCTTGCCCCCCGTCAGGATCAGGGCCCTGGTGGGTGTTATGGACAGAGGAAGCGGAATGGGCTGTCGTGGGACTTTGAAGAGCTGGATCAGTTCCCAGCTCTCCCAGAGACACTCTCCAGACCATAGTTCCCATCTGTGAAATGGGGAATTGATTCTTCCTGTGTCTAAATTGTGAGCGTTCAGGGTAAGGATTGTCTGTACAGCACCTGGCACAACGTACTGCAGGCTCGACGGGTGCCGCTAGGGAAATGCTGTGATCACAGAGTGAGGCCATGGCTTGTGACTTCTAGGGAAATCTTTGCACCCTGCTGCCAAGAGAGATGGATAGTTCTCATGAGCAGACGATTCTTTTAAGGTCACAGATCACGATGGGGATGCAAACGAACCAAACCCCTCGCTGCTAACCTCACTTCCCGGCTGCACGTCTCAGGCAAGTTAAATTGACTGTCTGTTGCTGGGGCGTCTCTCCGTCAGGCAGACCAGAAATAATAACAGGACTCCATGTTGCAGTGAGGTGTGTTAGAACAAAATGAGTTAGGGAAGGTTCATTGGCCCCCTGGGTGCTTTGCTAATTTTGTAGTGAAAACGGTAAAGGAGAAGAAAATGTTTGTTGAGGTGAAATTGGTTGTAATTGGTTTTGATTGTTGAGTTACTTAATGGAGTTGTGCTCTTCCTTTAAATATTTAGGAGTCTGTCATTAGATAAGGTCTGCGTAGCGTCAGGAGGTTTTGCATTTCAGGTAATTTCTTTACCTTAGAAAAGAAAACCTTAGAAGAGATGCTGATGTTTTATCATGTATAGTATTTTTCATCCCGTCAACTCTTCCAGGAGCATTCAGACCTGATAAACTCATTAGCATTGCACTTCTCTGATTTAATTCAGAAACCGTGAACGAACGTGTTAGACATAAACTGCATGTTTCCCTGTGCTGTGAATTATCCCGCCTTGACGATGCAGAGGTTAACGCTTGTCAGTTATACGCAGACATTCTTGATGACAGTGGGAACTGAATTAAGGATATTATTTTGACAGCTTGACAGTAAAATCTCTGGCACTGATGTTGCATCTTCATTATAAGTTTCATTCTGAAGCCCTCTGTAAAATTAAAAAACAACCCTCCCCCCCCCGCATTCTGGAATAAGATGGATAGCTTTTATTGAGATGCCTTGACCTCAGTTTAACAGTTCCTCTGAAGAATGTTACCTCTTAGGGTGAGGTCTAGTTGTTAGAACCTGGGGCTGAAAATCAGGACTCCTGGGTTCTAGTCACAGAACTGCTGCTGATTTGCTGTGTGTGAACATGGTTAAGTCACCTTTCCTGTCTGAACCTTGCCTGTGAGATGAAGATAGTGGAACTGATCCACCTTTCAATGTTAAGGTCAGAAGGGACAATTCTGACCATCTGGTC
Source organism: Lepidochelys kempii (assembly GCF_965140285.1). NCBI lineage: Eukaryota > Metazoa > Chordata > Testudines > Cheloniidae > Lepidochelys > Lepidochelys kempii. The sequence goes on along the minus strand of NC_136402.1, from coordinate 752,966 downwards.
TGACCTCCTGCCTGACACGGGCCAGATAATTCCATTCCGCGATTCCCACGTTGATCCTGTAATTATGGATTGAGCGAATGAGGAGCTTTTACAAAGATGCTTCAATTTCAGAACTTCTGGCGATGGAGAATCCGCTGTGACCCTTGGTAACGTGTTCCAATGGTTACTTCCCCTCACCGTTAAAAAGCTGCCCCTTATTGCCAGTCTGAGCAGGTCTGGCTTCAGCGTCCACCCATTGCATCTTGTTCTCTCTTTGTCTGGAAAACTAAAGAGCCATCTCCTGTCTTCTCACCATGTAGATACTTACAGACCATGCTCAAGTTGCTTCTTAACCCTCCCTGATAAACTAAATAGATTGAGCTTTTTCAGTCTCTCACCACAAGGTAGATTTTCCAGATCACGAATTATCCTTGTAGCCTTCCTGAACCTTTTCCATTAGAGGTAAAGCTATCTCTCTGCTCCTGCTCCATATGGCCTGTTTATACACTGAGTTCACTCTCTTAGCTACAGTGTACGGGAAGCTCATGTTCGGCTGCTTTCCACCCATGGCCCCTAAATCCTTTACAGGATCATGACTTTCCTGGATAGAGTCTTCATCCTTCATCTCGTATGGCTGACATTCTTGGTTCCTGGATAGCATTTGGCAGCATCGAATGCCCCTTTTGTAAAGTGGTTTGAGACCTTGGCTGAAGGGTGCTAAATAAATGCAAAATTTACACCCCTTTCATCCACACCCCCACCACCTTCAGCATCAGCGCTGAGCACCAACCATCCCGAGCCCAGTCATCCATGCCACCAGGAACCCAGTGGTGTATTCGTTATCCCAATTGCAACCAAGCAGAGCCCTTTAGGAGCCGTACTCTGGGTAATGCAGATCATAGCTGGTCGTAACGATTTGCCACTCATAATAATTGTTACTTATGTGCCTGCCTGTGCCTGTCACTTTCCCACCCTTTGAATGGCCCCCAGACAAAGTGGCTCCTGCTGGGGTGGAAATTTAGCAGAATATTTTTCAGGGCTGTTAACTTCTTTTTTTTTCCGTGGTACCTGAAGAAATAAATTCTTTAATACTTTGAGGTGACTGGGCTTCATTGTTCATGGCTGCATCCAGCGGTGGGACTGAAAACCTGGACTTTAAGTGCTGTTTAGTCAAGAGTTTTTTCAGCTCTTAAAATCCCATTTTCTTGCTGTGTCCCAGAGGAAATGCAGACAGTGGGGTTGGTTGAGGATTGCTGTGGCTAATGGGGTTTCTCTGGTCTGTGAGAATTCCTAGACCGTTTCTGTGAAAACCTCAGTGACACGACAGAACTCCACGTAATGCTTAGAAATGCTATGAATAACAGGTGCTAAGTGATTTGTGGAAATTGTTTTTTAAAAAGAAACGGCGCAGCCTGTTACAACACAAGGTAGAGCTGGGAAATGAGAGCTTTTAAAATAATCCAGTTGCACAGCCCCATTTATAAAGCTCACATGCTCGTGTACCTGTCTCCGAATCCTGGCATGATAATCTATCTCACATTAGTTTATTAATAAAAAATCAATTCTGGTGAATTATTTACTGAGTACTAATTAAATATGCATGCATGTTCCCTTAGAGTAAAATATTCCCCAAATGCCTTTGGCTGTGAGCCTTATGGCAAGTCACTTTAAATTCTGGATTGTGAAGGTCTCCAATGGATATTTTTTTTTAAAATGTGTGAAAACCTGCTCTTGGGTAAATCAGGACACCCCACTTCCAAAACGGAGCAGAGGGAGGGTGCAGGGGGGGTGTCAGGCAGAGTTTTGGTGCAAACTAACGTGTGTTTATCTTCTCCTACCAAAGACCCCAAACTGAACCCTGCAACTTCTGCCAGAACCCACAGTCCTAGGGCACAAAATGAGATACTTCACAAACAAGTGGAAAGGAAGATTTTGTAAAGTGAAGCTATAAGAACCCCGGCACCAAAGGGCCTAAGGAATAAGCTCCTGGGATTGTGTCCCGAAAGCTGTGGGTTCACTGCTCTGCTTGGCCACAAACTCCTTGTGTGACCTTGGGCAAGTCCCTGGAGTTCTTTGGGTCCCAGTTCCCACCTGTAACTTGGGAAGAATGATCCTTTTGGGCAGAGACTGGCTCTTGCTCTGTGTCCATGCAGCAGACGGCATGAGGGGGCCCTGATCTGGATCAGGATGTGTGCAGCACCCGGCATAGGGTTGGCAACTTTCTGATTGTCGAAAACTGAACACCCTTGCCTCGCACGGGAGGGGTTTCGGGGTGTGGGCTCCAGGCAGCACTTACCTCAGGCGGCTCCCGGAAGCAGCCAGCATATCCCTCTGGCTGGCTCCTAGGCAGAAGCGCGGCCACGGGGTCCTCTGCATGCTGCCCCCGTCCGCAGGTGCCGCCCCCGCAGCTCCCATTGGCCATGGTTCCCGGCCAATGGGAGCTGCAGAGCTGGCACTTGGGGCGGGAGCAGCATGCGGAAACCCGTGGCCACCCCCCAGCCACAGGGACATGTCACCACTTTGGGAGCCATACGGAGCCGGGTAGGGATGAGAGCCTGCCTTAGCCCTGTCATGCCGCTGACCGGACTTTTAATGGCTCAGTCAGCGGTGCTGATTGGAGCCGCCAGAGTCCCTTTTTGACCAGGCATTCTGGCTGAAAACCAGACGCCTGGCAACACTAACTCGGCACAATGGGGCCCTGATCTCGGTCGGGGTCTGGGCAGCGCCTGGCACGATGGGGCTCTGGTCTTGGTTGGGGTCTGGGCAGCGCCTGGCGCGACGGGGCCCTGATCTAGGTCAGGGTCTGGGCAGCGCCCAGCATTGGGTCCCGAGGGTGCAGAGTCAGAGCTGGGAACAGCCCCCAGGTGTCCTGCCTCCTGCTCCATGGGGTTTCTCGCATTCCAGGGCAGCCTTCAGCACACGTCAGAGGAATTGGGTTTTGCTCCACTACAATTGCCATTAATGCTAGTGGCTGCTGATGAATGAAGGGGTGGCAAGTCTGGGGGTGGGGATGGGCTGGAGGGTGCCGGGGGACATGCCGAGGTTATTTTTGTAGCAAAGCAGACCAACTGGTGACTGACTTCTTCAATATCTCGGATAGTGCCCCAGCTTGTTCCCGCGGGCCAGCACTTTAAATAATTATTCTACGCTACAAATAAGTCGTAAATGAGAGGAACAGAGTAGAATTTAATTATATCAATTAAATACAGTCTATTGTGGTGCTGAAAACAAGACACAGCAGTTTAGCTGCATTATTATTATTTTTAAATAACTTGGGAGTAGCCTTGATTTGCATATTTGGCCATAAACATCCTGCCTGCATTGTTCCACGCAGCGGGAGAATTCTGCTACTGGCGGTGAGGGCTCTGCCGTGCGCTCACCCGGGAGAGAGAGGCGCTCAGGAATAAGAAATAGCCTTGTTCATTGCACAGAATGGCCTCGCTAGCTTCCAGCTCTCATTACCTAAGAGTCTTACACTCTGTTAATTTATTGAGCCTCATGGCACCCATCAAAGTCAGGGCCATGCGAATAGTTCCAGAGCCCAGAGGGGGAACTGAGGCAAAGAGAGACACAAAGGCCAACCTTTTCCAAAGCGCCTACGTGACTTAGGAGCCAAGATCCCATTTTCAAAAGTGGCCTTTGTGGCCTTAGGAGCTTTTGACAATTTTACCCTGAGGTCTAGAGACACACAGGGGGCTTAGACTCAGCGGTGCCGCTGTGCAAAAGGCGCTCTCCATTCTGCATCTCCTACAGCAATGACTGGATCACCCAAAGCAGGAGGTGAGCTTTGAGGAGGCTTTGCCTAGGACCTGCTTTGGAAACCCCAGTTATTGTATGCAGGAGATGGAGAAGGGACATACGGTTCCAGACTGCAGTTGAGCACCCAGGCCTAAGGAAATGCACAAAAAGCCCTTGTTGCTGCTCTGGGATGAATCCGCAGAGCCTGGCAGCCATTCATACTTGGCACAGTGATTCGGCCACATAATTTATTTCTTTGCAATTATCTTCTCGCTTTATACAAGAGGGACTGAGAGAGAGAAGAGGGGCTGGAGAAGGGCTGAGTCTGAAGAGGGTTAGGTAAAATAAACCGTTTCTTAAATATGGATCAGTAAGAGAACATTAAAATCAGCCACGAGCAGGGAATTTGAAGTAATCAAATTTTTATGAGCTTGAATCCCATGAATTTCAATCTGGTGCTGTTTTCAGCTCGTCTGGCTCCGGCACTTTGGATTTATCCTTCTGAGGAATAGAACTAGCAATGGGCCAGTGAAAAAATGCAGTTTCTTTTCTCAAGCAGTCCTCTCTGATCCCTGTGGTGTGTTTTTCTGCAGGCCTGTTCCTCTAATGAGAGCGGCTGAAAGTCAGGGCTGGGGATTTAACTTGCTTTTAAACTAATATCAACATCTGTCCGTGGCAGCTTTAAGAAACTAAGGGCAACATAAGGAATTAATAACGATCTAGGCCTGTTCATTTAAACTAATGCTCTTTGGCAAGTGAGCCTGGATTAGACTACTACTTTAAAGAACCAGATCTCTCGCTGGTATAAATTGACAGGGCCCTGTTAATGTTGATGGAGCGGTGTCAATTTACACCAGATGGGGATCTGGACCCATTGACTTCAATGGAGCTACTGCTGATTTGGATTTACACCAGATGGGGATTTGGCATGTGCTTGTGGAATTCACTGACATACGGGGCTGAATTCTGTGCTTAGCCACACAATGCAAACTCCGTCTGTTTTTTTATTTCATTTTTGCCAGAAGCTGGGAATTGGCCACTGTCGAAAGACAGGATACTGGCCTAGATGGACCTTTGCTCTGGCCCAGTATGGACATTCTTATGTCCCCATTGCAGGTGTGAGTCCTCCAGTTTTCATCCAGACCACACCCCACACGATCCATTGTCTACAGCCAAGCTCTACGATACAACCACATTTGCTCCAACCCCTCAGACAGAGACAAACACCTACAAGATCTCTATCAAGCATTCTTACAACTACAATACCCACCTGCTGAAGTGAAGAAACAGATTGACAGAACCAGAAGAGTACCCAGAAGTCACCTACTCCAGGACAGGCCCAACAAAGATAATAACAGAACACCACTAGCCGTCACCTTCAGCCCCCAACTAAAACCCCTCCAACGCATCGTCAAGGATCTACAACCTATCCTGAAGGACGACCCATCACTCTCACAGAGCTTGGGAGACAGGCCAGTCCTTGCTTACAGACAGCCCCCCAACCCGAAGCAAATACTCACCAGCAACCACACACCACACAACAAAAACACTAACCCAGGAAACTATCCTTGCAACAAAGCCCGTTGCCAGCTGTGTCCACATATCTATTCAGGGGACACCATCACAGGGCCTAATCACATCAGCCACACTATCAGAGGCTCGTTCACCTGCACATCTACCAATGTGATATATGCCATCATGTGCCAGCAATGCCCCTCTGCCATGTACATTGGCCAAACTGTACAGTCTCTACGTAAAAGAATAAATGGACACAAATCAAACGTCAGGAATTATAACATTCATAAACCAGTCGGAGAACACTTCAATCTCTGGTCACTCAGTTACAGACCTAAAAGTTGCAATTCTTCAACAAAAAATCTTCAAAAACAGAAAAAATTCATTTACAAACTGGACACCATTAAATTAGGCTTGAATAAAGACTGGGAGTGGATGGGTCATTACACAAAGTAAAACTATTTCCCCATGTTTATTTTCCCCCGCTACTGTTCCTCACACGTTCTTGTCAACTGCTGGAAATTGCCCACCTTGATTATCACTACAAAAGTTTTTTTTTTTCTCTCCTGCTGGTAATAGCTCACCTTACCTGATCACTCTCATTACAGTGTGTATGGTAACATCCATTGTTTCATGTTCTCTGTGTATATAAATCTCCCCACTGTATTTTCCACTGAATGCATCCGATGAAGTGAGCTGTAGCTCATGAAAGCTTATGTCAAATAAATTTGTTAGTCTCTAAGGTGCCACAAGTCCTCCTGTTCTTTTTATTATGAAGTGGATTCATTTGGGATTGGCAGTAGGTGGGAGGCCAGGTACAGAGGAGATGAAAGGCCTGGTCACCCCTTGTTGGCGCTGATTAGCAACCTCTGCCCCACCCCCAGAGGTGGCATGGAATTGCTCCATTCGAGAGTGTTTTATTTCCAAAGAATGGCTTGCATTGATTGCAGAGCAGAGACTGGCCAGGCCTGAGCAATCAATGGAATGATTAAATATGTGCTGGGACATGTGCAAGCGTGTGTGAACGCACGCGCACACCCACAAACACCCACACACACACACACACCCCTTCCCCCACACAGCCTGCTGGCTGGTGCTGTGATATGCCGATAGGTAGCAACACCACGAGGGCTCTGCCGAAACATGCACAATTCCAGCTACACCTGCCGGTGCGAATGCGTGCACACTGAATGAACATGGGTGTGCATACATGGCTGCCCACACGAGGAGCATGCACGAGTGTGTGTGCACGCGCACCCACACACCAGTGGATGAGCACAGAGATGCACACACACAAAATGGTATCTGCGCACAAGCATGCACAGATGTTCACACACACACACACACACACAGATGTTCACACACACACACACACACACACACACACAGATGTTCACTAGTTGCCCACATGCACCCCACGTCCCCGCCTCCCACAGAGAAGCAGAAGCCAAGCCTCAGGTGCACCCCTCGCCACTTCAGTTGAAGCAACTCCCAAGACACAAATCCACCCAGATCCCTTTGCTTCAGTTTTGTACCATGCCGCATTTGCACACACTCCAGCTGTGTGAGCTCAGAGGAAAGCGAGCTCAAGACAAGCTGCTGCCCTAAGAAAGCTGCAGTGCGCTGCCCCCCCCCAGGTTTAGGGAAGCAGATTTAGCCCAGCTGCGGGCTTGGACCAAGTCTGAGTGGCATAGTGACCTGGTGCACAGGGCTTCAGGGCCTCTCAAACTTGGCCTGGCTGCCTCTCTGTCATGACGAAGGGGCATCAGGGCCAAATATGCTGCCCTAGGTATCTGCCCAGGGATCTGCCACCCTGGACAGCTGCCTAGTTTGCCTATAGCCAGGACCGGCTGCACTGCAGCTCTCCTGCAGCTGACGGGCTCTGGTCAAGACACTTAGAGTTATTAATTCAACCCTTTATTTGAGCCAAAAGCATAGCTTGCAGCTACGACTACTGTACAAGCAACAAATGACAGGTAGGCAGAAAAAAACGATGGCCGGTTACCGTCTCCTGGGGCATGAGTGTAACCCTCACACCTCCTGGGTGTGGTGTTCTGTCCCACTGAGTGGCACCGAGACCGCTTAGAGCAGTGGTTCTCTAACTTTTGTACTGGTGACCCCTTTCACATGGCAAGCCTCTGAGTGCACCCCCCCTTATGAATGAAAAACACTTTTTAATGTATTTAACATCATTATAAATGCTGGAGGCAAAGCGGGGCTTGGGGTGGAGGCTGACAGCTCACGACCCCCCAGGTAATAACCTCACAACCCCCTGGGGGGTCCTGACCCCCCGTTTGAGAACCCCTGACTTAGAGAGACAGATTAATGTCTCTGCTCCACAGCCTTAGCTAAGGGCCATGTGGCTTTTAGCTCGTGCAGTGGAGGCTCATGCACTAAGCTCCAGAGGTCCCAGGTTCGAGGACAACCAGGATCTGTCAGTGTTACATGAACAGATCACAATGAATTCCTCCTACAATGCTCCAGCTGCCCCCTTACAGTCTAGCACAATGCCTAGCACCGACCCATCCAAATGATATAATCATAACGTGCCTCCAGTTGGCAACAAGCATCATGTGTCCTATATCGCTCACACGGTGGGTCTGTGCATGACTCAGTTTACACAACTGTTCCTGTCGACTCTCCTTCCATCTTGGTCTGTCGCTTTGCTGATTGGTTCATTTCCACTGAGCGTGATCTACCTCTTAGGCACTGTAGGGACTTTCCTGGTTTTCCTGAGTCGCCTTTTGGCATATGACTGTTGTACCGACAGCCTCCACGTCTCTCGGGAACATCCTCTGTGGGCCAAACATCACCTTTGCCCTGCACAGCGGCTGGAAGCATCACCAAGCGAATCTACGTAAGGACACGTCAGCAAGGCAATGGCCGTGCCCGGCAAAGCCTAGGCCAAAGCCAGCCAGCTGAGGACCAGTATTAGCCTGGCAGGTGGCAGGGTCTGGTGTTCCCTTAGGGCTGGGAAATACGCTAAGTTTCCTGTGGCACGTCCCCCGTGCAGTCGGGGGTGTGAGAGCCGCTGGTAGAGCTGTACCGGAGCTGGCTTCAATCCAGTGCTTAATTTGTAATCAAAGAGGTGCCGCAGCTCAAGCAATGTTTTTACATTCACAATGGATGCAGCAAGCCCAGAGGCGCCGGGGCTCTGACCTGCCAGGCCCAGGGGCGCCGGGGCTCTGACCTGCCAAGCCCAGAGGCGCCGGGGCTCTGACCTGCCAGGCCCGGGGGCGCCGGGGCTCTGACCTGCCAGGCCCGGAGGCGCTGGGGCTCTGACCTGCCAGGCCCGGGGCGCCGGGGCTCTGACCTGCCAGGCCCAGAGGCGCCGGGGCTCTGACCTGCCAGGCCCAGAGGCGCCGGGGCTCTGACCTGCCAGGCCCGGGGGCGCCGGGGCTCTGACCTGCCAGGCCCAGAGGCGCCGGGGTTCTGACCTGCCAGGCCCAGGGGCGCCGGGGCTCTGACCTGCCAGGCCCAGGGGCGCCGGGGCTCTGACCTGCCAGGCCCGGAGGCGCCGGGGCTCTGACCTGCCAGGCCCAGGGGCGCCGGGGCTCTGACCTGCCAGGCCCAGGGGCGCCGGGGCTCTGACCTGCCAGGCCCAGGGGCGCCGGGGCTCTGACCTGCCAGGCCCGGAGGCGCCGGGGCTCTGACCTGCCAGGCCCGGAGGCGCCGGGGCTCTGACCTGCCAGGCCCGGGGCGCCGGGGCTCTGACCTGCCAGGCCCAGAGGAGCCGGGGCTCTGACCTGCCAGGCCCAGGGGCGCCAGGGCTCTGACCTGCCAGGCCCAGAGGCGCCGGGGCTCTGACCTGCCAGGCCCGGGGGCGCCGGGGCTCTGACCTGCTAGGCCCAGGGGCGCCGGGGCTCTGACCTGCCAGGCCCGGGGGCGCCGGGGCTCTGACCTGCCAGGCCCGGAGGCGCCGGGGCTCTGACCTGCCAGGCCCAGGGGCGCCGGGGCTCTGACCTGCCAGGCCCGGGGGCGCCGGGGCTCTGACCTGCCAGGCCCAGGGGCGCCGGAGCTCTGAACTGCCAGGCCCGGAGGCGCTGGGGCTCTGACCTGCCAGGCCCAGGGGCGCCGGGGCTCTGACCTGCCAGGCCCAGGGGAGCCGGGGCTCTGACCTGCCAGGCCCGGAGGCGCCGGGGCTCTGACCTGCCAGGCCCGGAGGCGCCGGGGCTCTGACCTGCCAGGCCCGGAGGAGCCGGGGCTCTGACCTGCCAGGCCTGGAGGTGCCGGGGCTCAGCCCTGGCAGAAATTAAGCACTGCTTCAATCTAGCTCGCTCAGATACCAGAGTGGTGAGGCCAGACCAGCGTCTGAGCCAGTGCAGGTTGTACGAGGCCATCTGGAACCTGGGTAATGTAGGGCCCATCTTTAAAAAAGGGAAGAAGGAGGATCCTGGGAACTACAGGCCAGTCAGCCTCACCTCAGTCCCAGGAAAAATCATGGAGCAGGTCCTCAAAGAATCAGTCCTGAAGCACTTAGAGGAGAGGAAAGTGATCAGGAACAGCCAGCATGGATTCACCAAGGGAAGGTCATGCCTGACTAATCTAATTGCCTTCTATGACGAGATTACTGGTTCTGTGGATGAAGGGAAAGCAGTGGATGTGTTGTTTCTTGACTTTAGCAAAGCTTTTGACACGGTCTCCCACAGTATTCTTGTCAGCAAGTTAAAGAAGTATGGGCTGGATGAATGCACTATAAGGTGGGTAGAAAGCTGGCTAGATTGTCGGGCTCAACGGGTAGTGATCAACGGCTCCATGTCTAGTTGGCAGCCGGTGTCAAGTGGAGTGCCCCAGGGGCCGGTTTTGTTCAATATCTTCATAAATGATCTGGAGGATGGTGTGGATTGCACTCTCAGCAAATTTGCGGATGATACTAAACTAGGAGGAGTGGTAGATACGCTGGAGGGGAGGGATAGGATACAGAAGGACCTAGACAAATTGGAGGATTGGGCCAAAAGAAATCTGATGAGGTTCAATAAGGATAAGTGCAGGGTCCTGCACTTAGGATGGAAGAATCCAATGCACCGCTACAGACTCGGGACTGAATGACTCGGCATCAGTTCTGCGGAAAAGGACCTAGGGGTGACAGTGGACGAGAAGCTGGATATGAGTCAGCAGTGTGCCCTTGTTGCCAAGAAGGCCAATGGCATTTTGGGATGTATAAGAAGGGGCATAGCGAGCAGATCGAGGGACGTGATCGTTCCCCTCTATTAGACATTGGTGAGGCCTCATCTGGAGTACTGTGTCCAGTTTTGGGCCCCACACTACAAGAAGGATGTGGATAAATTGGAGAGAGTCCAGCGAAGGGCAACAAAAATGATTAGGGGTCTAGAACACATGACTTATGAGGAGAGGCTGAGGGAGCTGGGATTGTTTAGTCTGCAGAAGAGAAGAATGAGGGGGGATTTGATAGCTGCTTTCAACTACCTGAGAGGTGGTTCCAAAGTGGATGATTCTAGACTATTCTTAGTGGTAGCAGATGACAGAACGAGGAGTAATGGTCTCAAGTTGCAGTGGGGGAGGTTTAGATTGGATATTAGGAAAAACTTTTTCACTATGAGGGTGGTGAAACACTGGAATGCGTTACCTAGGGAGGTGGTAGAATCTCCTTCCTTAGAGGTTTTTAAGGTCAGGCTTGACAAAGCCCTGGCTGGGATGATTTAACTGGGAATTGGTCCTGCTTCGAGCAGGGGGTTGGACTAGATGACCTTCTGGGGTCCCTTCCAACCCTGATATTCTATGATTCTATGATTCTATGATTCTATGATAGATGGGTGGATATAGGGATGGATGAATAGATAGGTGGGTATGGGGATGGATGGATGGATAGGGGGTGTATGTGTATGGGGATGGATGGCTAGAGGGGTGGATACAGGGATGGATGGATAGAGGGGGTGTGTATGGGGATGGATGGATAGATAGACAGGTGGGTATGGGGAGGGATTTATGGATAGATAGAGGGATGCGTATGACGGGTAGAAGGATATGGCTATGGATGGATTATGGGTCGGGTAGATGGCTAGAGGGATGAGTAGGATGACGGATACATTCACTAGAGAGACACCTGACTCAGCTATTCCAGCAGATGTCTCCTTAGGAAGAGGGTCGGAGCAAAACGTCTCTGATGCCGCGCAGTGAGCAGGGCCCCTCCGCCACGCCCTCCATGGGCCTGGCGGCTCTACGTGCCGCTCCCAGGGGAACGCTCTGTATGAAATCCATCGCACCCAAGGAGCAGGCTGCTCGCGGAGGCGTGTTGGCATCAGAAGGAGTGGGCTCTGTTAGCTGCAGTAGTGGCCTTTAATTCATCAATAATGGAGTGCTCACATGGTGGGCGATTGCAGCTGCGTCCTGGTTTTTGGCGCCCGCCCTGGCTCCTGTAGCTGCTGATGTAGAGAACAGTTTCGTTTCAGACCCCGCGCCCACTGTCTGTGCTGAGCGTTAATGGGGTTTTAAAGCAGAAGGGGGATGGGCGGGACAGGCGAGCGGAGGGAGGTCGGGGCACTTCCCTCCGCCTTGTCTCACAAGCCCAGGGACCAGAGCAGTGGAAGTGGAAGGCAGCACATTCAAAACTGATGCAGGGGAATAAGTTTTTTTCCCACCCAGAGCACAGCTGGCTGGTGGAAATCCATGGCAGGCTCTCACAGAGGCCCTGGGCTTAGCAGGGGTTCAGAAAAGGCCTGAGCATTGATACGCTGAGGCGGAGCATCCAGGGTTATCACGAGAAAGAGTCTTCCCCCGTGGGCCCCCCCCCCCACTTCAGAGCATGAGTCCATCCCTAGCTATTTTGGAGGCAGGAGGGGACTTTTCCTGGGGGTGGCGTATCCCATCTCCTCAAAGTTTCATGCGGCTTCCTCCGAAGCATTGGTGTCGGTCCAGTGGGCTGGATTAAACCCCTCTGCCAGTCTGGCCATTCCAGCGTTCCTATTAAAGGGTCCTGGGGGAGCTGGCTTCTTAGGGGTGGGAGAGGGGCACAGTTCCCTCCTGAAACACTGTCACACCGGACAAAACATGGCTTCTGGCAGGGGGACTCCCAGGCCAAGTTACTTGTGCACCCGGGACACAGCCCAAGGTCCCGCTTTGATCTGCACATACTGAGCAGTCAGCCCGATTCTTCACTAGGTCATTTGCTGGGATGGTTTAATGGGGGATTAGGCCCTGCTTTGAGCAGGGGGTTGGACTAGATGATCTCCTGAGGTCCCTTCCAGCCCTGATATTCTATGATTACAGGGTCCCATCCAAGTACCATGGATGATGACAGGAGAGATCACCTTGGTGCTGACTTCTCCTGACCCCGGGGATTAGGAGGTGCAGGGGCAGCTGATTAGAGTGCTCAAAGTTTTCTGTAACCATCCCAGATGTGTCCCGTTAAAATGTGGGGGTGTCTCCCCCGCCTCTGCTAGCTGCCAGGAAGCTGAGGATAAAAGATACAAGGTTCGAGGCTCCATAAAAAGCGCAGCCAGGCTTGATGGCTTCTGTGCCGCAATGGGAGTTTATAAAAGTCTCTAATTATCATTGTCATGTTACCCCCTCTCGCAGACACGGGGTGGGACGTCGACTAGCCACACAGACAGGAGCTGGCAGGAGCAGCAAAGCCGGTGTGTTGGTGCACGGTGGGGCAGAGTCATACTGGGGGGTGGGGTGGGGTTCTGCAGAGCAGAGCTGGAGAACGTCCCCATGGCAGGTTATGTACAAGCCCCTGCCGCCCTTGTCTGAGACGTCACACTTTAGCCTCACAGCAGCCCTGGGATGGAAATATCACTGCTCCTGCTTTGCAGATGGGGAAACTGAGGCACAGAGAGGGGAAGTGACTTGGTCAAGGCCACAGTGGGACGTGGTAGAGCTGGGAACAGGAACCCAAGCGTTCTCACTCCTAATTCACCCCTGCCCTAGGCCCCACTCACCTCCCAGAGCAGGGACTCGAACCCAGGAGACTTGACCCCACTCAGGTCCGAGAGCTGTGGCTAGAACCTGGGAGTCCTGGCTCACTGTTTACACCAGGGAGGGCAGAGTGGGTGCAAACTGCTGCCAGGTCAGCCTAGTTGTGCTTTGCACGCACTTTTCATTGGGGTGAATGGCTGCAGCGGGTCCAGGACAGCACAGAACCCAGCCCTTTGCATTCTGTGCAGGGCTTTAACTAGCCCCGGGGTCAGTTACAGCAGCCTCAGGGCTGCTCTAACTCACACTGTGGCCCCTTGGGAGTGGAGAATAGCCACAGTGCAATGCACCACACCGCCTACCTGCAGGGCTCCCCAGTGGGCAGGGAGGCCCTTGTGCAAGAGAGGAGTGCAGGTGATTCTCGAGGAGGTGTACCCCCCTTTACGCTGCCGGAGCAGCACAGAGCGGGGCCTGAGCGTAGCCCAGGATCAGGCCCTCAGCCAGTGTCAGTGAGCAAAAGCCACCAAAGGGGTCTCGGTCCTGAGTGTGTATCTGATGCAGACGGGACTGTGGGTGGAGCCCTGCCTCTTCCATGCTGAGCTGCTGCTCGGCTCCATGGGAGCCCTGCACAGATGCAAAGCAGCTAATCCCTCACCCGTGCTCCCCCTCTATTGCACTCAGCACGTCTCAGCTCTGTCACCATGACAGCCACAGACGAGCAACCCCCAGTGCCACCGCAGTCTGGGCTTGACGTTTTCTTTTGCTTCTCCATCCTCTTCCCTTCTCCTCCTCTCAGGGGGCTGCACAGGGAGGCTTTGGCGCGGCTCACAGGGCAGCTGGCACTGAGCTCCATGTCCTCGGGGAAATGCCACACAGGCACGAGGGGCTAGGTTGTGCATGAGAATCATTCCCTGGCTGGAGCTGGGGCCAGGAGTGGGGACCCTGGCTACCCCCCACCCCATTGCCTGGCATAGCATGGTCTGTACGGGCGTCTCTGTGCACTCATGTAGTTACAGGTACAGATCCCTGGTGCTGGTCCACTGCACGGGTCTGAGACTGGGGGGAACGTGCGTTGTGCAGATCCCCGGCATCTGGACATGCCCTTCCCCAGCCACACTCCAAATCCCGATTCGAGTCAGTTTCGCTGTTGCCTGGGAACGGGCGTGAGCCCAGCAAATATTTAGGCGGGTCTCTTCCCCGCACAGCTCGGGGGGGCTCGCCCCTGGATCTGCCTCTCCTGTGAAGTGTAGCCAAGCCCGGCTTTCCCTCAAGGCATGGTTTTTGCAGGAAAGGCCTGTGGGCCCAATTCTCTGCGCCTTTGCTGTCGTTTACACAAGTGCAAAAGTGAGTGTGACACACTGCCATTCTGCTCTTCACCTTGCACTCGTGTAAATGACAGCACGGGGGGCAAAGCCCTGGGGCTCGGGGCCAATGAATCTCTCAAGAGGCTGGTGGGGGGGAGGGCTGTCCAGACCTCAGCCAGGTGCCCAGTCTCTCTCCTGTTCCTTCATTCCACCGCATTTGCTTTGACTCCGGTTCTGCATGGTGCCTGTGGCTGCTGTCAGGTCAGTGGCGCTCTGGAAGCTTGCACACCTGCTCCAGCTCTTTCTTTATTTACTGTATCCCACAGCTGTGTCCCCACCCCCTCCCCGGCCGTGCATGGGCACACGCACACACACGCAAGCTGGAGGCCTGCCGCAAGGTCGCAGGAGGCCCCGCAGGACCGGGATTTATAGCTCTTGACGGGGAGAGACACAGACCAGTAGGTTAATGTAATTTGCAACCGGCCAATGGCTCCTTAGCCTCAGCACAGGATGGCCTCAGCTCCTTCCCTGCAAAGCGTGGGCACGAGGAACTCACCCTCCCCGGCGGCAGCCGCTGGAAGGGGCTCAGAAATCACGCCCAACCCGATGCCCTTGCCACTCTACAGACCTTGCGGAGAGGCAGAGACGTGACGACAGGAGCTGGGTGGAGCCCGAGGCTGGCGCAAGCTTCCAGGCCGGGATGTAATGTCTAAAACCGAGCCTGAAATGAGCTCTAAAGCCGCGCAGCCCATGATTGAGCCCCCTGGATCCATCGCAGGAGGGGCTGTCCCCATGGGGCGGCGGGGAGGGGGGCCTGGCTGCAGATCAGAGGCCCTGCCAGCCACCCCATCGTGCTGACACCGCGACACCCTGCCCCCCAATGGGCTGGCCGCAGAACCGGGGCGCTCTGCTGCTAGCCGGGGAGGCCAGGCAGACCGTGTCACAGCCCCGGTGCTCTCGCGGAGAGAGAAGATGAATCAGAGCGACACGCTGATACAGAACGGGCGGGAGAAGATAAATCAGCGGCACCGCTTGGTCCTTCCTCATCAGCTGTGCATGCCTGGGGTGGGCTCTCCTTGAGCAAGGGGAGTTGGAGGGATTCACAGACCTCCTGCGGGGCACAGCTGTGTCTGGCCAATTAATCTGACCTGTCAGCAGCTCCTGCCACCCATGGGAAACCACAGGAGAAATGGCCAGAGAACCGCCAGGAAGGCTCCTGCGGACCACGGGGGCCACGGGGCTCTTTCAGCGTCATTGCACCAAGTCTGAAACATTGCGCCTGCCGCCCCCTCTCAGGCCGCTCTAGACATGCTCGGCCCCACCAGCCCCATTTCACACGCTCAGGTGGGTCAGGATGCATGCCTGCCCCCACACCTCCACCCCCAGCCATGAGGCCCCAGCCTGTCACGGCCTCTCCGGGCAGCGAGGCGCCAGCCTGTGGCTCGTTAATGGGAGGGACGGGCATGTGCCCGTCTCCTCCTTGCGCCGCCGGGCTCCACGCGTTGCCCGCTGCTGCAAGCAGTGTTGCCGGCCTCCCGCTGCTCTTGCTCGGTGCCAGCCGGCGAAGCCGGCCACCGGGTTTCATCAGGCATCTGCGAGATGGTTCGTGAACTTCTTTGGTAAAGTAGATGGTATGATGGGATAACATGGTTTTGGTAATTAAATATTCATGGTAAATAGGCCCAATGGCCTGTGATGGGATATTAGATGGGGTGGGATCCGAGTTACCCAGGAAAGAATTTTCTGTAGTATCTGGCTGATGAATCTTTCCCATATGCCCAGGGTTTAGCTGATCGCCATATTTGGGGTTGGGAAGGAATTTTCCTCCAGGGCAGATTGGAAGGCCCTGGAGGTTTTTCGCCTTCCTCTGTAGCATGGGGCATGGGTCACTTGCTGGAGGATTCTCTGCTCCTTGAAGTCTTTAAACTACGATTTGAGTACTTCCATAGCACAGATATAGGAGTGAGGTTTTTTGCAGGCGTGGTGGGTGAAATTCTGTGGCCTGTGTTGTGCAGGAGGTCAGACTAGATGATCATAATCGTCCCTTCTGACCTAAATATCTATGAATCTATGAATCTATAAGTAATTAAACTTGGAGAAATATTCATGTATCACAGAGGAGAATTCATCACAGCCTGCTCCGACGTGGCCTGAATCTCATCCTGCCTGGGCAAAACTCAGCTCCCTAATGAGGGGGCTGCCGCAGCACCCGCCTGGTGCCTGCCATTTGAATGAGAGGCTGTGACAGCCCCTTGGCCCCCCTCGCTCACCCACAGCAGGAGGCCAGCCTCCTCAATCAGTGTGCTCAGGTCACCCCACGAGGCAGAAATGTTTGGATTGCAGCAAGGCAGCTCCCCATGAGATGTCTCTCTCCAGTAACTGAAGCTTTAGGAAGGTATGGGGGGTTCCCCCCCAATATTGGTGCAAAAGCTCTAGTGTAACTGTGGTTCACGGGTGCCAAAGGGGTCTCGCTCCACTGCAGCGTTCCCTGGTTGGAAAGGGTGAGCTGTGCAGGTCCAAGTTCACTTTTCACACTGGTGGAGCATGTCCACGCACTAGGGTCCAGCAGCACGGCAATTGCATTGGTGTAGCCAAATTGGTGCAAAAATCCCGTATGCCCTCAAGACTTTGCCTGACATCTCAATCAACCTGCTAAGGTCACACCGGAAGGAGAAACGTTTGTATTTCTGCAAGTCGCTTCCCTGCCTCTTGGTCTCTTTCCTTTTTCCTCTGTGCAACGTGGGAAGGAAAGGACTGTGGAACTCATTGCCACAGGATCTTGCTGAGGCCAAAAACTTAGCAAGATTCAGAGGGACTGGATGTTTCTGTGGATAGCAGGAATAGTCAGAATTATATAAAGGGAGAGTGCCGCCTCGTGGCCCCCGACCCTGCTCCCTTGTGACTCACTGGGGCCTTCGTATTGCTATCATTGCTCTCGTTAAACCGTCCACAATTTCCATTCGCTAACTGGGCAGAATTCGGTTTGTTTGCTCTGAGTGCCACCAGGTACCGCAGCCAGGTGCCACCGCCCCTGTCAGGCTGGGTACCGCGGTCTCAGATGGGAGTGGAACATAAAGAAGAGAGCAGTGCTCGGAGTTGGGGCTGCTGAGAATTATTTAGGCAGGCGTCTGCCTCTATATTTCAACAGCCCCAAATTAGCTGAGCTGGCAGGAGATGAGACGATGGCGAGAAGCAGTCGGGGTTTGCATGAAGCAAATTGCAAATCCTTCAGCAGCTGGTGATGGATTTTAAATTCAAACATTCAGCTAATTCCTGCTGCTGCCAGGCCTCCATCCCCACTCGGCGGCTGTTTGCTCAGGGAGAAGTGGTTCCTTAGCAGTGGGCGGGAAGATCTGGCTACACAAGAACAAAACGGGCCCTGTCCGTATTGCAGAACCACGTCAGTTACGTAGCATGTTTTATTCACAGGAGGGGAAGGATGATCCGGTGTGTAGGACACGGGTTCAATTCCCTGCTCTGCCACAGGTCTTTGGCAAGTCACTGAGCCCTTTCCACTGGTGTAAGTGGCCATACACAGGGCAGTGCAAGGGGGAGCCAGGCCTTCTGTCTGTCTTCGCTCTGTCCCCAGATGGGGAGCAGCATACTAAGGGTAGGTCTGTACTGCAATCCCGGGACTACAGCTGCCTGCATCTAGCTAGCTTGGGTACTAGCGTAGGGCTGCCAACTTTCCAACTGCACAAAACTGAACACCCTAGCCCTGCCCCATCCCTGAAGCCACGACCCCTTCCCCTCCCCTTCCCCAAGGTCCCGCTCCCCACTCACTACATTCCCCCTCCCTCTGTGGCTCGTCTTTCCCATCCTCACTCACTTTCACTGGGGCAGGGAGTTGGGATGTGGGAGGGAGTGAGGGCTCTATATGGGGGTGTGGGCTCTGGGGTGGGGCCAGAAATGAGGGGTTCAGGGTGTGGGAGGGGGCTCCAGGCTGGGGCAGGGAGCTGGGGTGTGGGAGGGGGTGAGGGCTCTGGTTGGGGGTGCTGGCTCTGGGGTGGGGCTGGAGATGAGGGGTTTGGGTTGTGGGAAGGGGCTGTGGGTTGAGTCGGGGGTTGGGGTGCAGAAGGGGTGAGGGCTCTGGGGTGGGGCTGGGGATGAGGGGTTCAGAGTGTGGGAGGGGGCTCTGGGCTGGGGGTTCAGGCTCTGGGGTGCAGGAGGGAACTCTGGGTTTGGGGGGCTCAGGATGGGGTTGGGGTGCAGGAGGGGGTACAGGCTCTGGGCTGGGGGTGCGGGCTCTGGGGATGAGGGGTTTGGGGGGCAGGAGGGGGCTCCGGGTTTGGAGGGGCTCAGGGCTGAGGGTTGGTGCTCGGGGTTGGGGGCTTACCTCGGGGTTGGGGGCTTACAGGGAGATGAAGGCAGCCGTGTGACACAATGCTGCATGCAGCATCACAAAATGCAGGACACAATTCTAGCCAATGCCTAACCCGGCCAGTGACGTACACAGGGCACGGCACGTACGGTGCTGCGCTACACACCAGCCCCTGCTGCAGACACACTTTCATCCCCAGCACCTGGCCGAGGTTGTGCCGTCCCCGTCCCCGAGTGAACTCAGAGGAACCCCAGCGCTGGAAGGGACGGAGGGGCGGCCCAGGGGTGCTCTACAGACTCCATCAGCCGTGGGCTTGGCAGAGGCTCCCCCACATCGTCTGCCCCCTTGGGTTGGGAACTGCGGTGATGAACTAGCTTGGCACTGGCCTGCAAAGCTGCCGATGGGCCCGGGCTCGTCACCCGACGTGGTGCAATTTGGCAGCCAAGTGGGGAACAGGCCAAACCGTGAACGGAAATGAACAGGTTGGATAGTAGGATGGGATTGGTTGGGATGGCCAGGGCTGAGATCCCACTCCCTTCTCACCAGCTCAGCCCTGGTGGAACAGGATAGATAGACAGAGGGGGGCATGGACAGTGGGTATGGAGATAGATAGGCAGACGGATGAGGTGTCTGGGGACAGATAGATAGATAGATATAGATTAGATAGAGGTGGGGGTATGGAGGTAGATAGATTAGATACAGGGGTGTCTGGGGATAGATAGATAGATTAGATGGATGGTGTGGGGAGGGGGTGGGGGAGAGAGAGAAGAATAAACTTAATTCACCCTGCAGAACTGCCAGCCCATTAACTTTCATGAGCATAAATATTCACCCTGGTTGTTAGGGGCTTGGTAAATGAGCTGCGCTCGCTGAATCCTTAACACCTTTCAGTGTCTGGGCCCCGTGGGCGCCGAGTGTGACATGTTGTTGAAATGCGACAGTAGCCATGACCTCCCCAGAGGCCACCTCTCCAGCAGCCGTGGGGCCACGGCGCTGGGGGACGCCAGGCAGCGTTCGCAGAGGGACGGCTCCACCGTTCAGCTGTGAAGGTGGCTCCCTGTCTTTGCGTCGCAGTGACATCGGGATGCCCCCCAAAGGGTGACACCCCTGGAGCCCCTCGCCCCAGCTGCTGAGTTCAATTGCGAAAGTTGGGGGGACAGGAGGTGGGGCAGAACAGAGGGTGGGGAACGGGACCCGCACAAGGCTTGTGTATCGCTCAGCTCCCACCAGGCCCTAGACGTCCTATTTCTTCCCATTTCACGAGGCCTAGAGACCCCGTAGCCCCCCGCCAGGCTTATGGATCCGGTAGACATCCCCCCAGCCTACAGACCAGCTAGCCTCCCCCCCGGCCCAGGCTTAGGGGCTACTTAGCCTCCTGCGCCACACGAGACCTAGGATGCCACCTGCCCCGCCCCATGAGGCCTAGGTGCTGGTTAGCCCCCCAAGGCCTTCGCACTGCTTAAATCCCACCTCATTGCAGTGGGTTGCAATGGTCCCTCAGCCCAGGGGTGCGAGAATCCCAGGGCGATGTCCACCCCTCCACAGGCTCTGTCTGGCCCAACAGGCGTGGGCTGGGAGCGCTGGCCTTTCGTTCTGTGAAATGGCCATGGAGAGACGGGGCATTGGCACCTCCCCCCCTCACCGTGCCTTGGCACATTTAATTGCCAACACAGCAAAATGTCTGTCCTCATCTGTAGTACGGAGGCAAGGCTCCTCTCGGCAGGAGAACAGACTTTCCCCCCCAAAATGGCATCCTTGGAAAGGATGTGCCACAGACGAACAGACCTGCACCCAGCACCCAAAAGTATTGCAGCCATAGACACACACATGCACAGAGAGACACAGAGACACACACGCACAGCTAAGCACACCCATGCCAGCAGACATACACACGTGCGCACACGCACTCATGGACAAACCGACAAAAAACAGTGGCACTTTTGCATACAGAGGCAAGCTGCAGAGACAGAAATGTAGCAAGAGCTTCTCCAATTTCTGAACTTGTGTGAAACACATTAATTATCACTTAGCACATTGTGTTAGATTCAAGTGGGTTATTAGCAAAGTGTCTGGACAGGAATTTTCTACTAATTAAAGCAATTTGACATTATTTTTAGTGTTGACGTTACATTTTATTTGCCGCTAAATGCTGTGATGTTTCACATTTTACCCACTGATTAGCACTTCACCATTAATGTTCGCTCATGTCATTCAGCAGCCGCAGACATACGCACGTGTAAATACACACTATTGAGTTGTTTCTTTAATTTGTCAGGATAATTTCATGTTTTTGAGATGCCGTCCTCTAAGGAGAGTGGGGCAAAAATGTTTGTGAGCAGGGTCTGAATGAGCTCTCCCCTGACATCTAGCGGTGAGCTGTGGAAAAAGACTTGAGAAGCTGATCTCATTTGCATGGCCACACCCACCCTGCCTAGGTGCTCAGCATGATGGGATTGCTTGCCCAAATGATCAGTGCTGGCTGGTGTCGGATCCCCAGTCTCCTTGTTATTGAGGCAGGAGTAATACAGGGTTGTTATCCTTGTTGTGTGAACCGAGGGCAGCAGAACTGTATCTGGCATACCCCATTGGAGGGACTCACCCTCAACTGAATGGCACTCGCTAGGCAGGGGACATGGGTTCCAAAGCCAAATGAGTAGAGAAAGGGTGGAGGTAGGTACTTGTGTCTGGGGGAAATCTGTTTAAGGGCTGCTACTTGATCCCTTTTTTCATGGTATAATAAAAGCTAATTAAGAGTCTTGTTATATGTTGTAAAGCTGAAATCACTGATTCCTAGGTCTGTGTATTAGACCTATTTTGGGATAGTCTTTATTGCAAGAGATTGCCCAGTGTGCTCTAGCAGTGAAGTGAGGCTCCCCTGCTAATAAGTGAAAGCTGTGCTAAGTGTGGGGGAAGCCCTGAAGGCATCTTGGTGAGTGGACAGCTGGTGGAGAGGGCCAGAGCACTGCAGAGGCGTGGCAATCGGCTGTTGGGGCAACGAGCGAGTGCCTGAGCAGTGGAGTGTGTAAGGTGCCTCCTTACTCCCCCTCCACACAGGGTGGGAGGTGAACTCTGCAGATGAACCTCTGAACTGTGGGCCTGCACTGGCCAAGGACGGCAACCGTGAGTGGGGTTCAGAGAAGGGATGGGCATGTTAAAGGGACTTTTGGGTTGCTGGACTTAAGAACCGGAGGGAAAAGGACACTGCCCAGCCTACGTGGGGGTGGATCTTTTGCTCATGGTTTGTGTTTATGAAGCCTAGTTGTGGTGTTTTCCCATATTAATGCTGAGTTAATTCCCTCCTTTCATTAAAAGTTTTTGCTACACTCAGACCCTGTGCTAGCGAGAGGGGAAGCATGGCCTCCTAGAGGCGCCCAGGGAATGGTGTGTAATTGTCCCAGGTCACTGGGTGGGGGCTTGAGACAGTTTTGTGTTGTATTGTTGAAAAGGAACCCCTAGATACACCTTGTTGCTGCTGGCTCCACCTGGCAGAAGGGTTACATGATAAATAAACTGTCTGGGGCCAGATCCTCGGCTGGTGTAAACTACTCTCATGTCTGGGTCAGCACAGTGGAGAGGCAGTAATCTACCCCAGCTGAGGAGCTGGCCTGTTAATTAGATTTCACAGGCTGGAGGGGTAATAGCTTCTACATCCCAAGTGCCCTGTGCCAGTTTTTTGAGAAGTTTAACATCCTTTCAGTTCTCTTACTCTCATATTACGGGAGCTGAGGCTATTACGAGAGCTGAGGCTACAGACGGAAAGGATGTGATACGCTGCTCTGGCTGGAAAGTGGGTGGAGGCTAATTTGGCACTCCCTGATCAAACTGACTATTTTGTATTCTTGTACTGGGCTAGCACCTCCCAGCTGCAGGCAGGGGCCATCGTGCTGGACAGAACACAAAGACAGCTTCAGGTCCCGTTATAGGCGGGCGGGGGAAGTGGGCATTGAACAAATCAGACAACACCTTTAAGGAATCCGTGATCTAGTTAAACCCTTGGAAACTACTGGATTTTAGGAGGTTAAAGAAGCGAAATTTGGCTACTGTGTCAGAATTTTGCTGTGGTTAATAATTTGTCTAATGGATGAAGACTCTCCAGTTGGTGTCTGTTCCACTGCTTCACATTTGATCATGTTGTCCATATTTTGGCCTTTCTGACGATAATTTTGGGGCCCTTGAAGATTGTTTTTGGGGAAGGAAAAGTCTCCTTTGCCCCCCACCCCAGGAGAGCTGGGCCAGGTGAAAGCTGCTCCTCAGTCTCTGCTTCTTTCCTTATAATTGAATTTTCCTTTCAGTTTGCACGTTGGTGAATTTTCCTTGGTTTAACCCTTCTGGGTTGGTTTTATCTGCAACTGATTACAGGCAATTTCCGTCCAATGGAGTCTCAACATTTGCAGAAATCAATTAACCCGCCAGTTTGCTAAATGCATTATTTGGGGGTGGGGTGGGACCCGCTGATTTGGGGCATCGGAAACCTCTGTGCCGCTGAGGTTACGTCTGCACTAGCCAGCTTACAGTGGCACAGCTGTATCGATGCAGCTGCACCCCTGGACGATGGCTCGTGTAGCCGCTCTATGCCGAGGGGACAGAGCTCACCCGTCAATATAATTAAAGCACCCCAGCAGTGGCGGTGTTGGTGGGAGACCCCAGACGTAGCGCTGAGCACACTTATGCTGGTGAAACGTGTGTCGCTCGGGGTGTGTTTTTTCACACCCCGGAGCAACATAAGTCTTGCTGACCAAAGGGGTAGTGTAGACGAGGCCTTGGAGACGGGAGGGTTGGTTCTCGGAGCACAGACTCAGCGGGAAGCATCCATTTATCCGGGCGTGGGCATGTGTGTGATACTCCCCAACATGTCCCAAAACACCTCTTGACTCCAACATTTTTCTCTTTTATCAGAATTTTCTGCACATTTTTTGTTTAAAAAAAGAAAACCCCCAAAATAATCATTTTAAAAATAAAAGATTTTTACTGGAAATGGAAAATGGCCAGTACAAGCCGGAGCCTGTGGCGAAGGGGGCAGGTGTCTTCGGGGTCCTTTCCGGGTGGTTGTTTGTGGCGTGGCTGGAACGGCAGATGCTTTTCCAGGGGTCTTTGTTCTGTTCCAAGCTCATGGTTCTAGGCGCTTTGCCAGAGGCGCCTGCAGCCCCTAGTGACTCTTCCTGACGTGCCCAGGAGAACTGAAGACCAGATTCTGCTAGAACCCGCCGATTGCGACTCGTGGCACTTTGCTTAGCTTCTCTGGGGGCGCTTTTGGCTGGGGAGAAGCCCGGCAGTTTGGCCTCACTTGCAGCCTTTGTGTTACTGCCAGGACTATTTGACCCATGGACATTAGTGGCTCTGAGACTGGCCAGGTTGTGGCACCAGCAGGAGTTTCCCTTTCGTCTCAGATCTCTCTGGTCCCATAGGGAGCAAGTGACCCTGTGTTTGATGGGTTCGACTTGGTGATGTTTCTACCATGCTGCTTCCACAGACTTCTGGCCAGAGTGCAAAGGCTTCCGTGTACTGGGAAAGCTCCCAGGTCCCAGCGTGGACTCTCATCACTGAATACCCTGCTGCAGCCTCTGCTCTCCCAGTCCTGACATCTTCACATGCTCTGCTTTGCTGTTACCCCTCAATCCTGACCCACAGGTGCCTGCTATCCCACCCATGGGCTCCCTCCCACCCTCGCTCTGCAAATATCCTTCAGTCCTAATGTGCAGCCCCCACCCGCAGCTCCCCCGTTACCCAGCCCTGGGCTGCCTGCCCTATACCCAGCTCTGCTGATTCCCCTCTGTCCCCGCCTGCAGCCCCTTCTGCTATTCCAGCCCTAGTCTTGTCTTGATTGCAGACAAGATAATTGTATCCAGTGTGTGAAGTAGTTTGTGATGTGCAAAAACAGGGATTAAACCAAGATCAGCAGAACTGGCTTAATTTGTAAACAGAGCAAGTTTCCCACTGCATCACAGTCAGGACTGTTTCAGATCAATGGATTCTTAAAATGAACACGCAGGTCCCCATTGGCTCGTTCATCTCTCTGGATCATTTTCTCTAGGTGTCTTCCCCTCCACTTTGACCCTGGGGTTATTGCCTCCCGTGACAGAGGGCTGGTTTTTCCACTTTGTTTTTGTTATTAGACATGTGAAATGTGGCCCATTTACAAGATCTGTGTGCTCTTTTGGTGACAGGACAGAAAATGGAATGCAAATCCTCTTTGCCAAGCTGGGAGCAGGATGCAGAGTTGTATGGGGACGTGCCAGGTGGGGCTAGGAGGATATTTACACGGAGAGTGCCTGTTAGATGGAAAAATATTTAGGGCTTAGAATGCCGAGGCTGGCATACAGGCCTGTTACTCTTAACCATTGTGCAGAGAGACACCAGGCACTGCTGTGTTGATTTGTACCCGCTGGGGATCCGGCCTGGTATCTCCTCCAGTCCCCGGGGACCCAGTTCCAGGTTGTGCAGCAATCCACACCGGTGTAGCACGAGTGTAGGGTGGAGTGTTTGTGATTTGTGCTGCAGAGGGATGGGGAACGGGGGCTACCCTCTTGCAAAGCCAGATCTGTCTGGGAGAGCCGGCCCCTTGAGGCAGGCGGACAGCCCCTCTGGAAGTCAGATGGGACTTGGATCTCAGAGGGAACAGCTCCTACCTGCTGGCAAAGAGGGGTAAACGCCCTGGAGGAGCCATAAAAGCTTTAAGGGTCAATGACACCATTTCCGCAAAGGGTAATGATGGAGTGAGGCAGGAGATGCTGCCGGGCTCCGGAAACATACTCTCTTAAATGGGCACCACGTGCAAATGAGCTGCCTTTTAACGGCTGCCCACAGCCGGAGACGCAGAAATACAAGCTGGGCAGGGCTCCCCCCGCTGTTAGTTACGGCAGCCCCCAGACTCAGCAGCGAGTCCAGGTTTCCAGTCTGGCTCTGATTAGAATGTATCAAACCGGCTGCTATTACTAGGGCTGCCAGAGGGGGGGGAGGGAGGGAGGGGGTCTCCGAAGATCAAGGTTTCAGTCCTTCTGACACCAGAAAACACAATTTGGGCAGTGTGTAGGGGTGCAGCTGGGGCTGTGGTTCGGGAGTGAGGGGCACCAGCAGAGCTGTGTGTCTGTGTGTGGGGAGCCCAGGGCTGGGATGGTGGGGGGGGCTGCAGGTCAGGAGTGAGGGACACTGGCAGAGCTGTGGGGGTGGGGAGCCCAGAGCTGGGATAATGGCGGGGGGGGGATGCGGTTCAGGAGTGAGGGGCACCGGCAGAGCTGCGGGGGTGGGGGAGCTCAGGGCTGGGCT
Source organism: Lepidochelys kempii (assembly GCF_965140285.1). NCBI lineage: Eukaryota > Metazoa > Chordata > Testudines > Cheloniidae > Lepidochelys > Lepidochelys kempii. The sequence continues at coordinate 726,971 of NC_136402.1, read as the reverse complement.
AGCGGGGGGCTGCGGGTCGGGAGTGAGGGGCACCGGCAGAGCTGCGGGGTTGGGGGAGCTCAGGGCTGGGCTAGCGGGGGGCTGCGGGTCGGGAGTGAGGGGCACTGGCAGAGCTGTGGGGGTGGGGAGCCCAGAGCTGGGATAATGGCGGGGGGGGCTGCGGTTCAGGAGTGAGGGGCACCGGCAGAGCTGCAGGGTTGGGGGAGCTCAGGGCTGGGCTAGCGGGGGGCTGCGGGTCGGGAGTGAGGGGCACTGGCAGAGCTGTGGGGGTGGGGAGCCCAGAGCTGGGATAATGGCGGGGGGGGGATGCGGTTCAGGAGTGAGGGGCACCGGCAGAGCTGCGGGGTTGGGGGAGCTCAGGGCTGGGCTAGCGGGGGGCTGCGGGTCGGGAGTGAGGGGCACCGGCAGAGCTGCGGGGTTGGGGGAGCTCAGGGCTGGGCTAGCGGGGGGCTGCGGGTCGGGAGTGAGGGGCACTGGCAGAGCTGTGGGGGTGGGGAGCCCAGAGCTGGGATAATGGCGGGGGGGGATGCGGTTCAGGAGTGAGGGGCACCGGCAGAGCTGCAGGGTTGGGGGAGCTCAGGGCTGGGCTAGCAGGGGGCTGCGGGTCGGGAGTGAGGGGCACCGGCAGAGCTGCAGGGTTGGGGGAGCTCAGGGCTGGGCTAGCGGGGGGCTGCGGGTCGGGAGTGAGGGGCACTGGCAGAGCTGTGGGGGTGGGGAGCCCAGAGCTGGGATAATGGCGGGGGGGGATGCGGTTCAGGAGTGAGGGGCACCGGCAGAGCTGCAGGGTTGGGGGAGCTCAGGGCTGGGCTAGCGGGGGGCTGCGGGTCGGGAGTGAGGGGCACTGGCAGAGCTGCGGGGGTGGGGGAGCTCAGGGCTGGGCTAGCGGGGGGCTGCGGGTTGGGAGTGAGGGGCACCGGCAGAGCTGCGGGGTTGGGGGAGCTCAGGGCTGGGCTAGCGGGGGGCTGCGGGTCGGGAGTGAGGGGCACCAGCAGAGCTGCGGGGTTGGGGGTGCTCAGGGCTGGCATGCAGTATTGGGTCCAGCAGCCAGGCTGATCAGAGCAGGGTCGGCAGCCCTGCTTCCTGCCAGAGGCCAGCACCAGCTGCTCCAGAATATAGCGCAGGAAACCCTGCAGCGACTAGCTCTTCCCAGAGGAGGTGACCTCCTGATGCCTGCCAGCCGTGGGGTCCCCACCCTTCATGAAAAGGGGGAGTGCTGGTCCCTACTTTATTTACTGCAGCCTAATCTCCGGGGGCATCTTTGGGGCAACAAGTTAATGGCACTTATGGGGGGGATAAATGGGTTTTCTGAGCCGGGAATTGAATGGAATGTATAATTTTACTGTTATGTAATGGAAACATGATGAAGGCTTTTATGAGGCCACACATCTTGTTAATGTGTCCAGAAACAACAATAATAAACACAGCAGCTACACAGACTGACTCCCCCCTCGGCTCCAGTACCAGTGTCTGATATAATCACAGCCCCTCAGTGCCCCAGCTGCACCAGGACAGCTCCCTGCCAGCTGCTGCTTCTGCCCGGTGAAAACCAATACGATGCAAACTCTTCCAAACAGGTCCAGCCAGCGGGGCGAGGAGAAAAGAGTCATCCATGAAACATACCTTTTTGAATGACATGGAGATTTCTCTGGGGGAGTTTCTGTGTAGTTTGAAATTTACCAATTTTTGCATGAAAGTAAAAATTTCAGGTCTCTTCTCCCCCACCCCATTGCTCTTCCTGCCTTCCCCCTCCCCCACTTTTAAAAGAGGGGAAGCCCCTCCTTTCCAATGGAAAGAAACAAACAAAAAGATTGAAATGAATTGAAAGGGACATTGTTCATTTCAAATCGATTTGTTAAAATGGTCATCAAAAGGGAAAATTCTAGAAAAAATGTGTACCAAGTTTTTTCCCCCCTTTCATCCAAAAATGTTCCTCAGACAATAATTCCCATGTTTTGTTCCGGCCGAGCTGGTGTGATTCTTTAGATTGCGACAGTGCCTGGGCTCCCCAACCTGCGTGCTCTGCATCAGAGAGAGAGAGAGAGTCCCTGCCCTAAAGTGCTCACAGTGTCAACAGACAACAGTGTGAGGGGAAACTAAGGCAGGAGGGGGACTGACTTCCTCCAGGTCACACATCAGGTCAGTGGCAAAACGAGGACTAGAACCCAGGGGTTCTGAGTGCCCAGTCCGGGCCCAACACAGGGTGCTGGCCAGGGGACCATGCTTCTGCTGCATCTCCTAGAGGTGCCAGCTGGGGTCGGGGCCCCCTTGCGCTCGGTGCTTTGCCCACAGTCTCCTTTCTTCTCTCTCTGCCTCCACCAGTTCAGGTTTCCCAGGAGAGGGGGGCGGACGCTTGAGACACTTCAAGTGGAATTGCACAACTCCTCAGAGGATAGACCCGTGCTCGCTCCTGGGGAAGACAGGGCCCCCAGTTCTCTTGGCTGGCACAGCTCAGGGCTCTCCTCTGCAAATGCCATTAAAAACGCATGACATTTGCATTCATTTAAACACGAAACAAAGCTGAAAATAAACCTGCCACCGCGCGTGGTGAGAGATTCATTAACGGGAATAGTCTAAGAGTCCTCATGCCACTGATGCGGCAGCTTCTGCCACAGGGTTCCCACGCTTGGCCAGGCACCGTGGGCTTAGGCCCCATGAAGTCGGATTAGGGCAGGTGGGTCCCACGAGCTGCTCTGTGCAGACACAGGAGCTGCACATGGGATGAATCTGGATGTGTGTGTTGTGCATGTCCGTGCATGTCCGTGCATGAGCGTGCATGCCCTTTTCACCTGGGCATTGCATGTGGACACACGCTATACTTGGCTCACTACTGCACCAAACAGCACCGTGTTTTAATTACAGCTCCATGTCCCGTTTCTCCAACCCCACGCGCTTTCCTGGCCAATGTGTTGGGCCCCAAACCGTTCTCAGTCACTCGGGTTGGGTTTATTTGTGAATATTTGTCTTCAATTAATTTGGCAGGGGGACTTGCTCCGTTATTATAGCAACAGACCTCTTAGCGATGGGAGAGGCCGCCGCCATGGTTACAGACAGTTTGGGGAACCCAAGGAATAGCTGGTTTCTTTGGTACTAAGCTGGTGCTATGGACTTCAGCGAGATATTTACCTGAGTGAGGACTGCAGCAGGGGGACCCAGCTGTTTTAGAGTGAAATTCACCCCAGTGCAGAGCTCTGACCACCACAAGTCCTGGGCATGGGCACCACTTAAATACATCCCTATAGATCCATCGTCACACAGCCTGTTTACTCTCCATCTGTCTGTCTCCAGCCATTTCTGTCTGTCAGTCCATCCATCCATCCCCCCATCTTCTGTCTGTCAGTCCATCCATCCATCCCCCCATCCTCTCTTTATCCATCCAAACACACACCTTCTCTCTGACCCATCCATCGATCCCCATCCTCTCTCTATCCATCCCCATGCACACCTTCTCTCTGATCCATCCATCCCCATCCTCTCTATCCATCCCAATACACACACATTCTGTCCCTGCATCTAAATTGAGCAATCTGTAACCCTTGCATTAGGTGCATGAGACCACATAAATGGACATGAAGCCGAGTGGCTGGCGTGGTCTCTGCTTTGGTGGGCAGGATGTGATGCTCAGTTAAGGAGTGGGGTGGATTGTCTCATGAGCAAAGGCACATACTTTGTTTGGCTGAGTGGGAATTAAGAGGAGCACCAGGCGAGCTGTCGGAGAAGAAGGAAAGGGTGGGTACTCCAAGCAAGGAGAGGAGTTATTTAGTGAGACACATGGGTCATGAAGAGGGCTGATGGGAAACAACCCCCAATGAACCGGGGCAGCAGCTCGAGACGCTGCAAGCAGAACTGGATAGAGACCCAGAGGAAAGATCACTGTGGACCTGGGGAAGGCAGTGCTGCCAGTTCTCATGGGCTTATCGCGAGTTGGTGTTTTCCTAGCCCCCAGCTCTGAGAGCCATGTGAGAATTTCAGCTTTGAGTGTTTTTAAAAAATACGTTTCTAGCCCTCGTGGTTGCAGAGAAAACTCTGAAAACGTCACCAGCACGTGCCTAACTGCTCAGAAACGAGCAGGAATATAAAACATCCCTTGTCTTCCAAGCCATGAATTGTATTGTTGTGTCCACCGGCCTTTACTGATTGCTGACTCATGTGACCTCCTCCTCTCCATGGGGCCCCAACGCTGAAAGAACAAACGGACCTCCAAGGGCCAGTGGCACCTGCCACTTTGACATTTCACCATAGGTGTTAGACGTTTGCTTTGGATATTCAGCGGAATTTGTTGGCATTTCACCAGAGCGTGGGGTTGGGATTTCAAAGGTGCCTTTGCAGATATTCCACTCTGCCTGCATTCGGACACCCTGGGGGGCTTGGTGGTTAACCAGCCGGAGGGGTGGAGCAGGAGTCCAAGGAATCGCAATGAGCGTTGGTACTTTCCACGACAGAGCCAGGACCTTACTCGCAGCACATAAGAGGTCTCTTTCCCCTCCCTGGACTCAGAGCTCACTGGAGTCCTGCGTTAGCGTCACACCGCCGTGACTCCGTAAGGTGCCATGAAGGTCACATCATGCTTTGCAGCACTTTTCATTAAGCCAACAACAATTTTCATAAGCAATTCATCAAATTCCACCTTTACTGGAAATACAGAAGCTCTTAGGGGGGGAAAGAAAGCTGCAGTGGTTAGAGATGAGGGGGAAATTTTTCAAAAATGCTTAAGTTATTTAAGAGCTCAGGTCCCCTCTTCAGCAGTGATGTACAAGTGACACCCATGGGAGTTGGGCACCTAAAGATTTTTGCGGGGCTGAGCTTAACTTTCATTGAAAAGTGAAGGGGATTCCGGCTCCTAACTGCCCCAATACTTAGGCTCCTGTGTCATAGAGGACCTTTTGAATATTTGACCCTGAAAGCGGGAATTTTAAAGGTATTGAGACACTCGACTCCCTTTAAAAATCTGCCCCTAAGTGACTTAGGAGCCTAGGTCACATTTTAAAAAGTGACTTAAGTACCAGAAGGCTAAACCCTGTTTAGATTCTGCAGTGGTTCTGTGGTCGTCCTTCCCTACCAGGCTCGGAGGGAGGCCACTCCGCCTCACTGCAGATCCAAAGAGCTAGGTGTTTAAAGGTGTCTAGGTGCCTAAGGACACAGACGGGTGCCTGGGGGGGGTGGTTTCAAAGGGGCTTAATCACATCTTCAGGCACCTTTAAAAATCTGCCCCTAAGTCATTGTGAGACCTCGCAAAGGCCTGGTGCCTGCAGCTGGCCGGGGGAAGAGGCCATGCTGGCTGCGGTGGCTACAGACAGATACAGGGATGGCTCTGACCTTCCCTACGGCACATAGGAAAGCAAAGCTGACTGCTACCCATCAGACCGGCTCCTTCATTCCCCATGGGCACGGGATGGCTCCGCAAGAAAAGAGCGGGGTTGCCTGGGGGATGGGAAGGAGGGATGGATGGAGCCGGTGTTCTGCAGCAGTTGGGGGCTTCTCAGCCTGTTGGTTTCAGGCTCTAGACAGGGGGTTATTTACACTCCCTTGTGGTTGTAACTAAAGGGACGGATTTCACTTCTTCCCAGTCCAGCTCTGTGGCAGCTGCATATGATTGGAGGCCAGAGCAGAACCCTGCTGGGCCCCTGGGTCTTCAGGCCTCCTTTCCTGGATCAGAACCACATGCAAGACGGGAGGTGACGGGTTACTGGGCCCGTGGGAGGTCTATGCGTGAGGGCACGCGTGGGTGGCTGTGTAGTTCGTGGGAGGGGGCAACATGTCAATGTGCAGAAAAGCCTGTGCTCATGGAAGAGTCACAAACAGTGAAATGCACTTTTGGCATCTGGGGCAGCAGCTGCTGCTAGGCACCTGGGTAAGAACTCATGAGGTCTGGGCTCAGCTCTCATCTCCGCCACAGGCTCCCTGGGTGACCTCAGCCAAGTAGCTTCATCTCGCCAAGCTTCAGCTGCAAGGTGGGGATGATAATATTTGGCACCACAGAACATCAGGGTTGGAAGGGACCTCAGGAGGTCATCTAGTCCAACCCCCTGCTCAAAGCAGGACCAATCCCCAACTAAATCATCCCAGCCAGGGCTTTGTCAAGCCTGACCTTAAAAACCTCTAAGGAAGGAGATTCCACCACCTCCCTAGGTAACGCATTCCAGTGTTTCACCACCCTCCTAGTAAAAAAGTTTTTCCTAATATCCAATCTAAACCTCCCCCACTGCAACTTGAGACCATTACTCCTTGTCCTGTCCTCTTCTACCACTGAGAATAGTCTAGAACCATCCTCTCTGGAACCACCTCTCAGGTAGTTGAAAGCAGCTATCAAATCCCCCCTCATTCTTCTCTTCTGCAGACTAAACAATCCCAGTTCCCTCAGCCTCTCCTCATAACTCATGTGTTCCAGTCCCCTAATCATTTTTGTTGCCCTCCGCTGGACTCTTTCCAATTTTTCCACATCCGTCTTGTATTGTGGGGCCCAAAACTGGACACAGTACTCCAGATGAAGCCTCACCAATGTCAAATAGAGGGGAACGATCACGTCCCTCGATTTGCTGGCAATGCTCCTACTTATACAGTCCAAAATGGCGTTAGCCTTCTTGGCAACAAGGGCACACTGTTGACTCATATCCAGCTTCTCGTCCACTGTCACCCCTAGGTCCTTTTCTGCAGAACTGCTGCCTAGCCACTCGATTCCTAGTCTGTAGCAGTGCATGGGATTCTTCTGTCCTAAGTACATCATCACCACACATCAGTGGCAGAGGCAGGATTAGAACCCAGGACTCCTGGCTGCCAGTTCTACTGCTCTAAATACACCGTGCACACAGGGTGAAGGTCACTCATGCTGAATATCAGAGGGAGAGCAGGTAATTCATTGCTATGTAAATTGCTTTCCTGTAGGCATTTCTGAGTTGGACTGAAGCCCCAGGCCAAATCTGTATCCAAAAGCCAAAGCCAGAAACGTGTGAGTGTCTGTGAAATTCATTCCCTGATTGTTTCCAGGCTGAAGGGAGCTTCCAGCAGCCTCCGGTGTTTGCAGTTTTGATCAATAGCAGCCACGTTCGACCCAGCGGTTTACATTCACTGCTCAGCACTAAAGGGCGCTGGGGCAGGGATGCCAGCAATGCCTGGATTCGCATTCTCTCCCTGTCTGCTTGTCTAAAGTCAATTTGCTAATGTTGTACTGTTAAATCCTGCTTGGCATTTTCATTCTGAGCTCCAGCGTGCACAGATGATTATTTATGAGCTACAACTGATTTGCATTGTGCATGCGTAATATCTGCCTGTCCCTCCCCCACCAAGGTCTAATAATGTGCGTTTACAGGGCATCAGCACTTTCACAGTGTGCTTTGGAGACAATTCTGAGGCAGTTATGTCTCTCTCCATGCCACTGCCCTGGATTTAATGTTCTCCCCTGGCTCAAAGGAACAGGATACTACTGAGCCATGGGCACTTGGAGGTTAACCTCCCCTCCCCTCCCCCATCCCCATCATGAGAGCTGCAGTGTTGGGCATTCTTGGAAATGGGCAGCATTTGGGATGGAAAAGGGCCGCCCCGGGATACAGAGGCACGAAGACCTGGATTTCAACCCTGCAGTGACGTTCGCCGTTCCCCACACAGGAACCTCCTGGACAACAGCAGGGCAAATATCCTGGATACAAACCCAGAGACACGGCTGACGAGATCAGGCCCAGGTTCCCTTTAGTCCAGTCTCAGCAAGTGGCCAGTACAAACTGCAAGGTGCATTGGGCAGAAGTGGGAGAATCTGCCCCTGTGAAGGTTTCAGCCTAACCCTAAGGGGTAGACACTGGCTTAAGCCCTGAAACATGAGACTTTATCTCCCTCTTTTCTAGCTTTAACGGTTAGAGCTCTGGCTGTTCCGGTTATCCATTTACACCTGGATCCAATCCGGCCTGAGGGTGGTGTTTCTGCTGGACTCCTCTGAATCCTGGGGTATCCAGTAGAGCACAGATCTGGATATTCAGCCCAAACTCGGCTGGCTGCAGCCCTTGGCCATCTATCACAGCCCTTGCTTTGCATTTTGTGGTATGGCTGAAGCATTTGGGTAACAAATGAAATTCTTCCTCTGTGAGGCTCAAACTCCAGCTCCAGTCTGCGCTTTCATACTCAGTAATTACTTATTTGCAGACCGTTGGGACAAGCCAACCAGTAGGGCTCAGAATTTGCCCTTGGAAATATTATTTATGCTGCCAATGAAAAACCTGGGGAGACACGAATGCAAAGGACTTAATCTACTGACCAGCCTTAGCATAGAAAATGACCACAGTGTTTACCTGCATGGTACCTTTCAGCCACTTAATCCCTTTGCCATTCAGGAAAACACCTTCCCAGATTCCCTGCAGGACAATTTCCCTTCCATATAGAGCAGTTTACCTCAGTCGGCTGCTTGGCTGTTTGCTTAGAGGGCAGTAATTGCTGCCCATGGAAAGCTACTTAAGAAAAAGGCGGCCTTTAAAAAAATAAAGAAATGTGCATAAAATGTTTGTAAGTTTCCTTCCTCCCAGAAGTGGGAGGAGAGGAAGCCTGGTCTCCGCAGGGCCAGCAGGTTACAGGTGGAGTGGAGAGCAGCAGGTGACTGATTAACGCACAGGCTCGGGGGAGGAGGTTCACAGGGATCACCCCAAGCCAAGTGTCCTGTGATCCCCTGGAGAGGCCAGATGGGGTCCTGTGGCTAGGGGCACAGGGCCAGACCTAGCTTCGACCTGCTGCGTGACCGTGAGCAAGGCACTTGACTTTCAGCCTTGTCTGTTTAGGTTGGGAGCTCTGTGCGGCAAGGACGGGGTCTGTGCAGACCCCAGCATGAGAACATCCTGTTTTCAGTCATTATGGAAATTATGATAATAATAATAATAATAATTAATAAACAGAGCTGCAGTAGCAAGCCTTTTTTGGAGATATGGGTCAGGATGATCTCTGCAAAGCCAAACAATGCGCCTCTCCCTGGGGCCAGGTATCATCAGTCACGCCTCTTGCCTAACAGACAGTGCCCATGGGGCACCCGGAGCGGTGCCTTCACGCCAGCTCGCCGTGCAGCCAGTGCAAAGCAGGTCCAGAACAGACGCCTTTTATGCCAGCGTACGTGACTGGCTGCACCAGGAGCCGGGCCACGGAGACTCAGGCACCATTCCTGATTTGTTGTCGAGATCCGGGTCCCACTGTCCTGGGCTCTGCACACACCCCACCCAGATGAGTTTAGGCTGCAATTCAGTGCGATTTGGGCACCTAACTCGTATCCCTTCCTGTGAAAAATCTCAGGCTACAAAGACCAAGGAAGAATCACTATCCTCGTTCCACACACGGGGGACCCGTGGCCCAGAAGGATGCAGGGACTTGGCTCCGCATGGGGCCGTAACAGAGCCGGGAAGTGAACTGAAGTTCCCGGAGCGCCTTTCGACGCCTGCCTCTCCTGGCTGAGGCAGTCACAGCAGATGAAACTGGAGCGATGCATTGGTGACTCAGGCCCCAGGTCCCTTGCAGCGAGACACGGTCTCCTCCGAAGAGTGGGTCCCGGGGCTGAAGATGCCCCGGGGAAGGGATTCATTGGCATGTTCGTGGAAAAGCCGGGCCCTGCACCGGATAAAAGGCAGCTTTGCTGGGGAGGACGCAGAGCAGGTGACAGAGCATGATGCTAACAGAGAACGGGCAGCGACACCAGGAGGAAGTTCTCACCCAGAGGCAATGGGGACCCTTTCTGGATACTGCGGGGCTGAGCAGCCTGGTTCCTCCCAGGGCCAGGGACCTGCTGCCTGCTCCAGCGGCTCAGACCTGCTGACAGCGCAATAGCTGCCATGAAAGAGTCGCTCCCTAGCAGTGAGGGTGCCCAGACGTTGCCCGGGGGAGACAATGCCGAGCACCCAGGGGCAGGGGATTCCTAGCTGAGAACAGCCTCTCTTGGTCTTTAGTGGCTTGTCAGGGGCAGTTACTTTCCTTTCCTCCCTCAGAGACCTGAACCCAGGCCCCGGCTCCTCGACACCACTGTCAGCTCTGGGGAATCTCTAGCCGCGGGTATACGAGTGTCGACGAGGCCTGGCAGACCTGCCCCGAACAGGGGCTAAACAGGAGCATCTGGGGGTACATGCACTTCTGCCTTGGTGGGAGCTGCCCTGGTTAGCAGTGGGGGTTACAGAGTACGGACAGCGCAGACACAGACTCCGCATGCGTCTTCTCTGGTGCCGATCGCTCTCCTGCCAGGCTTCATAGGCCAGCCCCCGACGGACAGGCCACCGAGATCCCCGAGTCCTTGAGAGCCATTCAAGTCAGGGGCACGTTAGATCCTGCATTTCTTGAGCGCTTAGAGCTGTAGAGGCTTGTTTGCATACACCGTAACGGAGGCTTAGTCAGTCGAGAGCTTTCCATCAATGATGCGGGGAGATTTTTTGGAAGTGAAAACGCTAAGCACCAAAGGACAGGTTTGGATCGTGATAATGGACTCGCAGGTGCCTGGGGAAAAAAATCTCTCTCCTGCCAGAGTTCTGATGTGGTTAAAAGGCGATTTAGTTATGTGTGCGCACTAAGGATAAGCTGGAACAATATCTCTAAGCCCCTGTTATTAATATCACTGATTCCGTTTCCTTTTCATCCTCACTGTCCCCAACCTGTGAAATGGTCAGCTTCCCAGCTCCGCTTCTGCAAGGCCTTTTCTGATGTGAAATCAAGCACTCCTCCTCCTGGCTGCTTTATGCCACCCTTCCTCATGGGATTCACCCTACTGCCCCTCGCCAAAGGGGGCTGGGTAGGGGAGTAACATACTTTCCAAATCCAGGACTGGGAAACTCTCGTGGTGTCACCATTCAGGGTTATGAGATGGTCGTCCCAAAGGCGATGAAAGTGCTTTGCTCGCGCAGCAGAGAGACGGGGGCGTTTCGCAGAGGGGAAGATTGTCTCCAGTAACTTCGATTTCAGAGGCCCAAGGGGAGTTAGGGCCCCACACAAGACTCACAGAAGTGTCCCCCTTGAGACAGCTGATTCTCAAGATGCTCAATATCTGCTCTCTCAAGAGCAGGCCTTTTAAAATGTCTTAAACTGAGCATCCAACACTTGAGGCAGCCAAAACTATGAGTCCCTTGTGAAGCTCTTAGCCCCTTTGAGAATCCCAGCCTCCGTGTCAGCGTGAATTTAGTGTGAAACAGCGAATAGGGAGCATGAATGTTCATTCTGAGTGAAAGAACAGCTCTGAGAGTGTCTCCACTTTTCCCCCTTTTCGCTGCACTCTTAACACTGTTGGTTAGATGGCTGGAAATATTTCCAGTGTGACTGGTACGAACCTGAACTCCAAAGCAAAACCTGAGGGGTTTGGACCCATAGATGAGGAAAAATATTGCACAAGCGGCCGTGATGCAAGGCCTTGCCTAGCTTTGCATGTCTCTGTGCCATACACAGCGGCTGCTGTGCAAAGCTTGGGTCACGCTAGCTTAGGCAAAGGTTTATGGCATGGAGAGACATGCAAAGTTAGGCAAGCGCTTGCATCACAGTGGCTTGTTCCTGGGACTCCTCCTCCACCCACCCTAGCGAGACACAGGAGCCAAACCCACAGTGAGCAGCCTGAATCTCCTGCCCGGCTTGCTCTTTATTCACTAAAGTAAGCACCACGGGAGACCCAAAGGCCGTCAGTAAATAAAACTTAGTGTCCTTATCTTAGCCGTGAGAGCTTGACAGTGCTCATCAGTATTCATTTCGGGCTTGCAAAGCTCACAGGCGATAAAGCTCACAAGCCAGTGTCTCCTGGAAAGGACGAGGGACCAAGACAAATCCCCCTTGTCGGTTACTCCAGGGAGTCACAGGGTGACTGAAGCAGCAGGAGGCATCATGTGGCACTGGAAAGGGAGCAGAGGCTGGTTTCACCATACGGGGCTAAAGGGGCCAGACAGCCTGGTCCCTCTCTGGCTATGTCTACACTGCACACTAAGCCTGGCTCTGACTCAGGTTAGAGCCCAAGCCCCCCTTCTGTCTACACACAAGTCAGTGTGACTCGGGCCAGCAAGCACTCAGGCCCTGGGTGCTAGAACCCTGCTGGGGGTGGGTCAGAGCCCAAGTCCCGCTGAGACTCGGGTCCAAGCCCTCTCATTTTGCAGTGTGGACGCAAGTAAAGCTGCAGACCTGAGTCAGAAGGTCTGTGCCGTGCAGCATGGACACATTAGATGGCTGGGAGACCGGGATCCAGCCATTGTAAACCCAGGTTTGCAATGCAGTGGGGATGGTCACACGCACTGAAATACTGAATCCACAAGTCTGGGGCCAGGGACCCAGGCTTAACATGCAGTGTAGATATTCCCTCTGCTTCCTCACCCCCCCCTTTGTGGGGTGAGTCTGTGAGCTCCGCAGGGCTGGGGCCGTCTCCCGCCGTGTCTGTAAAGATCTGCGATACACTGATAACAATGAAAGCACCCAATTTATCAGGGCCTTGAACAGCAATTTACACTGGTGCCAAAAGGCTCCTGGGTCAGAAGGGCAGTGTTATGCACCCAGTTTGCACAGGTGACACATAGGTCACCAATGTGAGGGGTCAGAGCTCACCCCTGGAAGCAAAGCCCCAGTGTCTGGCTACGGGGAAGTGTCTGTCTCAGAGCCCTGCTGTACAGAGGAGGCTGGGGGTGGGGAGGAGCAGGAATCAGGATTCCTGGGTTCTATTTTGGTCTCAGGGAGTGGAGCCTAGTGGTTAGAGCTGGGAGGGGCTGGGAACCAGGACTCCTGGGTTCTATGCCAGGCTCTGCCACTGACAACCCATGTGACCCTGAGCACCTCGCCTATCCTCACAGTAAAGAGCTTAGAGTCAGAAGGAAGACAGTACTGAAACGCAAAGTACGGGCACATCTCTCCCCCACTCCCTGTCTGCAGCACCTACTGCTGCCTCCCTCCCATAAAAACGCCTCCTGCTTCTGGCCAGAGCATGGGCCGCAGGCCTGGGGCTGGAGCCGAGCCCCCCGGCCCTGGCCCAGACAGTGCCAACCACAGGACCGCAGCTCCCACAGGCTTTGAGCCAGGCAGAGACCCTGACTGGGAAGCTGGGGGGTGGGCAGGTAGCTCACAGAGGCTAAAAGTACAGGGCAAGTTGAGCCCCAGTGGACCCATTTGCGTCGTGCTCCAGGCTGCTCTGGTACCACAAAGGGGGTAGGTAGGAGCATCCCCTGAACCAGCCCCATGCCGGGACCACCCAACTGGCGTGGAGCTGGCCAAGGGGCCTGCCCCACCCTGCTCCCAGCCCTCACGTAGGAGGCAGATGGGGGGTGAGGCTGGCACGCACCGCACAGTGGCTGTTCTCTGCCAGCGGTTACCTTTAGCCAATCGCTTCACCGCTCCGGACCCGGCTCCCCATCGGTGAAATGAGGGGTGTTAACCCTGCCTCTCCTTTCTCTCAGGCTGTTTCTCACGTTAGTGCCGGGTAAGCCTGCTGGGCACCTGCCAAGCACCCAGCCCTGCTCCCAGCTGTGCCCAGTTCCCACGCACATCCTGTACGTTCACTGCACAAGGGCATGGGGCAGCTCTGTTAGAGGGATGCTCGAAGTCCAAAATAAACACGGAGAAGCAAACTCTTCCATTTGACCCAGGTTCAGTCCTCAGCTGGTGCTTCCCCCTCCCAGCTGCTGGGAGCCCAGAATCCACCTCGCCTGTGCTCATGCTGTCCGACCTTCCCTCTGCTAGGCGGCTGTGTTCCTCAGTCCCTGGGCCTGGCCTCAGCCAGCCTTCTGGCCCACCCAAAGCGCTGGAGATCTCCTCTCTCTGTCCTCACCAGGCACCCGCTGCACTGAGCTCTGCCTCCCAGCCAGGCCCCTGCTTCAGGTGCCCTGGGTCCGGGCTGATTGAATCCCCAGCAGCCCCACAACCCATTCCTGCCTGGGGTGGGGTTCATGCACCCCATCACACATGCAAAGGAGGAAAGAAGTCATTGGGCAAGGAGCTGGCCAATGGGCAGGTGAGGCTGGTGCAATGAGGTGGGAAAATTGGCAGGGCAGGGGCAGAGTTATACAAAGCTTTGAAGGAGAACCCAATTCCCTGCTCTAACCCATTACACCGTGACAGCCAAAATTCCTTCACCACGGCTCTGGAAGTCTCTGCTTTCCTGTCTGTTCAAAGCGAGCTGCTTTTCCTTCTGGCCACCAGCCTACGATCAGTTCTGGGGACAGAACTGTACCTAGACCATGGTATAGAGAGATAGGTGTGTACGCTCCTGGATAGAGGATACATGCACTCATGAATGGATAGAAAGTTACTTATGTGGATGGATGGACAGAGAGTACCTGCACTCACAAATGGATAGAAGGGTACTTATGTGGATGGATGGACAGGCAGAGGGGTGTGTACGGGGACAGACAGACAGAGAGCCTGGCCTGGCACATCTCAGAGTGAAGGGACTGTTTCAAGGCCCACTGTCAGCCTGCATTAATTTTATCTGTGATGGGTTCTGCTCCTCTCCCCTAGGCCACCTCCCATGAAAACCACCCCAGAAATCTGGGCACACCACTGCACTCTGTGGGGTTTGCTTTTAAGGGAGGCCCCTCTTGCCACATCCCGTAGGCGTCGGGCCCTTTGAGAGCTAAGGGAAGGGGGAGGTGTACGTGTCTGACCTACTGTGGCCCACCACGGCTTCCACACACAACTTCCAGGGGACTCGGAGACCTGCTGAGCCATCACCAGCTACTCCCCCTGCCACTCCCTGCAGCTCCCATTCCCGTATGGCAGCATCAAGAGCTAATGAGGCCTGGCAGCACTAACCACCATTTATAGGAACATAATTAGTAATAATAGCTGAAGCAACACCAATAACATCCTCGCGATGGGGTGCCGAGCAACGATGTAGCTGTGTCAGAATCCAGAGCAGCCTGATCTCGCCCGGATTTATTCCCCCTGGGGAATAACTGGCAAATCTGTGCTGAAAACTGGGAAGCCAGAAACTTCCAGAGTCTTTTGCATCTCATGATCTGCTGTTCCCTTCATGTGCTTGCTTACCGAAAGGGGAAATAAACTCCTTAGCATGGGGCAGGGTGGGGAGTCAGGACTGCTGGGTTCTATCCTGAGCTCTGGGAGAGGAGTGGCATCTAGTGGGTTATAGTAGAGGGGGCTGGGAGTCAGGACTCCGGGGTTCCATTCCCAGCTCTGTCCCACAATCAAACCTGCCGAGCTCTTTCGAAAATCGGGCAGCAGTTGTGGGGGATGCGTCGTCCTGACAACTCCATCCAAAGCAATGTCTCCAAGGCCACACACACAGAGAGGGGGGCTGTGGCAGAATTGGCCCAAGATCCCTTGAGTCCCAGCCCAATGCTTTCGCTGCTGGACCCAGTCTGCAGTGACAGAGACCGTGCAAGCATCTGGCCAGCCGTGACAGTGAAGTGGCAACTTCTGCTAAGAGACAATTCCCAGCTCAGGTGTCAATGGAGCAGTGACAGGTCTGATGTCACCCTCTTGGGTGAGACACAAAGGACCTCCAGAGCTAAAAGCATAAGCTGCTGGAGTGTGAGCTAACAAGGAGAGCCACCCTAAGCAGCACGGCAATGACCCCATCCTCTGTGGATCAGCACAGAGAGGGAACCCGTCAGACGCGCTTGTCCATGAGCTCTCCTTGCTACTGTGCCCATTCTTATTGAGCAGATATCGATATACTGGAGAGGCTGCCGTCCTCCTTTAGCGCGCCCTTTCCTGGACATTGAACGGGACGTTTTTACATCCCTCTGCCTGGGTCTGTGACGGAGCCTTCCTTGGCTGGAGATCTGGAAAGGAATGACATTCCAGAACAATAGTAGGCAGCTAATTGAACCAAGGCTCTTCCATGGCTGCACATTTGGTTCAGCTTCTAATTAAAGATAACGGAATGAGTAGCGATTGCAGAAATATCTGTAATTATTCCTGTTTCACACGGGGAGATATTCTGGCTTAAGCAAATAACAACATGAAATATTAGCTAGATAGCCATGAAATATTAGCAGGCTTGACAACCCGAGAGAGAGCACGAAACAGCTCACGCCCTGTCTCCTTCTGTTGACCAATCTGCTGAAAATACAATATAGCCATTGCTGTTTACCCAGGCTCAAAGCGAACTGCCTTAATGCTATTAAAATAAGCTTAGAGCAAGTGGTTTACAAAACAGAAAATTAAATAAGGTTGCTGTGGCCATAAAGGAGTGGGATTAATTTTGTCGGAGTTATGCTAATGAAAGCAACAAATTTAAACCTTATGCAATAAAAACGTTGGGTTTACTTTTTAATGAATCAATAAATCTCCTAACCCTTTTAAAAAAACAGACGTGCTGACGTTGTCAAAATGCAAAGCTCCAAAACAAGGGGAGATGCTGAGCGGGAGGGATGGATTCGCAGGGGCCTGCTTGCACCTAGGGGTCGGTCTGAGGATGCCAAACACGTGCAAGTGCCATGGAAGGGTGACTGGTGGTCATGGTGCTGGTCTGGGACTTAGGAGATCTGGTTCATAGCCTCACAAAGTTTAAAGGCAGAAAGGGCTATTAGATTAACTAGTCTGAGCTCCTACATAGCACCGGCTGTTACATTTACCAGTTACCCCTGTATTGAGCGCAAAAACTTGGGAAAGACTAAAGCATTTCAGGCCTCAGGAGACTAAATTGTTGTGAGGAACAGGAGAGCCCAAGGGGCCACCTATGCCCGAGGCCCCTGCACTGGCAAGGAATGGATTAGATGAGATATGGCTAGATGATCCTAGGCAAGGCACACCGCCATGCTCCAGAGAAAGGCAAAAAGCCCCTAAGGTCGCAGCCAATCTGATCTAGGGGAAAATTGCTTCCCAGCCACACACTGGCCATCGGCTTGACCCTGACCATGTGACCAAGGCAGGCCAGCCAGGCAACTAGAGTAGGATTCTCTGTTCCACAGCACAGCACAGGTCCATCCCATCTGG
This sequence comes from Lepidochelys kempii, assembly GCF_965140285.1. Classification (NCBI taxonomy): domain Eukaryota; kingdom Metazoa; phylum Chordata; order Testudines; family Cheloniidae; genus Lepidochelys; species Lepidochelys kempii. The sequence continues at coordinate 710,114 of NC_136402.1, read as the reverse complement.
TGTCCTGTCTCCAGCTGTGGCCAATCCTTGATGCTTCAGAAAAAAGTGACACCCCTTCCCCTCTCCACCGCACACAATACATCAAGCCAATTGTGCACTGGGAGGAAAAATCCTTCCTGATCTTAGCCAGTGACCAAGAAAATTCTACAGCAGGAAGATCCATTCTTTGCTCTTCTGAGTTACAGATCAACATCGATAACAGCTACTGGGTATAGTCCAACACAACTCCTGATAAGAAGACAATTCGGAACTACTGTTCCAACTTTGGAAAAGAACCTATCTCTATAGTGGCCAGACCTGAAGAAAGTAGACAATTCAGATAAAAATACAGAAAGAGCGAAGGAATTCTTTCACAAACAGAGTGCACTCAGAGAACTGCTTGGTCTAGAACCTGGCGACTGTGTTTGCAGCAAACCGGATGGAGAAGAAGAATGGACAACTCCAGCTGTCGTAAAGAAAATTCATTCAGTGCTCAGATCATACGTGATCGAGACTGACAGTGGAGAGTTTAACAGAAACCGTCAACATTGACAGTTCATTATAAAGAAAAATCAACAGAGCAGACGCTATAGATGGTGGATGCAGAACAAGAAGCGAAGACTTTCCAGACCAACCGGAGCCAGTCGTTTGGGTCACGTAATTTGAAAACAAGGACAAGTTAGAGACATTTAACAGGCTGTTAGGCACCAAACTTCAGAGACACTGTGGCAGTGTGAATTTCGTGAAGGTTAGGAATGTAGAATTGAGAGAGGGAAACATAACGTTCTGTCATGGATGGATATAAACTGTTCAGGAAGGACAGGCAGGGCAGAAAAGGTGGGGGAGTTGCACTGTATGTAAGGGAGCAGTATGACTGCTTAGAGCTCCAGTATGAAACTGCAGAAAAACCTGAGAGTCTCTGGATTAAGTTTAGAAGCGTGAGCAACAAGGGTGATGTCGTGGTCGGAGTCTGCTATAGACCACCGGACCAGGGGGATGAGGCGGACGAGGCTTTCTTCCGGCAACTCACGAAAGTTACTAGATCGCAGGCCCTGGTTCTCATGGGAGACATCAATCACCCTGATATCTGCTAGGAGAGCAATACAGTGGTGCACAGACAATCCAGAAAGTTTTTGGAAAGTGTAGGGGACAATTTCCTGGTGCAAGTGCTGGAGGAACCAACTCGGGGCAGAGCTCTTCCTGACCTGCTGCTCACAAACTGGGAAGAATTAGTAGGGGAAGCAAAAGTGGAGGGGAACCTGGGAGGCAGTGACCATGAGATGGTCAAGTTCAGGATCCTGACACAAGGAAGAAAGGAGAGCAGCAGAATACGGACCCTGGACTTCAGAAAAGCAGACTTTGACTCCCTCAGGAACTGATGGGTAGGATCCCCTGGGAGAATAACATGAGGGGGAAAGGAGTCCAGGAGAGTTGGCAGTATTTTAAAGAATCCTTATTGAGGTTACAGGGACAAACCATCCTGATGTGTAGAAAGAATAGTAAATATGGCAGGCAACCAGCTTGGCTTAACAGTGAAATCCTTGCTGATCTTAATCACAAAAAAGAAGCTTACAAGAAGTGGAAGACTGGACAAATGACCAGGGAAGAGTATAAAAATATTGCTCGGGCATGCAGGAGTGAAATCAGGAAGGCCAAATCACACCTGGAGTTGCAGCTAGCAAGAGATGTTAAGACTAACAAGAAGGGTTTCTTCAGGTATGTTAGCATCAAGAAGAAAGTCAAGGGAAGTGTGGGCCCCTTACTGAATGAGGGAGGCAACCTAGTGACAGAGGATGTGGAAAAAGCTAATGTACTCAATGCTTTTTTTGCCTCTGTCTTCACGAACAAGGTCAGATTCCAGACTGCTGTACTGGGCAGCACAGCATGGGGAGGAGGTGACCAGCCCTCTGTGGAGAAAGAAGTGGTTCGGGACTATTTAGAAAAGCTGGACAAGCACAAGTCCATGGGGCCGGATGCGTTGCATCCGAGAGTGCTAAAGGAGTTGGCGGATGTGATTGCAGAGCCATTGGCCATTATCTTTGAAAACTCATGGCAATTGGGGGAAGTCCCGGATGACTGGAAAAAGGCTAATGTAGTGCCCATCTTCAAAAAAGGGAAGAAGGAGGATGCTGGGAACTACACGCCAGTCAGCCTCACCTCAGTCCCTGGAAAAATCATGGAGCAGGTCCTCAAGGAATCCATTCTGAAGCACTTAGAGGAGAGGAAAGTGATCAGGAACAGTCAGCATGGATTCACCAAGGGCAAGTCATGCCTGACTAATCTAATTGCCTTCTATGATGAGATAACTGGCTCTGTGGATGAGGGGAAAGGGGTGGACGTGTTGTTCCCTGACTTTAGCAAAGTTTTTGACACGGTCTCCCACAGTATTCTTGCCAGCAAGTTAAAGAAGTATGAGCTGGATGAAGGGACAATAAGGTGGATAGAAAGTTGGCTAGATTGTCGGGCTCAACGGGTAGTGATCAATGGCTCCATGTCTAGTTGGCAGCCGGTATCAAGTGGAGTGCCCCAAGGGTCGGTCCTTGGGCTGGTTTTGTTCAATATCTTCATAAATGATCTGGAGGATGGCGTGGATTGCACCCTCAGCAAGTTTGCAGATGACACTAAACTGGGAGGAGAGGTAGATACGCTGGAGGGTAGGGATAGGATACAGAAGGACCTAGACAAATTGGAGGATTGGGCCAAAAGAAATCTGATGAGGTTCAACAAGGACAAGTGCAGAGTCCTGCACTTAGGACAGAAGAATCCCATGCACAGCTACAGACTCGGGACCGAATGGCTCGGCAGCAGTTCTGCAGAAAAGGACCTAGGGGTTACAGTGGACAAGAAGCTGGATATGAGTCAACAGTGTGCCCTTGTTGCCAAGAAGGCCAATGGCATTTTGGGATGTATAAGTAGGGGCATTGCCAGCAGATCGAGGGACGTGATCATTCCCCTCTATTCGACATTGGTGAGGCCTCATCTGGAGTACTGTGTCCAGTTTTGGGCCCCACACTACAAGAAGGATGTGGACAAACTGGAGAGAGTCCAGCGGAGGGCAACAAAAATTATTAGGGGACTGGAACACATGACTTATGAGGAGAGGCTGAGGGAACTGGGATTGTTTAGTCTGTGGAAGAGAAGAATGAGGGGGGATTTGATAGCTGCTTTCAACTACCTGAAAGGGGGTTCCAAAGAGGATGGATCTAGACTGTTCTCAGTGGTAGCAGATGACAGAATGAGGAGTAATGGTCTCAAGTTGCAGTGGGGGAGGTTTAGGTTGGATATTAGGAAAAACTTTTTCACTAGGAGGGTGGTGAAACACTGGAATGCGTTACCTAGGGAGGTGGTGGAATCCCCTTCCTTAGAAGTTTTTAAGGTCAGACTTGACAACGCCCTGGCTGGGATGATTCAGGTGGGGATCGATCCTGCTTTGAGCAGGGGGTTGGACTAGATGACCTCCTGAGGTCCCTTCCAACCCTGATATTCTATTATTCTATGAACTGTATCAATGTTAAACTGTATTATTCAGCCACTAAGTGATGCAACGTGCAATGTACCTAAATTAGGCTAACCTCAGCCACTGCTGGCCGTGCATTAACTGGTCTCATGCTGACCCCCTCTCTGGTGTCTCTCTTTGGGAAGGAAGCTCTGTAGCCTGTCCATATCTGGTACAAGAGCCTGGCTGGGCCAGCAACCTACCGTGTGCAAGGTGTGCATGACAACGAGAGAGGGGCCCCAGCCGCCCCTCCTGCCCATTTAGCACAAACGTCTGCACCGATGGATGGTGTGGCAGCCCACCCATTAGCATCCTCGTCTTTCCCTGCCTTAGCGCTCCCAATGTGTCCTTCAGCCCTCGCCAGCTCTCTGCAGCCTGTCAGCATTTTCCATTCCTGGTCGTTCCTTCAGGCTACAGCACTGGCCTGGGGCTACTGATCTGACCCCCCAGAAGCCATGGTGTGTCTGGCACACGCTCCTAGAGGTATTATCCATGTCAGACATGTTAAGCTGCTATTGCTGCCTGTCGGCACGGGAGCAGCGGCGCTGCAGTGAAATGCAGAATTGGGATCCACAGAAGGATGGAAAAGAGAAACCCGGGGCCTGAGTCAAACCAGCGCGAGGTGGGTGTGAAATGCCGCCAGTTCCCAGTGCAATTCCTGGCTCCGCGGCCGGCTTGCAGGGCTCAATTCTCTGCCCACGCTGCACTGTCGTTGTGCACCAGGGTAAAGTGGGCACGAGATGCCACCACATCCAAAAGTGCTTTGCTCTGATGCAAACGACTGCGTGAGGAGCAGGAAGGGAGGGAGCAGGCCCCCAGTGCGTGGCCTTGGGAAGGTCACCTAGGGCCAGAGTTTCAAACATACCTCAGCTTCCATCTAAGCACCTAAGGATGGGTCAGATTTTTCAACATCCTCTGCATGAGGAGCTACTATTCTTCTCAAGGCTCCTCTAACTTTTTGGGGTCAGGGAGAGGGGGTAGGGAATAGCCAGAGTGCAGTGCGCCCCGGCCAGACCCCTGATCTGCCCCCAATGGGCCCTGGGGGGGGGGGCAGGGAATAGCCAGAGCGCAGTTCACTGCGGCCACACCCTGATCTGCCCCCAATGGGCCCTGCGGGGGCAGAGAATAGCCAGAGTGCAGTGCGCCCCAGCCAGACCCCTGATCTGCCCCCAATGTGCCCTGGGGGGTGGGCAGAGAATAGCCAGAGTGCAGTGCGCCTCGGCCAGACCCCTGATTCCCCCTATGGGCCCTGGAGGGGGGCAGGGAATAGCCAGAGTGCAGTGTGCCCCAGCCAGACCCCTGATCTGCCCCCTATGAGCCCTGGCGGGGGGGCAGGGAATAGCCAGAGTGCAGTGCGCCCTGGCCAGACCCCTGATTCCTCCTATGGGCCCTGGAGGGGGGCAGGGAATAGCCAGAGTGCAGTGAGCCCTGGCCAGACCCCTGATCTGCCCCCTATGAGCCCTGGGGGGGGGCAGGTAATAGCCAGAGTGCAGTGCGCCCTGGCCAGACCCCTGATTCCTCCTATGGGCCCCTTGGGGGGGGCAGAGAATAGCCAGAGTGCAGTGCGCCCTGGCCAGACCCCTGATTCCCCCTATGCGCCCTCGGGGGGGGGAATAGCTAGAGTGCAGTGTGCCCCGGCCAGACCCTTGATCTGCCCCCTATGGGCCCGGGGGGGCGGGGCAGGGAATACCCAGAGCGCAGTTCACTGCGGCCACACCCTGATCTGCCCCAATGGGCCCTGGGGGGGGGGCAGAGAATAGCCAGAGTGCAGTGAGCCCTGGCCAGACCCCTGATTCCTCCTATGGGCCCTGGGGGGGGCAGGGAATAGCCAGAGCACAGTGCGCCCCGGCCAGACCCCTGATCTGCCCCCAATGGGCCCTGGGGGAGGGGGGCAGGGAATAGCCAGAGTGCAGTGTGCCCCAGCCAGACCCCTGATTCCCCCTATGGGCCCTGGGGGGGGCAGGGAATAGCCAGAGTGCAGTGAGCCCTGGCCAGACCCCTGATCTGCCCCCTATGAGCCCTGGGGCGGGGTAGGTAATAGCCAGAGTGCAGTGCGCCCCAGCCAGACCCCTGATCTGCCCCCAATGGGCCCTGGGGGGTGGGCAGAGAATAGCCAGAGTGCAGTGCGCCCCGGCCAGACCCCTGATTCCCCCTATGAGCCCTGGGGGGGGGCAGGGAATAGCCAGAGTGTAGTGAGCTCCTGCCAGACCCCTGATCTGCCCCCTATGGGCCCTGGGGGGGGCAGGGAATAGCCAGAGCGCAGTTCATTGCGGCCATACCCTGATCTGCCCCCTATGGGACCTGTGGGGCAGAGAATAGCCAGGGTGTCATGTGCTCTTAGCACACCCGTGATCTGCCCCTACGGGTCCTAGGGGGGCAGAGAATAGCCAGCACCCACGAACCTGCCTGGTGACGGTGCTGAAAAGTGACATGTAGCGAACCCACCACACTTCAGCTCCCACTGAACACCCGGCTGCATGGGCGTGTGCCGGGGCAGTGAGGATGGGTGCTGCAGAGCCTAGATGGGACATGCAGCAGCAAAGTCAGGAATTACTCCAAGCGAAGTCAAAAATAAAATAAAAATTCCATTTACAACACCACCGAGAAATTAAAATAACCCAGAGCCAAGAAGCTGGGCAGGCGGAAACTTACTGCTGTCTGCGACAAATGAAAGGCAGGAGACAGGCGGGCCCAGCCTGCCAACTAATCAAGCTGAGGCACCGGATTATCGCTGACGTGTGAAGGGGAGCTGCAGAATGATTTCCTAGCCCAGCAAGTGCAGATGTGAGGCCTCCAGCTGGGGCTGGAAAACAGGCTGATTTTTCACGCACATGGGAACAGGAAGCTTTCTGTACATGCACAGAACCAGCAGGCAGGGGAGGATTCAGCCAGTCCTCGGAGCCAGAGATCTGTGTTGTGCACAGCCGGTCAGAAGCTGGGCTGGGCTGGCTCTGCAGAGGATTTGCTGAAACCAGCTGCATCGTGGCTCTTCTCTGCTGCCCAGGGCCCACAAGGGATGGAGCACAAGGCCGGGCCTGCAGCACATTGCGCTGTGGCTCAGGGCCCAAATGGGGTGGATCACGGACGTGGCTTGGATACACTGCACCATGGCTGTCGAAGACTTGCCCTTCGTTGGGGGAAATTCAGGCCCCAAGGCATAAGCTGGGCCCTCGAGCATCCCTGCACCCACTAATCACGCTCTGCTTTTATCACTTTTGCCCTGTTTTTCTTTTTTAGAAGAAACAATTTCCTTGCCCCGTTCTCATGGAGCCCTCCGGGCCATGCTCCTGGACTGTGAAACGGGAGTCCAGAGTCTGTTTAGACCGGGAGCTCTTTAGGGTAAGGACCGTTTCCCACTCTGTGCCCACGCACCATGGGGCCCTCGACTCCACAACGGAGATTAGGCTCTGTCCCCAAGAGTGGCTAGCAATTGCCATAAAAAGGAGGCATCAGGTTTGGTAAATATTTACTGTTAGATGTCAGGGATTTGCCCATGATCTGCCAGTGCCCCTCAATCCTGACCCACCAGCTCTGCCCCCAACACAGCTTTACCGGCACCCACTCTATCCTGACCCACAGCCCTCTCCCATTCCTCCACACCGTCCCTCAGCAGCCACAATACACGTCTCTAACACACCAGTGACAACCATCACCACGGTCATTGGCCTCCGTGTTCTGTCCCCACGCCCAACCCCTTATCTGCGGGTGGCTTTTATACTGTAGCACTGGCCTCCCCCCCCCACACACTTGGTAAGGCAACTCCCATCTTTTCATGTGCTGTAATATTTATACTGCTCACTGTATTTTCCACTCCATGCATCTGATGAAGTGGGTTTTAGCCCACAAAATCTTATGCCCAAATAAATTTATGAGTCTGTAAGGTGCCACAAGGACTCCTTGTTGTTTTTACTGATACAGACTAACACGGCTGCTACTCTGTAATCTAACAGCTTGATCCGTGTGTGCACCCATAAATCCGAATCGTGAACACAGCATAGTATCTACACGGGGCAGAGAGGGTGAAACACTTCACAGCACATGACAGACACTGCAGCCTGTGGTTTGGGCAGCGAATCCAGCACCCCGGCCCCCACTCCAAATCCCCACACTTGCTTCCTATCAGCCCTTGATTGCAGTTTGCAGGGGAGGAGAAGCCGGAGGAAACATTGTCAAATAGCCCCGGGGTGTCCTGAGGAAGGAGGAAGAGAGGTCAGATGGGCAGGGGAAGAGCCACCCTTCTGTGCTGGTTCATCTGCGGCTCCCAGCCCAGGGCAGGGCAGGGTGAGGTCCAGGGGATTAGGAGGTGAAAAGGCATCAGGGGCTTGCAGCTGATGGTGAACTGGGGGACAGGGCAGGGACTGAGCCCCAGGGCCTGGGGAGAAGGGAAGAGGGGAGACCTCAGGAGCCAGGGCAAAGTGGGGTGGGAATTAGAGAGAAGGAGGAAACGCTCCCAGACGTCTGGGGCTAAATGGGAGATATGGTGCTGGATGGTCCCAGGGGTTTCTGCTATGCCCCACTTGAAAGGTCACCAGCCGCCCCTGACCCCACTCCCAAGCCCCACTGAGCCACTCAACTTGTGGCCAAATTGTAACTGGTGCCACCTAGACAGGAAAAGTCCTTTAACCAACTCCCTACCCCCTGAGCCACCCAGTCCCCCGCTCTGGGTTCAGATTGGAGTCAGTGCCCCAGAAAGGGAAATGACCCATAACTCCTTTTCCAACCCCTGGTCAGTGAATCATAGAAATGTCGGGTTGGAAGGGACCTCACGAGGTATCTAGTGCAGCCCCCTGTGCTGTGACAGGACCAAGGAAACCTAGATCAGCCCTGACAGGAGTTTGTCAAACTGGTTCTTAAAACCTTCCAATGAGGGGGAATCCACAACCTCCCTTGGGAACCTGTTCCAGAGCTTAACTACCCTTACAGTCAGAAAGATTTCCCTAACATCTCACCTAAATCTCCCTCACTGCAGATTAAGCCCATTACTTCTTGTCCTACCGTCAGCAGATATGGAGAACAATTGATCATGGGCCTCTTTATAACGGCCCTTAAAAGTATATGAAGACTGTTGTCAGGTCCCCCTCAGTCTTCTTTTCTCCAGACTAAGCATCCCTAGTTAAAGAAACTGGGCATGTTTAGTCCTTCCCTCACAGGTCAGGTTTTCTAAACCTTTGATGATTTTTGTTGCTCTCTTCTGGACTCTCTCCAATTTGTCCACATCTTTCCTAAAGTGCGGTGCCCAGAACTGGACGCAGGACTCCAACTGGGACCTCACCCGTGCTGAGCAGAGCAGGACAATTCCCTCCCATGTCTCACATACGATGCTCCTGTTAATACACCCCAGAAGGATATCAGCCTTTTTCACAGCTGCAGTCCATTGTTGACTCGTTCAATGTGTGATCCACAATAACCCCCAGGTCCTTTTCAGCACGGTGGCCACCTGGCCAGTTATTCCCCATTTTGTAGTTGTGCATTTGATTTTTCCTTCCTAAGTGAAGTTCTTTGCACCTGTCTTTATTGAGTTTCCTATTGTTGTTATCAGACCAATTCGACAAGGTGTTTTGAATTCTAACCCTGTCCTTCAAAGCGCTTGCGACCCCTCCCAGCTGGGTGTCATCTGCAAATTTTATAAGCATAATCTCCACTTCATTATCCAAGTCACTAATGAAAATATTGAATAGTACTGGACCCAGGACTGACCCCTGAGGGACCGCCCCTCGATATGCGGTTATATCTCCCAGTTGGACAGACAACCATTGATAACTACTCATTCGGTTTTCAGCGCTGTTAGGGCTTGGAAAGAGAGACCGAGAGCGACATCTAATTTCTCTGCATCACGTCCCCAGAAACATACACCCAGCCCTTCTGCATTTGCATGAATGTATTTTATTGCAGGAAATAGGAAGAGAATCCAACTCAGCAACAGCTACCATGGCTCAGCCTGAGACAATCAATTCCCCACATCACCCAAAGCAACGCGAGAGAGGGTTGACTATACTGTGCAACGGGCACTAGGGGCAGCAGGGGGTGAGGGGGCATAAGGGGGGCTGTGCTACATAACAGGCAGAGAAAATGAAGAGAACTCTGCACCAAGAGAGGCAGCAGCAGAATGCGAGGGAAACCGGAGTGGCCTCCTCATCACCCCGTCAGATCTAGCTCTCTTCGAAATGCATGGGGAACCCATCGTTGCAGGCGATGACGATCATCCTGAAGTCAGCAGCAGTCTGGTATTTGCATTTCTTGAGTGGTGTCCCTTCGCGTGAGGTGCAGATGCAGGTGGTGATGTTGAATTTATGGAGGCTCTGGCGCATGATCTGGTTACTCTTGGTTTGATAGTCCGTGCCTCCCCCTTTAGTGCAGACGGCTCTGATAGCATTGATGTTCGCGTGGATGAAGGTGTTTATCTTCTTGCAGGTGTTTTTCCCAGGATTTGGGTCCAACCTCCTCAATTCGTTCAACACGTAGTGCATTTGTTTGGTGCAGTACTTGTCGTTACGGCCTGTGGGATTCGCATCGACGTGCTGGAGGAGGAACTTCTGGTACTGATCTGCAGTAGCTGGTGCTCCCAACAGCACCAGTGCAGCAGCCAGCAGGAGCAGCACGGGGGGCCCTTTCAGAGCCATGGCTCCAGCCAGATGATCCTGAGGACACACTGAGAGACAAGAACAGAAGAGCTGCCAGACAGGGTCAGACCAAAGGTCCAGCTAGCCCAGTATCCTGTCTCTGACAGTGGCCCGTACCAGAGCTTCCGGCAGAGTGTACAAAACAGGGCAATTAAGGAGTGATCCACATGCATCTTCCACTCCCGGGTTCCGACAGTTGGAAGTTTAGGGACACCCAGAGTATGGGATTGCATCCCTTGGCTAATAGCCATTGATGGACCTATCCCCCATACAATCTGATCCAAAGACCCCACTCCCCCTCACCCCAGAGCCACGAGAGGACTGAGAAGTCCTGAGTCCAGATCTCACCTACTCTTCCTTTCACCCTCTTGCCAAGATTCTGGTCTCAGTCCCCGCAGGGTCAATCCAGAGTCACCCCCTGGCTGAAGTGGGGTCAGGACTGGATTCTGCTCCCAGGCACCCTGGGGTCAATCCGCAGTGCCCTTCTTTCTGCATTTCCCGCCTGGCTGGGGTCTGTTAAGCAACAATGTTTTCAGCTTACCCAAGTCGTGGGGCTCCCGACAGAGGGATGGATCCAGCTGCCGACAGAGCTGAGAGTCCCTGAGTCTCCTTCCCCTTCGGTTGTCATTATATAGAGCCTGACCAGACGGTGGGGGTGGGGCAGCTTCTCCCACTGAGGGCAGGGAGATAGAGGGGAAGCAGGCATGGGGCAGGGTCCTGTTATTGGAGTCCTGTGACACTGTGAACCCCACAGCCCCTGGTGAACCTGCCTTTGTAACCCTCAGCCCAACGCTATCCCTGAGCTGGGGAGAGAACCCTGGAGTCCTGACTCCCAACTGCCCCCGTTCTAACCCACTAGGTCCCACTCCCCTCCCCGAGCCAGGTTAGAACCCAGGAGTCCTGGCTCCCAGCCCCTCTAACAACACAGTCCTGGTTGTTACAGGTTTCACCACTAATTGGGAACCCTGGGTACCCCATAACCACAACCCCACAACCCCAGCCAGTCCCTCCCTGGGTTCCCTGTCCTCTCTTGGGTTTGTGTCCTGCCCACTGCTGGTGGGGGCTGGGAGCCAGGATTCCTGGGTTCTATCCCGGGCTCTGGGTGAGCAGTGGGGTCTAGTGTGTATTTGTGAGGTTATGAGACAATGTCCCTTGGGGTCACTAGCTAATACCCCTCTGTGCGTGTACAGCGTGTCCTCTCATTACGTAGCACGGCAGACAGCCCTGCTGTAGTTCAGGTTAAAACCAGCTCTCTGATTTAAAGCTCAACTTTCCGAAGTGCTCTAAAATCCAGACGGTTACTCAGCTTGTCTTGAAGTTTGGTGTGGGTCATGGGAGTGTGGGAGGGCTAGCTAGCTAGGGTTAGCGACCCAAGTTTAGGGTCCTTTGAGAAAGGGGTTCCCCAGATACAGCCCCACCCCTGAAGAAAACAGCCTGTCTTAAGGTGCCTAAATTTTCCAGCTTTGTTCAGAGATAGGACTCAAACCCAGGCCGTGATCATCACACCAGGGTCTCAGTACCCCACACCCCCAGAGGGCAGGCCAAACACTAGCCCTTTGGAGGAACAAAATTGAGAACAATATGAGACAGAGAGTTTGGCTCTCATGATAGGCACCGAATATGCCTAACGCTCATGCCCCAAACAGATAACACTGAAATGTGCAGAGAGGACCAAGCTAGCTAGCCAGCCCTGCCGGGCTGGACCGCAATGCTTCCAGAGGGATTAGTGTGGACATGGCCGGGCTGGCTGGGCCCAGGGGGCAGGCCAGGCTGGCTGGTTACACTGTTGGTGCTGGGTTTCTTCTGTGTCTTTTCCCCTGACCAGCCCGGACCCCGCAGTTAACAACCAAGGAGGGGCTGGCTCTAGGGGCCGGATTCCCAGCCACCCCTCTCCACTGGCACCGGCTATGGGTCCCTGCCAGGCCCCCTCTGTGCTGGCTCCTGTCCCATTCACCCTGCAGTGTCCCCCGGTCCTCACAGGCTTGGGGCTTTGACACCCTCCACAGTCCAGGGGCAGGCCCAGATCAGGCCCTAACGGGGCTGCTCACGACCCCGTCAGCCTGGTCTGGCCCCAGCCCTATCCCAGGCAGGGAGCGAGGCCTGAGGGCCTGTCCCACGCTGCCCAGTCCCACTGGCTTGCCAAGTGTTGGTTGGTGGTTAGGACATTAGGGGACTCCTCCTTGCGGTCTGGGGCAGATTGCTCTCCCCGTGACAGAGGGGGAAACCCTGCACGCAAAGGGGAAGTGTCACAACCCGGCTGGGGCAATGGGCTAACGGGTGGTGACTCCACTAACCGATGGGATGTGCAATGGCTGCTCGTTCCCCCTGTTAACCGCCGTGCTCTGCTCCCGTGTGCAGTGTCGTTGTGGTGTGGTGTGTTGTGGGGCGGCAGAGGAGGGAATGATCTCAGGTTAACAACGTGATGCAGCTCAAAAAAAGGCTAGTATCTTTCTGGGGTGTATTACCAGTAGTGTTGTATGCAAGTTTCGGGAGGGAATTGTCCTGCTCTACTTGGCACTGGTGAGGCCTCAGCTGGAGTCCTGTGACCAATTCTGGGTGCCGCACTTTAGGGAAGATGTGGACAAACTGGAGAGAGTCCAGAGGAGCAACAGAAATTATCAAAGGTTTAGAAAACCTGACCGGTGAGGGAAGGTTGAAAAAACGGGGCATGTTTAGTCATGAGAAAAGACGACTGAGGGGGGACCTGATCACAGTCTGCAAATATGTGAAGGGCTGTTTGAAAGAGGATGTGGATCAGTTGTTCTCCGTGTCCACTAAGGACAGGACAAGAAGTAATGGGCTTAATCTGCAGTAAGGGAGATGTAGGTTAGCTATTAGGAAAAACTTTCTAACACTCATGGTACTGAAGCTTTGCAACAGGCTTTCAGGGGAGGTCGCGGAGTCCACATCACTGGAAGATTTTAAAATCAAGTTTGACAAACCTCTGTCAGTAATGCACATGGGAACACATAATCCCAACTCTACATATGAAATGATGGGGTCTAAATTAGCTGTTACCACTCAAGAAAGAGATCTTGGAGTCATTGTGGATAATTCTCTGAAAACATCCACTCAATGTGCAGCGGCAGTCAAAAAAGCAAACAGGATGTTGGGAATCATTAGGAAAGGGGTAGATAGTAGAACAGAAAATATCATATTGCCTCTCTATAAATCCATGGTACGTCCACATCTTGAATACTGCGTGCGGATGTGGTCGCCCCACCTCAAAAAAGATACATTGGAATTGGAAAAGGTTCAGAAAAGAGCAACAAAAATGATTAGGGGTATAGAACAGCTTCCATATGAGGAGAGATTAATAAGACTGGGACTTTTCAGCTTGGAAAAGAGACGATTAATGGGGGATATGCTAGAGGTCTATGAAATCATGACCAGTGTGGATAAAATAAATAAGGAAGTGTTATTTACTCCTTCTCATAACATAAGAACTAGGGTCACCCAATGAAATGAGTAAGTGGCAGGTTTAAAACAAAGAAAAGGAAGTGTTTTTCCACACAACACACAGTCAACCTGTGGAACGCTTTGCCAGAGGATGTTGTGACGGCCAAGACTATAACAGGGTTCTAAAAAGCACTAGATAAGTTCATGGAGGACAGGTCCACCAATGGCTATTAGCCAGCATGGGCAGGGATGGTGGCCCTAGCCTCTGTTTGCCAGAAGCTGGGAATGGACGACAGAGGATGGATCACTTGATGATTCCCTGTTCTGTTCATTCCCTCCAGGGCACCTGGCATTGGCCACTGTCAGGAGACAAGGTACTGGGCTAGATGGATCCTTGGTCTGACCCAGTAGGGGCATTCTTATGCTCTTATGTTATGTTCTTAAGACACCTCTTACTATTTAGTTTATACAAGAGAAGGGTATTATCGCCTTTAATCTCTCACTCTAGGGCCTTTTTTTTTTCTAGACCACAAATCATCTCGACAGAGTTTCTCCTATTTGCTAACATCCTTTTTCAAATGTGGACACGGCACTGAACTCGGTGTCCAGTAATGAGCTCACTGCGAATACTTTATACAGAGGGCCGGCCTTAGGGAAAATTGGGTGAACTTGTATTTTGGCGCCCCTGATCCCCACTGCCTCCCCAGGCTCCCCACCCACCCCCACATCGTCCTGGCCCCCGCTGCCTCCCCGGGCTCCCCACGAGGGTTGGCGGCCCGAGGGGAGGCTTGTGACAGGAGGGCAGCAGAGGGCTGTGGTGGCAGGGGAGCATGGTGACCTGAGAGCCCCGGAGAGGGGAGAGGGGACCAGAGGAGTTCAGCTAGAGTCTGTACACCCCCTGCTGCCCCTCGTGCCCATTATACAGTGTAGCCGCCCCTTCCCCACCCCACCCTCTGCCGCCCCTGGTGCCCACCATACAGTGCCCAACTCCACAGCAGTGCCCCCTTGCCGTGACGCAGCACCTGGCCTCCATCCTGGGCTCCACCCCTCCCAGCCCTTTATACAGACTGAGCCAGTATCTTCACCCCTAGGCCACAGGTGTGGGAAATCGAGGCAGAGACGGGAACATGAGAGAGCCCACAACGCTCATTGCAGCCAATAGGAGAGGGAAATATTCCCAGAGAAGAGCCCCGTGACCCAGAGCTCTGAACTGGTACATCAGGGGTTATGGGTTCAATGCTTACTCAAGCCTGGGTGAATCATCTCGGGGAGGTTTCACCTTTCACTGCTTCCTATGCATGTGTTGGTGTCTATGCTGCCCTCTCAAAAGCCGAGCATCTATCACTCTGGCAGGAAAGCTGGGATACGGAGCACCCATTTCTTTAGGGGAACGTGTAAGAACCCTGCAGCATCAAATATGGCATGATCTGCCCCCACATTAGGACTTAGCCTGATCTCTACTAGCTAGAGATTGGTTTAAAACAGGGGTGGGCAAACTACGTCTGGGGGGGCCGCATCTGGCCCTTCGGACATTTTAATCCTGCCCTCGTGCTCCCGCTCCAGCCAGGGAGCAGGGCTGGGGGCTTGCCCCACTCCACACGTGCCGTGGCTCCGCATGGGTCCCGGAAGCAGCAACATGTCCCCTCTCCAACTCCTATGTGTAGGGGCAGCCATGGGGCTCCGCCTGCTGCTCCCGCCCCAAGCGTGACCCCTACAGCTCCCATTGGCTGGGAATCGCGGCCAATGGGAGCTTCAGGGGCGGCGCCTGCGGATGGGGCAATGCGCAGAGCCACCTGGCTGTACCTCTGCATAGGAGCTGGAGAGAAGACATGCTGCTGCTTCCAGGAGCTTCTTGAAGTAAGCGCTGCCTGGAGCCTATACTCCTGACCCCCTCCCACTCCCCCAACCCCCTGCCCCAGCCCTGATCCACCTCCCACCCTCCAAACCCCTCAGTCCTAGCCCACAGCACCCTCCTGTACCCGCAACCCCTCATCCCCAGCCCCTCCCCAGAGCCCGCACCCCCAGCCAGAACCATCCCCCCCCCCGCACCCAACCCTCCTGCCTCAGCCTGGAGCCCCTCCCATACCCACATGAGCATTCATGGCCTGCCATAAAATTTCCATACCCAGATGTGGCCCTTGGGCCAAAAAGTTTGCCCACCCCTGGCTTAAAACTTGAAGTACAAGGTTTCATCCCTTCCAGTATTTGTTATCATAATTAATTGTAACTCTGTACATTACTGTTATCCATAGAAGTGTCCAGTTCCTTTCTGAATGTTGCTAAGTTGTTGGTCTCATCAATGTCCTGTGACAAGAAGTTTCACAGTCCAATTACACCTTGTGTGGAAACAAAGTATTTCCTTTTATCCATTTTCGATTTGCCACCTTCGGGTTTCAAAGAACATCCTCTTGTCCTTGTGTAATGAGACAGGGAGAAGAGAAGCTCCTGATCTCCCTTCACTAGACCAGTCTATATTTTATATTGACAGCTATACCAGATCTATGCATCTATCCATCCCTATAAATGCCCATCCATTCCTATAAATGCCCATCTATCCAGCCATCAATTTAAGTATCTACCCCTATAGATACAGACCATCAATCGGGCTCTGTTTAGTTTTGAGAAGAGAAGACTGAGGGGGGACCTGAGAACTGTCTTCAAATATATTAAGGGCTGTAAGAAAGAAGACTGTGATCAATTGTCCTCCATGTTCACTGAAGGTAGGACAAGAAGCAATGGGCTTAATCTGTAGCTTGGGAGGTTTAGGTTAGATATTAGGAAAAACTTTCTAACTCTCAGGGTAGTTGAGCTCCAAGGGAGGTTGTGGGATCCCTGTGACTGGAGGGGTTTAAGAACAGGTTGGACAAACACCTGTCAGGGATAGTCTAGGTTTCCTTGGTCCTGGCTTGGCGCAGGGGGCTGGACTTGATGACCCCTCACGGTCTTTTCCTGCCCTAAATTTCTATGATTCCTTGATCTGCTCCCTTCTCTTTGGTGTATAAACAGTCTCATAAACACAGCCTTAAAAACAGGGCTGATTATTCTGCCTCATTTAGCCACTGAGCTGCCTGATATTACAGCTGCTGAACAGTGGCCAAGAGTCAGTTTGTAAGCAGAGGGCCATCATATGGCATCCCTTGCAAAGGAGAACGAGTGGGCATTGTTTTGTATCAGCACTCCTTACCATCTGCTTTGCCCTGGTTCTCAAGGTAATCTCCCTGCAGCCAGACACCTGGCCAGACAAATTTCTGGCTTGTGGGGGATCCAGGTGCCACAGTCACACAAATAATTAATTACAGTTCTCTCCCTCCCTTTGCATGGACCCATATTCTGAACACTTCACAAGCAGATTCTTTATTCCAGGAATTTCTTTTGCTTTCCTGCTTGTATCTACACGGCTGAAAACACCAAACATTCTCCCTGAAACTTGAGTATTAGAAGCACCTAGACTCTCCAACTGGGCTTTAGTGTCAGGTGCTGTACATACATGGAAGGTATTGTCTACACAGCAAAAGATGTGCACAGTCTAGCCTATCTGAGCTAGCTTGAACGCATCTTGTGTGGGTAACAATAGCAGTTGAAGACAGCACAGTGTGGGCGTCAAGCAGGCTCGGAAGCTGAGTATGTACCCAAGGTCCACGCTGAGGTTGTGTTACTCGCACTATGGCCCTCACTGCTCTTGTTACCCAGGCTATCTCAGATAGGCTAGACCAGGGGCGGGCAAACTTTTTGGCCTGAGGGCTGCATCGGGTTTCTGAAATTGTATGGAGGGCCGGTTAGGGGAGGCTGTGCCTCCCCAAACAGCCAGATGTGGCCCGGTCCCTGCCCCCAATCTGACCCCCACTGCTTCTGGCCCCTTGATGGCCCACCCAGGACTCCTGCCCCTAACTGCCCCCCGTTGCCCCATCCAACCCCTCCTCTCATTCTTGACTGCCCCCCCTGGGACCCTGCCCCATGCAACCATCCCTTCTCTCTGTCCCCTAACTGCCCCTGGAACCCCCACCCCTGACTGCCCCCCACTGCCCCACCCAACCCCTCCTCTCCTTCCTGACTGCCCCCCTGAGACCCCTACCTCATCCACCCCTCCTGCTCCCTGTCCCCTGACCGCCCTGACCCCTATCCACACCCCTGCCCCCTGACCACCCCCTGAACTCCCCTGTCCTCTATCCGATCCCCCCACCCCCCGCTCCCTGCCCCCTTACCGTGCTGCCTGGAGCACCAGTGGCTGGCGGTGCAGCTGCACCATGACAGGCAGCCAGGCCGTGCAACACAGAGCCCCTGGTCAGGCCGGGCTCTGCAGCCCCCGCCCAGAGCATGGCGCCAGCTGTGCAGCGAGGTGAGGCTGCAGGGGAGGGGGAACAGCAGGGGAGGGCTGGGGGCGAGCCTCCCAAGCCAGGAGCTCAGGGGCCAAGCAGGAGGGTCCCGCGGGCTGTAGTTTGCCCACCTCTGGGCTAGACAGTATGCAGCTTTTGCTGTATAGACATGCCCAGAGTGACACTCCCTGCCTTGGAGTGCTCACAGTCTAAATAGACCAGTTCCCCCCCATCCTTATTCCCATTTTACTGTTGGGAAACTGAGGCCCTTGGAGATGAAGTGAATTTCTCAAGGTCCCTCAGAAAGTCTGTGGGAGAGGCAGGAACTGAACCCCGATCTCCTGGGTCCCAGCCCAGTGCCTTCACCTGTTAAACCTTGACAACAATGCTGAGTAACGCATTCTTGAAAGACAGTGTGATTCGTAACGTGCTGGTGGTTGTTCTGTTGCTGGGCGGCATTATTAGCATAATCCTCACTTTAATTATGGATCAATTTTTTATAAAACTTCGTATTTGTTCCCTTGAGAGATCTCGGCGTGTTGCCCTAGTTTTGTTGATGAACGATCTGATTTAGCAAGTGCTGTTCAGCTGAGCCTTAGACCTGCTCCAGAGCCACGTGGTGCGAGCTGCAGACATCCCTGAGCTGCCTGGACCCAAAGAACGCGGCAGGCAGAAAAACAAATTAAAAATGAAATTAAACAAGCAAATCAAGTAATTTGGTCCTCCAGGAGACACTGGGAACCGCCCCGACACATCCTAGTAACTAAATACGGAGTGATTTTTACTGCAGTGTGTGTTAAGGTAGCACCTGCAACCCCGCGACATGGCTCAGAGTCCCGTGGTGCTGGGTGCTGTGCAAACACAGGACAAAAAGACGGGCCCTGTTCCCAAAAGCTTAGCATCCGAGACAGCTGCAGTGCTGATGTCACTACCTATCATGCTGACCAAGACTGCTTCATTGGTTCCTGGTGTTCCCTCCCCTCCATCTGTCGGTATCCACTTGCTGTCTCTTGTCTCCTACTTACATTGCACTGAAAGTTAGAGATACCAGGCGGGGAGGCGGGGCTGGAAAACAGGCAGGACTTCCCTCTCTCCCATCTCCCCTCTGTTAGGCTCCCAGTTAACAATCAGACTGATTTACAGGCCCATGTGTTTATGTCTCACGAGGCCTTCCCTACTCGTTCACGCAGGGGAGGTCTATGCTGCAGACAGGACTCTATGCCGACACAGCTTCTCAGCGGAGACACCGCTTGCATCCACAGGAAGAGTTTTTCTGTCGCTTTAGGGACACCACCTCCCTGAACAACAGCAGCTATGTTGATAGACGCACTTGCCCACTGACATAGCAACATCTACACTGGGGATGGGTTGGCATGTCAGGCAGGGGCCTGGCTTTTTCACACTGTGACCGATGTAGCCATGCAGAGCTGACTTTTCCATGTAGGCCCAAGCTCAGCACCCGCTGGGGCTGGGAAGCTGTCCTGGCTGGGATGTCACCGGTTGAGAGCCCCGTGTTCATTCTGTCCGTCCCCAAACACTTCAGAGGATCCCACAGGGCTCTGCAGAGTCAGAGCTGGGAAGCGTGAGACTGTCTCGAATTGGAAGCCTTTGTGGTTCACGGTCTCCGGGCAATTTCGCCTTCATTTATAGCTCACCATAGTGTGGGGCACTTCCCGTGCAAAGACAGCTCATAGACTCAGATTTCAAGGTCACGAGGGACCACTCTCCATTAAGTCTCTGATCTCCTGCATAACACAGGCCAGAGGTTTTCACCCAGCAATTCCAACACCAGCGTGGCATGTAGAAAGAGATCCCCTATCTCGATTTAAAGACCCCAAGGGACAGAAAATCCACCCCGTCCCTTGGTAAGTTGTCCCAACGGTTAATTAACCATCTGCACCTCATCGCTAGCCTGAATTGGTCCATCTTTGGCTTCCATCTGTTGGATATCATTCTGCTTTTTCCTGCTAGATTAAAGAGCCCGCTGGTCTCAGAAATCTTCTCCCCACCAAGGTATTTCTAAAGCAGGATCAGCGCATTGCCAGCTGCACATTCCTTGTGGTGCATGAACTCTGGAAGAGTTTTCCTATCACAACTTCTGTACACGGAGGCCCAGCCCTGGGGTGATGAGTGCTTTAGAAATGCAGGTGGGTGGAAAAGCAGACAGATACATGTCCCTCGTCGCCATCATAAGTATCTGGGTAAACAGAATAGAGGGTCCTGTTCTCAAAGGAGACCGTGACGTTGACGAGAATGATCTTTTTCTGGGCCTCGTCGGTGACGACCATGTCAGGTCGCAACTGGCTGTCGGTACTGGGGATGGTGCAGTTCATGGTGACCTCCCCCAGGAGTGGTGCGATGGCTTTCACCAGGCGGTTCACCAGGATGCGGTGCGATGGCTTTCACCAGGATGGCGTTGTAAGGCAGCTGCCAGGCTCTGGAGTGGGGCTTGCAGCTGCACAGGACATGGGGCAGGGTCTGCACAGGACATGGGGCAGGTAGCCGCACTTCCTGCAATGCTTGTCTTGGTTCCCGTGGCGGACAGCTCCTTTGAGCGGGACGCAGTTGAGCCGGGCGCGGTGGATGAACCGCCAGTCAGCGAAATGGGTGAAGTCGCCCCAGGCGAGGAAGTGGTTGCTGGCGTCCCACTTGCTGGTCAGTTCGAAGGCTTTACCCTGGTCCAGTTTACGCTTCAGGGTTTCCATGTACAGCAAGTGGATGGCTGCCTTCAGGGTCCTCTCCAGCATGCCCCTGGCACTCGGGGTGACGACGGTGTTGTCCTCAGACCTGATCTGCGGCACCAGGACTCCCAGCTCCTGGCGCTCCTCGCACCACTCCCAGCGGCAGCCGATGCACTTCCCTAGGCGACACGTGGCGTTGCGAGCGCGGGATCACAGTGAAACGATGTCGCTCCCGTCCCGTCTGAATTCGCCGTCCAGGGAACCGCTCAGGAAGGTGGCGATGTCTTGGCTGGAGGGGGCTCTGCCGATCCTCTTCTTTGTCGTGTCATGGAGGGCGCTCGCCGCGATGTTCCGTACCATGGTGTCGGGACACGTCAGCAGGCGGAAGGCGCGGGTGATCACCGCGATGTCACACAGGTCGCCCCTGCGGGGGACATGGGCACCGCCGTGCCTGTGGGTGATGTAGATCAGCTCGTTGCTGGCTCTCTGGGGAAGGAACAGCCACACTAAAGTGAACCGTAACCCGAGGCCAGCCCAGGTTGATCACTTCGGCAAAGCAGATCTTTCTGCTGAACACCAGGACAGAGTAGGCATGGCTATGCAAAGATGGTCTGCTCCTGAAGTCATTGCCCCCAGTGCGTCACTAGATGTAAGGGGAGAGCTCATTCAGACCCTGCTTACAACCCAATGGTGAAATTCACCCCTCTAGGGAGGGAAGATGAGGGCTGCACAAGGAAGGCGTCCCACTCAAGCCTCTATCACTTTGTAGGGTCCTAGGTGCAACACCAGAGGAGTCCATTGCAATCATCTAGCCCCGTGGTTCTCACCAGGGGTACACGTACCCCAGGGGGTACACAGAGGTCTTCCAGGCGGTACATCAACTAATCTAGATATTGGCCTAGTTTTACAACAGGCTACATAAAAAGCCCTAGTGACAAACTAAAATTTCATACAAACAACAACCTGTTTATACTGCTCTATATACTATCCACTGAAATGTAAGTACAATATTTATACTGCAGTCAATTTATTGTATAATTATATGTAACAGTGAGAGCGTCAGCAATTGTTCAGTAACAGTGTGGCTGTGACCCTGTTGTATTTTTCGGTCTGATTTTGTAAGCAGGTAGTTTTTAAGTGAGGTGGAACTTGGAGGTACACAAGGCAAATCAGACTCCTGAAAGGGGTACAGTAGTCTGGAAAGGTTGAGAGCCACTGATCTAGCCTGACCAGTCCTGCATCACACAGGCCAGAAAAATCACACCAAGAATGCAGATTCCTACACCCAGCCCATAACTGCTTGTTGAACTAGAGCATGTCTTTTATAAGGAGACACCCAAACTTGATTTAAAGATTAAAGCAACAGGGAATTTATCAACTCCCATGGAAGTTGTCCCAAAGGTTAATTAACTTCACTGTTAGAAACTTGCACTTCATTTCTAATCTCAATTTTTCTGCCTTCAGCTTCCAGACATTGGAATTTGTCCAGCCTTTGTCTGCTAGATTACAGAGCCCGCTGGGGTCAGAAATGTCTTCCCCAGGTAGGTACTTTAGTGGGGCATAGAGTGTACAGGAGCGAATTTTCCCCCATGAGGTTGTGGCTCTGGAAAGTTACGTGGATGGAGAAGGGTGCTAAACCTTCCTGTCATTTGGCATCACCTTCATAGGTGATCTGCTGACATCCTGGCTGTGTCAGTCTGTATCCCAAAGGGAAGCAAAATGGTTCGCCTAGGGCTGGTTTTGGTAATGTTCTGAGTTGAGGCATCATTTATAAAAATCACTTTCCATAGCAAGTCGCAGATTGGGTCAAGAGACCTAGACACACACTTCATCCTCTTCTGTATCACAGCATCCTCTGTAAGGTCTTTGCTACAGATGCATCTTGCAACCAAGTTATGCAAGAACACGGCTGAGATGCAACTGCTCCTTAAATGGAAAGAGGACATTTACCCCAGGCATGTCCGTACAAGGCAAATGTTCCAATTTGTTTTCATTTCAGCCCTGTTCCTCAGGCTGAAATGAAATCTGAATGGCTGGTCAGGTGGAATTGCTTCCTTAAATGCACTAGCTCCCTCCAGGGCAGCCTGGACCCTCGGCTCCCCAGATGGAGAGGCTGGTGACTCAGCCTTTTGACTGTCAGAATAATGAACGTTCTCTTTCTGCATGACACGTGGCCTTTGAGTTAGTGAGGAGTTAGCATCCCCAGTGCCTAGAGTTACTCCCGGCTCCCCTTCCCACCCCTTTAGTGCTCTCTTTTGACGGTAAAGTTCCAGGCACCTTTAGAAATGCGTTTGTTACTGTGTGCCCTCCTGCTTAGGCTGGGAAAGGCTGTTGGTTTTGCAGGATTCTATTTAATTGTCCTTCCTCTGAGTACCTGCCTCTTGCTGTCGCCTGCATTCCAAATTAGCTTCCACTGATCTCACAAGGGTGCTGGGAGGGTTTTTAAGAGGGGGGAATGAAATGTCCATGAAACCCTCCCTCATTTCCCAACCAACGAGCCAGCTGGTCAGAACTTTCTGAATTTTGAAATCTCTGATATTTTGAAGCTGAAACTTCAAAAATTTGGGGAAGGAAAATTTTTGAAGAAAAAAAAATCTGCAAAGTTCTTTCCCCAATTTTCCATCACACTGGAGAGTTGCCCTAGACTGTGGTCCCTGGGTTTGGGAACTGGTCAAGGACTTGCGAGAGCTGGGTTCAGTTTCCTGCTCTGCTACAGACTCTTTGTGACAATGGACCACTTAGGGAAATGTTTTCCAAAGTGCCTAAGGCCTGAACAATGCTAGGAAGTTATAGTGAGACAGCTACCTCAGGCAGCGGTGTGATTTTTTTTACCAGCATAGCTGTACCAGTGCAGTGGTGCTTACATACGGCGATTGCAGGGAGCCAACTTGTATAGACTAGACAAGGCCTTAGGGATTTACGAACCTAAGTCCCATCTTCAAAAGTGGCTCGTAAGTTCCATTGACTTTCAATGACATTTAGACTCCTAAGTGTCCAAGTTAGGATTAAAGATTGTGAGGTATCTGATATTAGGGCATATAGGGTCATAAAAGTACCTATGGCCAGGTCTACTCAACAGACTTTTGCTGACAGTTACATCAGTCAGGGATCTGATGAGTAGAGCTGAGTGAATAATGGGTTTTTTGGCTTGGGGACAGAACCAAAATATCCAGTAAGTAAACATAAAAAATCCAGTTTAATTTGAACCAAAACCAATTTAAAAAAAATGTTCATTGAATAAAAGCAATTAATTTTGGATTGACCAAAACATTTTGGTCAACTCTAAACACATTTTTCCACCTGGTTTTTTTTTGTTTTGATTTGGCTGGTTTTGGGTAGTTCTCACCTTTTTGGTGTGTGACTTGTTTTATTGGCTAAATCTGAAAACGAAAGGCCATTTCATGAAGAAAAGTCATAATGAAATGTTTTGACTTTTTCAAAATGTATTTCCTCAGGCTCCTTTTGGCTGAAACAATTAATTGAATTGACTCAAATTCACAGTTTCCGAGTCCTGAAAAAACGGATTTTTCAGAAAAATTTCTCCTTGCTGAAAAAGTTTTGCCCAGCTCTGGTGAGGAGGCGTGATTTGTGACCAGAGCCATGCCAGCAACCCCCCGTATAGACACATTTATACTGGCAAAAGTGCACTTTTGCCAGCATGACTTATTTCTCTTGGCCAGTCTGTAATCAGTTATATTGGGGAAAGTGCACTTTTGGCCAGGATAAGCTGTGTCCATTCTAGCAGAGTGAGTTGCCGGTATAGCACACTGGTATAGCTGCACCAGCAAAGCCCTTTGAGTATAGACCTGACCTTGGACAGGTGCCCTGTGGCAGCAAGGGAGGAGGGCATGTTGATATCTAGCCAAAACAGACTGTTTCACGGCTGTCACACAGGATGAGACTAGGCGAGCGCAGCCTGAGCGCTGATAAGCGTCTGCCTTGTCAAGAAAACTAGCTCAAGTTTTGCAATGAGACAAATCACTAGGAAAATTATTCAACTTATCTTTAATAACTCACTACGTCCAATGTTCCCAGTTAAATTGCTTTACACCTCATCAGCCCGTCTCACGAGGAAATGACAAAGCGCGAGATATCAAGCAGGCAAAAGCCCAATTGTTGGAGCAGAAAATGATAATGCCAGCGCGACGGCAGCGAGAGTGGAGTAAATATTGATTTTCGTATATGAAAGAAAGAGATCTTTATGGACGGGGAAGTTTAAAAGAATAAGCCAGCCATACAAGCTCCTGCTCCAACGGATGTAACATTCCCACCAACCAAAAGATTTCCAGTGCAGAGTAAATAGCTCTCTGCAGCTACAGTAATCACACGTGTTTGGCTGTTCACAGGGCATTAGCAGGCCTAATATTTTGAGGCCCTGGTACCGCTGCATGCAGCAGGTCTCCATCAAATTGGGAACAGCACAGTTATTGGAAAAGGAAATATTACATAATGACGGGGCCCTTCTCAGGATGTGAAACAGCCTCCTCACCTGCACCCGGGTGAAAACCGGGCTCCAGGAAACAAGGGTAAGGAGACATTAACAAACAATCCATGCAAAGGAAGGAGTGTTGAACACAGAAATCTGTGCAGCAGAAACCCTGGTGTTCAGAGAAAGCTGGGGTCAGACTAGGAATTCTTTATCTAGGTTATGGTAGTGTCTCTGCCCCGAGGTCTCAGCACATACACAGAGCAACCCTAATCAAGGCCCCGTCACACCGGGCACTGCACAGACCCAGAGTAACCGAGATTAGGGCCCCCTCACACTGGGCGCGGCACATCCATGCAGCTTGATTATGCTTTGTATTAAAATGGCATCAAGAGGTTCCGACTCGGGATCAGAGCCTCCCTGGCCTGGGCGCTGGATACACACACAGTGAAAAGAAACTATTTGCCCCAAAGGGCTTAAAATGTAAGTGAGCAATGAGGGAGAACAGGTGGAGGGGGGACACAAGGTACCAGTGGGAGGCAGCCCCCGCCCAGACAGCTGACAATCTAAATAGACAAGTGTTATTAACCCCATTCAACAGCTTTTGGTGGGGGAGAACAGTAGGGTCCAGGGAGATGAAGTGACTTGCTGAATTAGCCAGTGTCTAAAGTGCTAGCCCTGTGCCTGGAAGCAAGGCCTCCTAATAGCTTCAGCTGGAGTCAGTCACAGCCCTGGAGGATCAGCACCCAGAGCACTTTTATTTTCGTACTGAAATATGGGCTTAGCTGCCTGACATTAGCCTCAAAAGACTGAAGTGTTTTGCCCCTAGCTGCTTCATGCCACCGCAGCCCTCCACACACCTTTTCCTCTGCAGTGGGCACGAAACAATGAAATACAATCTAACATTCCGCAACACCAGACAGCCAGGGAAATTTCTGCCATTCACCGGCCAGATAATTCAGTCTGCCCTCTCTTCCCCGCAGTGGATTCGCAGCAGGTGTCTGACAAGGAAGCGGTGCCTGCTCTAAAATGATCTGTCTCTGAACCACTGTTCCAAATACAATGCTCAGGAATTACTTCTGCTTTGCAGACCCAGATGCATTTGGCTGGGAACCGGTATTAACTCCATTATCTACCTTACCTGCATACCACCTACGGCACTTCAACCCTGGCCCCTCTATGCAGGGGTGAATTTCATCAAAAGTGAGCAGAGCTAGACACCCCAAAGGGAGATCATTATTGTCTATCACTCAGATCCCATGGCATGCATCCGATGAAGTGAGCTGTAGCTCAGGAAAGCTTATGATCAAATAAATTGGTTAGTCTCTAAGGTGCCACAAGTACTCCTTTTCTTTTTGCGGATACAGACTAACATGGCTGCTACTCTGAAATCAGATCCCAATAGCGTCCATCTCATAGAATATCAGGGTTGGAAGGAACCTCAGGAGGTCATCTAGTCTAATCCCCCGCTCAAAGTAGGACCAATCCCCAATTTTTGCCCTAGATCCCTAAATGGCCCCCCTAAGGATTGAATTCATAACCCTGGGTTTAGCAGGCCAATGCTCAAACCACTGAGCCATCCCTCCCCGCACATCTCATGTGCTAAACACTTTCAAATCACAGAAGACACAGACCCTGCCCCAGGGAGTTTGCCATCAGAAAAATATCAGCTGAGTGAGCAGGTTTTGTTGTCATGCTGTTATTTTCCTGAGTACAGTAGAGTAAGAAATTGTGGTATCCATGTCTGAGCATCCTTGAATGGCTGAAAATGTATTTTCTTCTGAGGTTAATTAATAGCACAGGGTAACATTTACACTACTACAGAAGTTCCCTACCTTTTTAATAAGACTGAAAAAATGCCTGCCAGGCTTTATCCCAGGCTGTGGTGCTGGACTCTCCCATCCATAGAAGGGCTGGAAAGTCAGGCCGCCTGATTTAATGGCTCCCTGGGCGAAAAGTAGGTATCCCCAATAGCTTTCTTTTGCAGAGGATAAATAATGAAGGACTTTCAGCTTTCTGGGAAATGAAACTGATGGAAAGGAAATGTTCCTGGTGACCTAATTTAGAGCCCCCAATGGAAACCTTTTTCAGCATGGGCTACCTACAGGGCACTGACCCTTTACTGTTCGGCAGGTCTCTGCAAACAGAGCCTACGGCATTTGCTTTGGTGGAACAAGACGAGAAGCATGCTTGGCATGAAGTTTGCCCTTGGCCTCCAGAACTGAAATTCTCTGGCAGAATTGGCTACCCAGAAACTTAGGGAAATGTTACGCTTTCTTGCCTTTCACATGGCTGCAATTGCAGCCCTTCTGCCAGGGGTGTTGGCAGCATACTTTCTAGGGCTTTTTCTAAACCTTAAATAACCGTGTCTCGAGCCCCCACCCAATAACCTGGGGAAAGCCCCCTCCCTCCGCGCACACATACTCTGTGCAGCCTGGGTAGGTGATTTATTCCCCCCTTGCAAGCACAGGGACCAGGGGGTTTCTAAACCAGAGAACTTTATTGGGGAAAGGAAAGGGAAAGAATAAGGGAAACTTGTGTTAACCTTACAACTTAACAATTTCTACCCCTGCTACCGTAAGCTGCACAAATCACCATCCCCCCCACAGCTACCCTCATGATGAGCCACGAGTGGGCGACGCAGTTAGTCGGTCAGGAAGTCCCAAGGAGAACCTAGGTCCAGACTGTCTCGGGAGCTGCGCTGCTGTGACATTCGGCTTTGATGCTGGATCAGAGAGGCCGCATCAGAGTGCTGAGGCAGATGGAAATAGTAGCGCCAGGTCTGTTCTCCCAGTGACTGAAACAGCTGCTCCATCCGTTCCGCTCTCATGAACGCCACCACTCAGCACCGTTAACTGGCCAAACCGCTGAGTCGCTCTGTCTTTTTGGCTGTAATTGGTCGTTCTCGCCCAGGGGCTGTCAGCGGGTTGGAGTTGCTCCTCTGCTCTGTGTGTAGGACTCACCTGGATCAGGTAGCCTCTTTCCCCTCACAGGATACAGCTGCTCCTGTCACGTCAGCTCTTTTAAAAGGGGATCAATAATATAAGTGTCCCTGTACTCAGGCTTCGCTGCCCAGCAAACTATTCCCTGCAATTGGTCACAATTGTGTCACTGCTTCTTCTAAAATGTGGGTTTGGGCCAGGGCCTCTGCTCGGCTGTGGCAAACAGAAGTGGTTATCAGGGTGACCCAGCAGGGACCATAGAATCATAGAATCACAGAATATCAGGGTTGGAAGGGACCTCAGGAGGTCATCTAGTCCAACCCCCTGCTCAAAAGCAGGACCCATCCCCAATTAAATCATCCCAGCCAGGGCTTTGTCAAGCCTGACCTTAACAAGCCTGACCAGGCAGCTCCCAACGGGACAAGCTCCAAAATATTGGCCCCAAGTGCAAAACTTAGCCAGATTATCCCCCAGTGTTCCCAAATTTCCCACAGCTGGTCTGTAAATGCAGTGAATCCCTGCTCACTCAGCTCCCCTTGCTCCCTAGCAAATAGCTCCCTCCCTTGTCCCTTAGGCCTTAGGCCTACACAGTTAAAATGTAAAGCCTGTGGGTTGTCAGCGCCCAGAGTGCAAAACTCAGGAGTCAGGCCCCAAAGAGTCGTGAAACTGGCTTAAAAATTCATGAGATTAAAAATAAACAAATAAAGTGACTGCTGGGTTTTTTGAGCTTTATAAAGATTGCGTTTTCCAACTTTTCTCTGCAGCTGTGAGAGCCAGAGCCAGACGGAAAGGGCTTCTCTCACGGCACAAGACTCTAGGAGCCGGGGCTGTCAGAACCCACCAGCACCACAATATTCACAATGAAGCTGGAAAGTCCCTCAAATGAAAGAGAGCCCCGGAGCTGTGATCAGCTTCACCTGTGGCTAGTTACCAGCCTCCCAGATGGTGGGTTTGGGCTGGGGCTGGTGGCTAGGTCAGGGATCCAAGCAGCAAAGTCGTTAGCAGATGGTGCTGCCTGTAAGAGGGTTTTACAGGGCATCTGGGCTGTTTGCAGTCAGCTGGGGATGAGGCCTAAGAAATAGCTAGACAGGGCTGAGGGGAGACTAGGGCTGGGAAGGGAAGGCCTGGGAGAGGCCCTGTGTCTGGAGTGGGCCCAGCAGAGATCCTCTGCTCAGAGGGAACGGGGGAGCTGGGCCTTGATACAAGGATTCTGTGTCCTGGGTGTGAGGGGTGGATATTATGGTTTGTCCCTGGGGCCGAACCCTCGACTAGCGCTGGAATTAGCCAATCCGAGAGCGAGAGCCTGAAATCTCTGGAGCTGGAAGAGCAGAAACTGAGGCACGGGGCAGCAGGTACCAGGGCGACCGCGTCACGGGATTGAGACGTTAACTGGAAATATTCTAACCCCTCTTGGGGGTGAGGGGAGCCTGGATTTTGTTTCCTATTTGTGAACAAATGGTTTCCACACAAGTAACCAAAAATGGCTGAATTTTGAACTGTGACCTGTGAACAGGGACAGTAAAAGAACTAGCTGAGTGGGGTGTTTGTGTGGATAACAACAATGCCCAGAGTTTCAGTCTGAAAAGAGTAGGAGGTAATAAAACCTCCTGCCTCAGGGATTAAGCCTCTCTTCCGCTTTTAGGGTGAGATCTTCCCGGGGGCACCGTAGTGCTGGGACTAGGGGGGCTGCCGCACCCCCTGGCTTGAAATGGTTTCCGTCACATACAGGCTTTACAGTTTGGTCCAATGGCTCTCAGCTCCCCTACACGGTTCACATTGTTCCAGCCCCCCTGGGGGGCAGGTGGCCTGACCTCTGCCCGTTGTGGGGCTTCTAGAACCTTCCCCAAAAGCAGCTGCTGACTCGAGGGACGTCCAGCCGGGCGATGCCCAACGTCTTTCTCTCGCATTTAACAGGTGGCTCCTGGAGGCAGCCCAGAGACCTGGACCTGGTGACTAGGGGCCCTATTCACAGGTGGGCCACCCTCTGAAAGCCAGGCTCCCAAACAACGCTTGAAGGGCTGCCAGTGGCCCAAGACGCTGCAACAGAGCGTTACGGCGGCGAGAAAGCGAAGCATGAGACGGACTCCCTTTGTGTCCTGCTGTCAGCCCCCTCCGCGTCCTGGCAGAGGTGAGTGCTCCTGGCGTGTTGGACACTTGAGCCTGTGAGTTGCCTTCTTCTCTTCCTCGCACTAATCCCCAAAACCCTCTCAACCCACCCCCCGGCCCTCGTGCAGCCCAGAGCAGGGTGCTCCTTGGGGTATCTGGAGCCTCATGTTTTTATGCCGACTTCAAACCAGTGTGGCAGGCCCGTCTGCCAGCGCTATGTCCCCAGACTCTCGCCTTCGCTCGCTTTTCCCAGCTTGACCATTTGTGGCTTTCATGCTGGGCAGCTCTTGGTATAAGATTTTCATAGACGGTTTTCTCTCCGGCGCCTCTGGAGGCTGGTCTGGGAATGGTCCATTAGCTTTAAATACCCTGGGAGTGACGGCTCATAGTAGCCTAGACTTGTACCGCTTTTTTCCCTCATTAATATGATTAACGTTCCTGTGGGGCTCTGGCTGAGAGCTGGGCCTGCACGCACACACAGGGAGAGAGGAATGCAAGGAGTCCTCTCCCCGTTTTACCGCTAGTGAACTGAGATCCAGAGGAGTAGGGCCTGATCTTCCATCAGCGTACATAATGCCACCTTCTTCCCTTCCAGGGGAGGGTGGGGGAGTCTTTGGGATCTTTTGGGTTTCGCTAGGATACGCTGGGGCGGCTTTTGACGGTAACTTTTGACATAATGGACCCTTTCTACTCTGTCCAAAGAGCCAAGTTGTGTCCAAAAAAGCCAAACTAGACCAGGAAAAAGCCCCACATTTCCGCAGAGATTGCTGTCCAGCTCTACCCCTGTACACTTCGCGGTTTCAGTTCCAGGGGTTGTTCTCTGTCTGCTGGAAGTGTGGCCGGGTCAGTGGCTTACAGAGGAGGAGTTTTTTCCCGTGTACGGCCTCCCGCTCTCTCCAGACTGTGTCATGCCTTCACTTAGGTCCCTTGCGCTGTGGGAGTCAGTGCGTTTAATCTAATTAATCATAGGCTGGAGGGCATCAGGAGAGGAGACGTGTTGGCTCTCCAGGACTTGTGGTTAATATTTTGACCTATGTAATGAGCATATGACACACACTCTTCCCTGGGGATGCTCGGGGGCTGGGGGGAGAGATTAATCTCTCTTCAGTGAGAAGTTACACAGAGAGGTAATACGACGCCAATGTCTCCGTTTCCCTTGCTTGCCACTAGCTCCAGCCACTTGTGCCATGGCTGATTTTTTCCAGCTTCCAACTGGCACCCAGTTCCGACCTCTCTCTGCAGTTTGCGTCAGTAAATCTGATGGGGCAAGGGAGGGCTGGGGGGAAATCCACGTAGGAGGTGCACAGGAGTATCCCTTCCCTGTAAGCAATGCCATGAGATTGCAATAAGTGGGTTTCCTGTTGCAGGCTGGGAAAGTGGAAAAGACAGTTGGGGTCTCTAGGCTGTACAGTAAGTCTGTTAATAAACAATGTGTAAAGTAAGCTCATCAAGAACCAAACCAAACCTGCCGGGGCTCTGTGATGCTTCTCAGTCGCTTTAGCTGGTCAGAGAGGCTCGGGGGAGAGAGATTCTCTGTGTTTGAGACTTTCTGATTTTTTTTTTCCCCCCTCCAAATTGCTTTGAGACTAGACAGTGGGATCATCCCTTCAAAAGGGTGTCTCAGGAATTATGTACTGTGATTGGTGTTTGAAACCAAGGATCAGTCAGGAGCTGCTTAATTCTTAGCAGCAGCTAATCACCTTCCAGAGAATTTTTTTAATTTGAAATCAGCCAAATTAAATTTGAGGATTGAATGGGGCTATTACGTTGTGCACTGTGGTTATCCTCTTAAAGGCTTAGCACGGGGGATGCGCAGGCCAATTAAGTCAAGCAGCGTGTGGCACAGTCATACTGCCACACTGGTCAGACCAATGGTCCGTCTATCCTGGCAGTGGCCAGTATCAGAGCTTCAGGGGGAGTGTACAAAACAGGGTGATTTTGGAGAGATCCACCCTGTCTTCCCCTCCTGGCTTCTGGCAGTCAGACGTTTAGGGTCGCCTTGAGCATGAGCTTACATCCCTTCGGTAATAGCCTTTGGTAGACCCGTCCTCCACAAACTTAATCTAGTTCTGGTTTTGAATCCAGCATCACCAGGGTACATTTAGCCCAGCTCTGATGTCCTGCGGCTGTTCCTGTTCCTATGTGGTGTGTGCATGCTATGGTGCTTCCTATGAGCTTGATTCAAATTAAATGCTTTTCTAGAAGTTACTAAAGTTAGACACCTTTAAATCACTTGGATGCAAGTTATCTGCAGGTCCAGATAACTTGCATTAAAGAGTTTTAAAAGAGCTGGCTGAGGAGCCTGCTGGATAATTAGTGTTGATTTTCAATAAGTCTTGGAGCATTGGGGAAGTTCCAGAAGACTGGAAGAAAGCTAATGTTGTGCCAGTTTTTAAAAAGGGTAAAGGGGATGACCTGGGTAATTATAGGCCTGCTAGCCTGACACTGATCCCAGGCAAGAGAAGGGAGTGGCTGATACAGGACTCTATTAATAAAGAATTAAAGGGGGGGGAGTGTAATGTGATTAATGCAAATGTGGGTTTATGGAAAATAGATCCTGTCAAACTGACTAGATACCTTTTTAAAAAAATCAGATTACAAATGATAAAGGTAATGGTTTTGATGTAATATCCTTTTGCCTTCTGAAGGCGTTTGACTTGATACCACATGACATATTGATTTAATTCCCCCACTCCCGAACGATATAAAATTAACCTGGGACGCATTAAGTGGATTAAAAACTGGCTAACTGATAGGTCTCAAAATGCAACTGTAAATAGGGAATCACCGTCAGGCAGGACTGTTTCCAGTGGGGTCTCTCAGAGATCGGCTCTTGTCCTATGCTATTTAACATTTTTATCTATGGTTTGGAAGAAAAACCATAAAATCATCACTGATAAAGTTTGCAGATGACCCAAAAATTGGGAGAGTAGGAAATAATGAAGGGAACAGGTCACTGATTCAGAGCAATCTGGATCGCTTGGTACACTGGGCACAAGCAAACAAGATGTGTTTTATTATGACTAAATGTAAATGAGTACATCTCGGAACAGAGAATGTTGGCTATACTTACATGGTGTGGCATTTTGTCCTGGGAAGCACTGACTCTTAAAAAAATTGGGGATCGTGGTGGATAATCAGCTGAACATGAGTTCCCAGAGCAACGCTGTGGACTAAAGAGCTAATGCCATGCTGTGAGAGACTGACAGTCCAACCAAGCGAAGAAGACATCTTCCTTAAAAGGAAAAGTCTTTGCTCTGGTCACTGTTCCCAAGGGGGCTTTTAAATACCATTTGTCGCTGAACTCTTCCTGAAGCAGTGTGGCCCATAATTCATAATGGGGACATGTCAGCAGCTCGTAGCTCCGCTTTGCGCACACTTCCCTTCCAAGTCTGTCTCGTTAGCACATGTCTAATGAGGAGGAGGAAAACGAAAATGGGCAAATCAGTCTAGTTTGTATCTGCTCAATGAGGAGTCACAGATGGAAGGGGAGAGATGACACACGGTATCTGTGAAAATCAGTCTGACCTTTATCCATGCCACTGCTGTATGCGTGTGTCTCTCTCTCCCCCCGCCCCCGCCCCCTTCGCTTTTGTTCTGTTTCATTTAAATTCATGTTCTCAGGGTTTTTGATACATAAAAGAGAACAGAAATGTCTGAGCAGCTGTCTGGACGTACAAGGTGTTTAAAAGTCCCAAGCGCCTTTGTGTTTAGCTTCCTACGGGTGAAATTCACCCCTGTGCAAAGGCTCTTCACAAGATGAGCTGGAGGGCTTGTCTAAACAAACAAGTTGCACTAGCTGAATTTAGCGTGACTTTTCGCTTTTTTTAAATGACTTAGTTAAGCTGATGTAAACCCCTGTGTGGACATTTATATTGTTTTAAACGTGGATTTACATTGGTTCAACTGACGCCTGTACATAAGCCAGATTTCAAACCAATGAACGCCAAAACAAAGTTGCACCAGTTTAATTACATTGGTTTAAAGTAACACTTTAGTTAAACCACCTAACTTTCAGCGTAGACCATGTCTTGGTCATTCCATATAGGTGTCCAGATCATGCCACAAGCATCACTGCTCCTGATAACCTTTCCTGACAGTCTGTCTACTGAAGGGGCTATGGAGATGTGTAGACTGAGGTTTGGCTGTCCCAGTTCCCCTTGAAATGAAAGGGGAAACTGGAATCAGACATGCAAAAAACCCCTATGAGACTCTGGGAACCTGGGGTATAATGTCCTCCTAGTCTTCATCTTAACCATTTCCTCTGTGCAAAGAACTGGAAGGTTCAGAAAACCTTGCCCAAAATTTTTTAAACCCAAGGGCCTAAAGTTAGGTTCCTACATATCCATGCCCCAACTTTCAAATATGCCCAGCAACTGCAGCTGTCCTTGACATCCGTTGGATTTTACACTGTTGCCAGCCCTTGTGAGAGTTGAAGGGTTTTCTTAAAGCTGCAGTTCCTGCAGCCTGGGGATTATGGGAGAATCTTACTCTTCGGGGTTTTTCAGAATGAAAGCCACGCCTCTAGCACTTGTGTTTCTGGAAAAAGCTGGAAAATGTGACTTCTAATGGCTGCTACGGCAGAAGGGGATAAAACCGTCCCAACAAATAATCCCAAACTTTTTCTCATCATTCCCTTATTCAAAACTAGTCTGGTGCCTTCGTTGTTTTGGGGCACTGACTCATGGCTTTTGAACACGTGAATTTGTGAGTGCTTTCCATTGTAGAAGAATTGGGCCACTTCTGTGTAAAGGCCTAAGTGTGGATTCAGGAAGAACTTCACTGCTTAGGTACCCAGGTTTGAAAATGTTTGCCCTTATGTATCTGTGCATGGCATGGGCAGGATGCAAAAGCAAAGGGGTTGGTTAGGGATGGAGTTTTACAGTGTACCATTGATGTATTTCTCTCTTTTTGTGTGTGTGCCTGGTTTAATGTAATAGAAGGGAGGTTGGAGTTGTCCTCTAACTCCATTTAAACACTTCTATCTCTGCTTGTACATGGCTTGCATACAAATTCCCTCCTCTATGCCTGATAATCAGTCATTTTGTGATGAATGTCCAAATAGATCCATCATTTTTGCGCTGCTCCCTCTCGGGAGACTTTCCCTTTCTTTCTTTATCAGTTTCTGTTCCCTTCAGGATATGTTCTTGGTTTTCTTTTCCCCTCCAAGCCCAGCAGTTCCCAGGCGATAGCAGCAAAAGGCCACTCGAGCCCCGGAAGCACCAGGAAATAATTAGATTGGGTACACGAGAAGGGTCTTGTGTAGAGGAATGGCTGTTCATTCATGCCATTTGCCACTCTCTAATTGGGGCGTAGCTGCCAGTGACAGCTCTCATCTCCTGTCACTGACAGAATGAGACCTTCTGGCTATGAAACAGAGTAAGCCTATTCCTTGGGACAGAAGGGTTTCCCTTGACGTGGTGCTTCAGTAAGGAAGGATTCAACCTCTTTCCTTCTAGGCCAGCCTTAATGCTGTGTCATGCCACCCAATAGAATAACTTGGGTCTCTCTCATCCAGGAGCTGAAAGAAACAGCACACTTGGAATCAGATTGGTCCTGGGGAGAGACAGGGGACTGCCGCTAAAGCGTTCCGTAGGCCTGGTAGGACTTATGTCCTGCTTCAGCCCTCTGGGCTGGTCCCACTTCCCAGGCATGAATTTCAAACTCAGGTGCCCCTGAGTCACAAGTGTCCCGCACTCCTGCTGCTGGCTTACAGTGCACAATGAGCTGTGGGTTTTGGGGGGTGAGAGCACGGCTATATCCTATGCATGAATGTGAGGGGCCGCACGGCCGTTCTAGGGTGTTGTGCTGATCACCAACACGCAAGCTTCCCCCTCCTAGGTGAAAGAGAAACTTTAGCACAGGGTTACAAAGATGCAAAGGAAGTCTTGTGGCCTTGGGAGATCTGGGGTCAATTCCTAGTTCTCCCCGCGTACGTTTGCCCTGCATTGTAAACTGGGTCTGAGAGAGCCAGGCTTGTTTCCAAGTCCACACTCGAGTATCCACATTGCATTGTAAACCTGGGTTTGCAATGACTGGACCTGGATCTCCTATTGCATCCATACTGCTCTTATGCAGACCTTTGGACTCGCATCTGTGGCTTTAGTTGGGTCCACACTGCAAAATTACAGGGTTTGGACCCGAGTCACAGTGGGATTCATGTTCTGACCTCCCCACCCCACTTCGCAAGGTCCTAGGACCCAGGTCCTGAGTGTTTGCTCACCTGAGTCAGACTGATTTGTGTGTGGACAGAAGGGGAGCTTGGGCTCAAAGCACAGTGTAGATGTATCCTCTGTGATCTGGGGCAAGTCACTTCCCTGTGTTTAACTAAGTTCTCCAGCTGTGAAATGGGGATAACGAGTTGGGAGTATCGAGAACTAACTCACTAATGTGCACAGGCTGATCAGCTCTTGGAGTGATGGGGGCAGATATTATCCCAGTAGCACCTGGAGGCCTCCGCTGTGATCAGGGCCCCATCTTGCTGCAGGCTGCACAGACGTACAGCAAGAGAGAGTCCTGGCCGCAAAGAGCTTATGGGATGGTTGCTCTCCTGGCTGAAACACTGACTGAACTGGCTGCAGCTTGGACTAAAGGGCCAGGACTCCCTAACTGGGGCTGGAACAGTCTCGTCTCCTCTGCAGATCTGGCACAGAAGGAAATACACTGGGGTATCTGTCTGTCTGTGAGTGTGCCAATCAACAACCCATGCAGAGCAGGAGAATGGAAGGTTTATTATCCTGAGCCCTGGAGTGACTCTTTCAAGGTCACAAAGGGAATCTGGGAACTGAGCCCGGATTCCTTGTGTCCCAGTCCTAATGCGTAACTCACCCCCAACCTGGCAGAGAGAAATATGTAGGTAAGGACACTAGACACAAAGTGGGTGACTGCATGACAGAAGTAGCTAGGAGTCTGTGGAAATGCAGCTATGCAATAGCTGGGTTTTCTGTACCGTATCACAAGAGGTAGTCATAGCAATATCACATGCCCTGGGATGCCCACCACACTCTGCCTGTCCATCCCATGGTGCCGCGAGCTGATCGATGCACTGCTGTTTGTTCCGAGGAAGGCTCGCGTGGACACAGTCGATCAGTCACAGCCTCAAACAGCCCAGACAGGGGTTGCAAAAGCTTTTTGAAAAGACTTTAAAAACTCCATTCCCCAAGGACAGTCTGCTGGGTCCTAAAAGACAGAGGAAGTCTTGGGGCTTATTGTGTTGAAATCAATGCGGGTTAAGCACCTGTCCTGCATAGGGAATTTTGAATGATCCACTAGTTGTCTATAGGTACCTGAATGCCTTTGAAAATCTGTCCCCTGGCGTAGAGACACCGTTAGCATCTGCGGAAGGAGGCAACATACGCTAGCAGATGGAGCTCAGGTCTGGGGATCAAGAGACCCAGATTCTATTCCAAGCTCTGCCACCGATCTTGGATCTCTCCCATCCTTCGTCTTGTCTCTATCAGCTGTGCGGCCTCCTGCACAATGGAGCACGGGTCTCAGGAGGAGATTCTAGGTGCTAACTGTCATGCAAATATTAAATAATAGCTTCCCTTCAGTTTAGCTGCACTGCTTTGAATATCATGAAACCATCCAAATGATACTCCCTTGTAAAAGAGGACAGATTGGAGCTAGGGCACGATTTTGTTGGAAGGAAATGCCATGGCGGGATCTGAACGAGTCATTAGTCTAAGTGACACTCCCACGTAAAAAGTGCCTTCAAACTACCATAAACTTTATGGGTGGGATCATCAAAAACACTCAGTACTGCTCTAAGTAGTATTAGGAATACACAGTAGCACCTGGAAAGGAGGACTTGTGGCACCTTAGAGACTAACCAACTAACCAGTATGCATCCGATGAAGTGAGCTGTAGCTCACGAAAGCTCGTGCTCAAATAAATGGGTTAGTCTCTAAGGTGCCACAAATCCTCCTTGACTTTTTGCGGATACAGACTAACACGGCTGTTACTACAGGTGCTACTGTTTCAGAGTAACTTGCATACAGGCCCTATTATACTAAAGTCCCAGCCCTGATGAGCTTGCGGTCTAATTAGACTTGCAGCTGATGGGAAGGGGGACAGGGTTAGGCACCAAACACCCACTGAAAGGTCAAAGTTCCCACTGACTTCAGCGGGAGCAAAATTAGGCCACTGCTGAGCACTACTGACGATTCCATCCAACCCTTTCAAACCCCTCCTTGCCTTCTCCAAGGCCAGGTCTACTCCAGAAAGGTTTGCCGAGAGAATGATGCCAATAGATCTATACCAGCAAGCCCTCTTGCTGGTAGTTTGTACCAGTTCCCCAGGCAAAATAAGCTAGGCTGGCCAAAGCGCTCTCTTGCTGGTATAACTGTGGGCTTATATGAAAATGCTGGGGGTGGGGGAGGAACAAAATAAAAGATATTGGACCCCTAAGTGACACTGCTGTACTGGCTAGAGTTTGGAGGGTTGTAGACCTTGTCTAATAAACACTCTCCACCGTTGCTGATTACTCTTCTCAGCATTGGTGAAGAGGTGAGGAAGAGGTCAGGAAGTACGTTTGTCAGTAAACTTCAATGTTTATTCATCTGGAACAAGGAAACACTAATTTAACCCCCGCCCCGCAAAAAAAAAAAGTTTGAAGGACATCAGAAAGGAAAATAAGCACCAGTTCTTCTGTTTCCATAAAGCCCTTGCAAGAGGCAAGGGATAAAGCTGGTTTTTGAAACCCCGAGAACTCAAAACCTTATGGCTAAAATAATCTTCAAAGCAAATCTGCAGTGACCAAGCCATCAGTCTCTTTAATAGTTTGCAATTTTAAGCCGTTTTCCCCCCAAGACTTTAAAACTATTCCAGTCCCTACAGAGAGTTGCTCCCATCGATGTTCAAAGCCAGATTTGCTTAAACTTAGAAGAACCCACGTTACCACATCTCAGTGCTTCTTAAACAAGACCACTTGTGAGTTCTAAAATATGTAACCTGAGTTGCTGTTCCCAGCTGTGTTTCAATGTCCTCTTCTGAGCAAAGCTAAAAAACAAGATGTCGTTCACGCAGAGCTGCAGAGGGGCTGTATTTCACCCAGGTGTAGGGGACCAGCACGAACTTACACGCCATTTAAGACCCACTGGAATCAGAAAGCTAAACTTTCAAAAAAGCTCAGCGGCAGATTGTCAAGTGCTCAGCACCCAATTGCCAATTTTGCCCATCCTAGGCCCTGTGGAATTTAAGAGGTGCCCACATGCTTTGTGCTAGCTCCCATCTAAAGCTGCCACGAACTTCTATTTGCTGGTCAGAATGTGGGGAGATTAACACCAGGGCCTCTGACAGTTTTATGTTTGGTGCCAGGGCTGTTTTTTCTTTTTTAGTGCTGAGACTCTAGCCTGGTCTTTCAAATTGATTGTGAGGCACCTGGGTGTGGCCTCCATCGTAGAACACACCAGTTTTAATGCACAGGTACGAGAAGCAAGTGAACTCAATCGGGGGGTGTGGGGGGGGCTGATGCCTCCAGAAAAGCTGGCAGCTAGTCCTGAAGGGAACTGAGAAAGTAAACAATGCAAACGTGATTTGATCTTAATATTGCATCTTGGCTTTTCTCCCCTCATACAGATCTGTATGTGCATTGCCTAGGGTCCCCTTGCAGTACTTTTGATTCTGGGGGAGAGGGGGGGAAAAAGAACAACCTCTACAGATTTGTAGAATATATCGCTCAGACCTAAATAGGTCATGTACGACTTGGCTAGAAATTTCCAATTCAGGGAATTATGCCCATGTACAGAGCCCGCTCACCTCTGCCGAAATGGCATTCTTAAATGAGTATTTCTGTTCCTTGCAGCTGGGCCGGGAGACAGAAGTGATTTGATTCCCCTGAAATGTTAATTTCACAGCATGGCACCTGCACAGTTTATAACGCAGAACACTAATAACAGTGATGAAACCTGGGCTGAAATTCTGAGCCTTGGAAGTCCTGCCAATAAACCAGAGTCTGAAGCACAAAAGCTTCCTTTCTTTCTTTCTTCCTTCTTTCTTTTCTTTTTTTAATTTCTCAAAATTATTTTTGCTTTGTAGATAATTGCATTCTGCTGTCCTCAATTCCTCTGGCAGTTTGGATAGGACACGCTGAATTCTTTGTTGCTTCCTGTCCGAAGGTCTCCACCCACCCCAGAAATGCAGCCCCCTCTGATCTTTGCATATAATAGATGCATATGTTCCAAGGCGAGGAGGGATCATGATGATCCTCCAGTCTGACCTCCTGTATAACCTAGAGAATTTCACCCAGTGATTTCTGTATCCAGCCCAACAACTACTGGTTGAACTGCAAGTTTCTCTGGCATTTCCTGGAGCGCTATTGCAGCAGAGCGCCTGGTTCCACAATCACTGTCCTCTCTGCGTGTTTCCCCTGGCGTTAGCCTCCCACTGTTGAGGTTCGGCTAATGTTGGGTTCCTCCCAGCAAGGGTGCTAAGCACCCTCTAGCCCTGATCCAGCCAAGCACCTCAGCACACACTGTACTCCAAGCACATGCCTATGTGCTGTTCAGTAGCCAGCCCCCGGGGCTAGGGGCCTCAGTGCTTCCACACTACAGAGCTTCTGCTTCAGTACTTTCCACCTGGCACAGAGACTGGCCCTACAGGCAAATCCCAGTTTAGACCACCTGTAAGTTTGCCTGGGACTGGTCCCATTTGGGTCCTGCTCCAAAGCCCTTGAAGTCAAAGGAAAGGCTCCTGCTGATTTCAATGGGTCAGGTGCTTGGCACAAGAGCTGGGTAAATAATGGAGTATTTGGCTCATTGGCAGCTGTGAAAAAATGGGAAGAAGCTTTTGTTTGGAATTGAACAAGATGTTTCAATTTTGAGTTTTTAAAAAAAAATCCTAGTACTGTAAACTGCAAAACAAAAAGTCCTTTCAAATCCAAACACTTTGGAAATGTCAAAATGAAATGTTTGGGGGCTTTTTGTGTTTTTACTGAAGCAATTCAGTGAAATCTACATGAATTAGAGAAGTGTTTTAGTGTCACTGAATCTGCTATGGGGTGGGGGGGAAATGTTTCAGTCAAAAAAATGTTTTGCCCCGCTCTGCTTAGCACGGTGGCGGGCGCAATCCCGGGAGTGCGGCATTATGGCCACATCTGCACGCTGCAAACCGAAGGGCAGGCTACATGCGCCTGTTTGCCAGCTCCATGCCATGCAATTAACCCATGATCTGCTGAAGTTGGTAAGGATGCCGTTACTCAGGGTACGGCAACGCTGTAACCAAGGGGTGTGATTGCAGCTCGTGTGAACTTATTTGAGCTAGCTTTAGTCTAGTTAGTACGGGTGTGACTGGAGCTCATTCAGACCTAGTGTAGACGTACCCTCGGCAGGGACTGACTCAATGGTGGTTTATGCCCTGTGAGCTCCTGCTTTGCTTCCTCTGTTCTCAGTTTGTGTCCCTTTGTGATACGGCTGTAGAGTCCAGAGCTCAGCGCCAGATGGATCCTCTCCGCATCCGAGGGCCCTGGGAGTCAATCTTTCATCACAATCGTGTAC
The DNA here is from genome assembly GCF_965140285.1 of Lepidochelys kempii. NCBI lineage: Eukaryota > Metazoa > Chordata > Testudines > Cheloniidae > Lepidochelys > Lepidochelys kempii. The sequence continues at coordinate 668,657 of NC_136402.1, read as the reverse complement.
CTGGCATGGGCCTGGGGAGGAGAAAAATGGGCTCATTAAACGCGACCAGGCATGGCTGCACTTGGGAGGTGCACAGGTTTGTGGCTGGCCTATTAGGTCTAATGCCGTTGGTGCAGATGATGCTTCCATTGCTTCGTGTGCTGCTGGAGGGCGATGCACTGACCCTACGGGGTCCGGGGGGCGGGGTAACAGGCTGGAGAAGGCAGGGGAGTCTTTTATCTGAACTCTGGCTGCATGGCAAGGTATGTGGTTACTTTAGAAAAGACACAGCCGTGCCAGGGGGTGCCTTGCAAGATGCACGGCTTCTGGCCACCACTTCTTTCTGCTACCACCTCTCCGGTTCTTAGCTTAAAGCCCAGCAGAAAGGCTGCTGGCAGTACGTCGGAGCACCTGAGAGGCCAGGAAAGGGCAGTCGTCTTGTGAAGGCTGCGCCTAGCGGGAGCTCTCCCAGAGTGGCGGCATCGTGGGAACATCTGCCTCTTCATGCCCTTAATTCTGCTTCGTGGGAAAAACATGGGGATTGGAAGAGAAGGCAACTTGCTGCCGCTCGGAACAAGCAGCAAGTTCAGGCCAGGGTAAACAAGCTTCACATCTCGGCGCTCCAGTTAAGCCTGGATAAACAAGCTTTGGAGCTGAAATCTGAGGCTGACCTTGAGCTCCATGAAACCCAAAGGAACGGGCTGAACTTTAGAAGCAAATTCTTCCCGGCTGGGAGGGATGAGAGGAAGGAACCTCATTAGGTTCCCTGGGTCTCTGGCTACAGAGAGTATCCAACACTCCAGGTCCGCGCATTAAAACAGTTAATCCATTTTTATTCCCCCCCCCCGCAGCAGACACCATAATACCATGTGTCTGCTACAAAGGGGATTATCCACTCCACAATGTGTTCCAATTATCGGCAGGCTTGTCAAAGCAGAGCCAGCGGCAGGGAGAATAATGCTCAGACGTTAGCGAAAGGGGGAGCGGGAGGCTGAATCTGAATCGCCTCCAAACCGCCGTGCCAGCGTCCTGTGTCGGTGCTTCTCTTGCCCTGGCTGGGAAGTTGTCTGGTTAGAGCTATTGAAAGGGCAGGTGGGGGCAGCCTCTGAATGATCACCACGGGGCAGGCTCCTGTTGCAGTGTTCTCTGGCCACCACGGGCCGGCAAGGTGCAGGCCGTGGACTCCAGCTTGCAGCATCAGGCCAGTGCCTTTTGTTTGTTCATTCGCCCTTCCAATAAAAAGGATGCACTTCAGACTTTGCTCCAGTGTCCCTCCTGCACGCACATTTAGAAATAGGCTCCTTCAGGCTCTATCGCCCCCCTTCCCCCAAGGATTGACCTCCGTCGTAGACCAGCCGTCGAAACTGCCTGTCTGAGTACTAGGGTTTAGGGGTGGCGGTGCCCGGCGTGTGTGCGGAGCTTTCTGAATCCTTGAGAAGGGTGTTACCTGCTTCACGCAACTTGTAGGCTGAAGAGAGAAGTAAACAGAGCTCAGGACTCCGGGGATGCTGGGAATCCAGGCTCCTGGGTTCTGCTCTCCACTCTGGGAGAGGAGTGGGGTCTGAATGACTGAAGAAGTTGAGGATGGGGGGGAGGAACTGGGCATCTTTTCAGTGCTTAATTTGTAATGGAAGAAGTACTGGGGCTCAAGCAAGTAGGTGCCGGGGCTCAAGCAAGTTTTTATTTTCATAACTGATGTGGCTGGTCCAGAGGTGCCGGGGTTCTGAACTGCTAGCCAGAGGTGCCGGGGCTCAACCCCGGGCCTGGCAAGCTCTGGAACAAATTAAGCACCGCCTCTGTTCCTAGCTCTGGGAGGGATGTGTGTTCTTCTGATTTGATCGACGATTGCAGGAAGGCTAACCAGGCCCAGGGATTTGGGTGGATGTAGAACCGCAGCAATCGCTATGTGGAACTCCCTGGTCTCTGCTGAGCAGGAGCCCGAGCGAAGGTCGGGTCTACACCAGTAACTTGCTGGCACGGCCATGTCGTTGAGGCGGGTGCCTCCCTCCCCCAGAATATTTTACACTGGCAGAAGCCCCAGTGCAAACACAGTTATACCATCAAGAAAGTGCTTTTGCCAGGGTAGCTTATTTTTTCCAGGGAATTGGTATAAACTGTGTCTCCACTAGGAGGGTTTGCTGGTATAATTAGCCCAGCCCAGCTACGCTGGCATGCCTCTTCTATTGGAGACCTGGTCTAAGATGACCGTTGTTGTCTTTTCTGGTCTTGAAACCTATGAACTTCTGTCCTCTACTTGTTCCATGTCTCCTAGGTGAAGAGTTTTAGAGCACGTGCTTGCTTCTTGGAGGATTTGAATTTGTAGCTAAAAAGTTTTGCTATAGTTCTGAGCAGAAACATCCTCATTCAAGCCGTCCTCGGTTTAAATGGCGCCCATGGTGCCGTGGAGCTGGGCCCGTGCTCAGAAGGGGCCCTGGCCTGCTCCATTTGCACTATGCCCCGAGACCCTGCCAGTCCACTGGCCACCACTTGCTTCTCTCGGCCTGATCGCCAGCCGGCCATGGGCTCCTCTTCACCCCCTGGCCCCACCTGCCGGGTCCTCTCTGCCCCCTGGCCGGACCCCAGGGCACCTCCGGCTCTGGGCAGACCCTGCTTCCCACCACATGTGGGGCCCTGCCTGTCTCCCCGGAGCCGAGCCGCCTGGGACTGGTGCAGAAGCCTGGCCGGTCTCAGCCGGTTGGGGGGGGAAATTGTGGGTGGCTTGGCTGGGGCCCCCCCAGGCAAGTGGGTCCTGAGGGAGCCTGGCCGAGGCAGGTCCTGGCCTGGCTGATTGCACCACTCCCAAGGGGCCGGAGCAATTCCCCACCCCGGGACCAGCCCTGGCTGCGTTGCCAGCTCAGCCCAACAGACACAGTCACCTCCCAGCAGGGGCAACAGTGGGGGGGGTCAAACCTGAAGCCCTGCAGCCAGCGTCCAAAGCCCCAGGGCCGTGGGATGGGGACGGAGCCTGCTGTCCTGCCACCCCAGGGGTGATGCCCAAAGCCGGAGCTTCACCACCCCTGGGAAGGTGGGGAGCTCACCAGCTGCTTGCTCCTCCAGCATTGTCCCCAGCTGTCTCCAGAGGGGGGCAGGGTCCAACCCCTGCCTGCAGCCCCAGCAGCCAACACCAAGGCGGTGCATCCAGGAGCTACAGGGAGGGGAAAGGCTGCTGCTTTGCCTTCCCAGCCTCATCACAGCAAGTCCGTGGAGGGCTCTGAAAACAGGTACATCTAGATTGGGGGGCCTTGCCTACACAGGGAAAGGTGCACTGGTTTAGCTTAAATTTGGCTTTTAAATTGGCTTTGTCACACAAGGACAAACCTCCGTGTGGACGATGTGAGATAGGTTTAGCTTAAGCATTTTCCCAGTCGCACCTGAGATTAAACTGATGCCACCTCCCTGTGCAGCTGAGGCCTCCGCTAAAAGGCAAGTGCTGAGATTGCTTTCCCAGCACCTTCTCCCGGGGACATTGCAAACATGTACTGTAGCCTGTCAGGTGATGAGCCTCACACCTTTTTATCCTAGTCATGACAAACCCAGGGAGGGCAATTTTGAAGAGGAAGCTGAAATAAATGGGGATCCAATGGGACTGTTTGGGGAATGGCGATGGATGGGTTCAGCCTTCGTTTGCAAAATCTCTGCAGTAATTAGCACATAAAGCAACACCTTCCTCTGTCCACCCCGAGCAAAAGGGGGTTTGCTCCCCATAAGCTGAGGCAGAGAGGAAAGTTCCTGAACTGCTCATAGCAAACATTTAGCACATTTCCAGCCGCTGCGTCTTTATCTCATTTTCTTCTTTCTGTTTTTATTTGTTGAGGCCTCACTAAGCCCATTAGCCTCTAATAAAAACCAATTTCATGTTTAGGAACAATTAAAGTGCAGTCATTTGAAAGGTCAAGTAGGATGGGACACTGTGCCTGGCACATATTAAAAATGAGTTAATTGCAGGTATAAGGGCAGACTTTTCCCAGGCAGTGGGGCTCTCTGGGGTGCTGTTCCACTCAGAGTGAACAAACACTGTTACGTTTTGCTTCTCCCTTGGTGCATATGTGAACGCTGGGAGAATGCTGAGGTCCTGAGCGCTGATTTATCGGCAGGAATCCATCCCCCTAAGAATGGTATTAAAATGATAAATGGATTCCGAGCTGGCAGAGAGACCCACACCAAGGAAGCAGCTTACAGCAAGGCAGAATTCTCTCTCTAGGCTGACCTTTAGGTTGCAGGGGCTTGCAGTGTATGCAGGTTACAATTAAAGCAGTGGCCCAGTGACGGCTGGGAAAGTTGGGTAAGCATAAAGCTGAAACAACCAAACAGCAGGAGACGGAGGGACTTTATTATAATAGCAAGTGAAAGGTGTGGAATTTTGTCTCTGGATACAGTGCGCATCAGAATATCAATTAGAAGAGAGGATGCACTTCCAGCTAAGCTCTGGCGATCCAGTTTTTATTCTAATAATGAATTGGAATTGGAGAGAGTTAGTTTTTAAATACTGCCAAGGATTTAGTCCTGATTTACTCCTGAGCCCGGGGAGATGGCGTGAGAGATGAGTGTGATTGCAAGGGATAGCGTGTGGGGACCTGACTGAGAACCACCCAGCCCTTTCCTTCTCGAGAATGCTCAGTGAGTCATCTGAGATTCATAGATTATAAAGATAGAAGGAACCATGATGGTGAGCTTGTCTGACCTCCTGCTTCACACAGGCTATAGGATGTCCCAGAATTAATTCCTATTTCAACTAGAGCAGATATTTTAAAAAACATCCAGTCTTGATTTGAAAATTGCCAGCGATAGAGAATCCACCAGGGCCCTTGGTAAGTTGTTCCAACAGTTTCTGCTTCGATTTGGTCAAGGGGTTCCCAAGATACAATCCCCACAAAACAACCCACCTCTAGAATAAAATAAGTGGCCCACACAGGGCTCAGACCTTGACCTTGAGGCTCAGAGGAGTTTGGTTAACCCCTTCTTGCCTTTCATGTTTGTGCTGGCTCTCCTTCCTTCCTTTTGGCTGCACCCGGGAGCACAACTCTTTATGAGAGACTTAGGAACATAGACCACTGGACGGCAAGGGACTTCCTGGGTCATTGAGTCTTGTTCCCAGGTAGCACGGTGGGCTGCATCCTGAGGGCCACCTCGTGGCTAAAGAGGTTGCTCTGCCGGCCTCTGCCTCTGCTTTCCCCTTTTTCAGGGCTCCCCAAACTCACTCAAGACAGTCCAAAGAAAATGAAAACATTTCCCCACCTGGGGTCCACTTTATTCAGTCCTCTAGCCATCCAGCACAGCGTCTCCCCCCCTTAGTTGGGGTGGGCTGTGGGGGTTCCCGGCCCTTTTTCCCTGGCACAGTTCAGTGGGGCGTCGTTCATCGTCTCTGCAAGAGCTGCTTCAGGCTAGCTACGCCACCTCTGGCTCTTGTTTCCTGAGCCTTCCCCACTACCTGCAGCCCCCTGCTGCTCTTTGCCGGGTTTCAGCTCCTCTCACACAGGCCTGCCTCTCTGAGCAATCAGGGCTGGCTAGCCCAGGGCCTCCAGCCATCAAAGAGCAAGCCCCTCTGGTCCGCCCCTGCCATCGGGGACAACCCCATCCTCTGAGCACATTCGCAAACTCCTCACGCTCCATCTTACAACTAGTTAAATTGTTTGCCCCCCACTGTGCTGACTGGGGAGCTGAATCTAAACCTTGCTCTGATGGTCGGAGCCTTCCTCTAATGCCCACACTAAATTTATTCACAGCTGGTTCATCCCCATTTGTGATTGTGCCCGTGCTATCATTTAGCTTCAGGAGCTCTTCCTCCCTCTCTGGGGTTTATCTCCCCCCTACCCGATGTATTTATAGAACATAAGCGTGTCCCCGCTCAGCGTTCTCCTGACCCCCCTAGAACGAGGGAGCTCAGTCTCCTTAACGTAGGAGCAGAGCAGGTCGAGAGGCTGCTTGATCGTGGCCTCTCCGTGTCTCCACAGGGAGGTGACCTCTCCTGTCAGGGTCTTCTAAGGAGCAAACTGAAGCAGCAGGAGATAGAAAAATGTACCTTGGAAATTAGATACTTCTCGTTAGCAGTCAGGAAGAGCTGTAGCAGCTTTGCAAGGGAACTAGCAAACATCACCTGGAGCCTTTGGATCCAGGCTGGGCATCTGTTTCCAAAAGCTCTGCTTAAGTTGAAACACCAGCTGCTGGGCTCAGGGGTGTGATTTACCTTGTAGGGGAGCCTAGTCCCCACCAGTGGGCGGGATTCTCTGGCCGGTGTGAGGCAAGAGGTCATATCAAATTGTCCCTTCTGGCCTTAAAACATATGAAATACTAAAACGCCATGGGTGCGCAAGAGAGAGAGGGGTGATACTTCTGTTGTTTCTGATCCAGTTACATCTAAAATACTCTACAGATCTCTCTCAAATTCTTTTCCTCCTTTTAGAAACACCACAAATACCTATCTCTTGTATGGTGTTTTTCATAAGTTGATCTCAAAGGGCTTTACAAAGGAGGTCAGTACGATTTACAATACCTTGCGCCAACCACTAGCACCCCCTCCCTCCCGCAGCTGAGACTAAAACCCCCTCCTGATGCCTAGCTCCCCATGCTCTAACCACTGGATGCATTTCCATGGAGACCAGCCCATTTAGGAACGTAAGAACAATGATGGTGGATCAGACCAATGGTCCACCCAGCCTGGCATCTTGTCTCTGACAGGGGCCGGTGCCAGAACTTCAGGGGCATTGAACAGAACAGAGCAGTTTTGGAGAGATCCACCCCTGGCTTCCACCCCCAACTTCTGGCAGTCAGAAGTGTAGGGTTACCTAGAGCATCAGGTTGCATCCTTAACCATCTTGGGTAATGGCCACTGATAGACTCTGTCCTCTAGTTCTTTTTTTGAATCCAGTTCTACTTTTGGCCTTCACAACATCCCCTGGCAATGAGTTCCACCAGTGAATTGTGCATTGTGAAAGAAGTACATTTAGGGGATGACGGTCCAAGACACCACAGGGTAAGTTGGTGTCCAACTTCCAGCAACAATCAAGTAGTTAAAGCTGGGAGCCCAATCCCCTGTGTGCCTTGGCAAATCTCCCCTTAAAGAATCTCTCTCCCGCTGGCTTTTCTTTGTAATCACTCTTGATTCTGAGGGGAACTGGGTCACTTTCTCTCACCTATTCTGTCATCTCAGTGCTTGGTGGCTCATAAGATGTTTCAGAAGCTGTCTGTTGATATGTTTGCGTCTCACTGAAGGAAGAGCTGTCATTAATGTACTGCAGGCAGGAGGCAGCTGGCATTTTGGGGGCAGTTTGTAATGTAAATGGCATGGAAAGTAACTTGACTCTATACCAGATTCGTTGGTGAATGCGTCCGGTAATTCAAACCCATCCCAATTCTCTACACCAACTCAGTGAAATCCAATTGCTCATTCCATTAAATACAGTAGTCCCCCGTTTTGTCTCGTTCTAGGTAGTTTGCTAACGACTGGCTCCATCTGTGCAGGCTTTGGCTTTATATGTATTTTATGAGTGCATTTTATCTGCCTCGTCCCTAAAGACCAAAAGGAGCATTTGTCTTATTTGTGACACGCTTTTGTGAGCGGTATCCCCCAGCAGAATGATCAACGAGGCATTTAATAGGGGAATAATAGGGAGCTGCTTCGAGCACTGACACACGCATAAAATTCGTATTCAGGGTGCAATATACGACTCTGAACTCTCACCGGTTTTCAAGAGCAGAGTCACCTCCATCTGCCGAATGGCTGGAATGAGCTCGAGAAACAACGTGCAATGGAATGCATCCGAGTCAACGTAAAATCAATAAAAGAAAATCCTTCTTTATGCAGCATGTAGCCAGCTCGTGCCGGGGTGTTTGGAAGAGACAGGAGGAAAATTGTGTAACTGATTACAGGCCGTGCTGATGGCAGCTGGAGTGCTGTGTGAAAGGGCTCGTTTCTTCGCAGTATTGAGGTGCCTAAAGCTGCAGATAGGTGCCCCTGTGATTTTTCAAAATGGGAGTTAGGCATCTAGGAGCTTTTGAAAATCCCAGTCATTGGCTACTGGCCTCCTTAGCCACCTGAATACCTTTTAACAATGTGACCGTAAGGAATTACTGTGTAATTCCTTAAGGAATTCCTTACAGGGAAGAGATTGCTGATATCTGAGGGCAAAGGCAGGAGGAGATCCCATGGCCTAGAGGTAGAAGAATCATAGCTGGAAACAAGGTACAAGGAACAGATTCCCTAGGGCTGCGCGGGGTCTCCATCCCCTGGAGTCTTTACGTTAAGGCTATGTTGTCTGGGTGACATGGAGTCTGGGTATTTTCTTAAGGCAACTTGTTTGTTCACACTAGGTACCTATCGCTCCTTGCACAGAGGTGGCTGCAGACCACTTGCATTTGTAAGCAATCCCCTCTCTTAGGGGTCACAGTCCAACAGTGTCCAGAAGAGCTGGCAGTGCCAGGCTTGGGGGGCAGGGGGAGGCCACTGGCAGAGCCAGGGTGGGGGATCGGGGGCTGGCCATGCAAGGCATGGCTTGGGACCCAGCAATGCCTATGAATAGCTAGCAGGTATCAGAACGTCCCAGACATTCCCCAAACAGAGAGACATGGACGGAGGCTCTTGGAGAGCCTCCCACTGGCTCTATCTCATCTCAGGTCTTTCCGTTGCCTGGGCTGTTGCAGCTTTTCCACCTTTCCCCAACTAGCATGGAGCTGGGGCTGACTGTAAGTGAGACCTGCCCAAATATGGTACAAAACCCCACTCCCCTTCTGCAGCACGGGACAGAATGCCGGAGTCCTGGCTCCCTGCTCCCCACACTCTAACCACTAGACCTCACTCCCTTCCCAGGGACGGGACCCAGGAGTCCTGGCTCCCAGTCCCTCCCCCCGCTCTAACCACTAGACCTCACTCCGGTCCCAGAACTGTCGCTGAATCACCATTACATGATCTTGTCTGTCAAGGCTTTTGCTCTGCAACGGATCCTTTAGGGCAGAGTCAGTCTGGGGACCCTTTCCAGCTTGCACAAACACCTGAAGGAAGTCACAGGGATGCTCCGTTCCCCTGAGGCACATCAGCCCTCAAACCAGGCAGAAATAAGAAGGGTAAGCGCTCCACATCCACCCCGAAAGCTCCTCCCCTCCCCCCCCCCAAGTCCCTGCTGGTGCTGCCCTGTGCATCTCTGCAGTGTGAGCATTGATGAGAGACACTGCTGTAGGCATCAAATGGATTTACCCTGGGGTTTGTCTCCACATAAAGCAAACCAGCTTCTCTTTGGTTTGTCTCTGATCAGCCACAGACTGTGATGGGATCCCTGAATATGCCCCCCTCTCCCACCTCCGTTTAAGCATTTCAGTGTTGTGCCAGCCTGGGCCTTTGCTCCTCTCCGCCACCTTGCAATGCAACATAAACCATGATTAGGAAGCTGAGACGAGAACCCAGACCAGTATAAAAGTAAACCGATCAAAAGCCGGCACGGATCCTTGACGGAAGTGGGGATGTGTGAGGAGAAGCCAGAATTTCAGTCCCTGTTGTAGGAACAAAGGGAATCTGTGCGCATGAAAGGAATTATTCATGCTTGAATGGGGGAGGTATTTCTTATGAGGGGACCAGGAGCCAGGACTCCTGGGTTCTAAGCTCTGCTCTGACACTGACCCAAGTTGAGTCACTTGCCCCATCAGTGCCTGATGGGCCTTGGAGCAATGTCTCCTGCGCTGGGTTTGTGAGGGGGGAATAGCCAGAGCACCCGTGGGGCAGGTTAGTGCATTAGGGTAAATTAAATGGCAGAGCTTGCAATAGGATCAGAACCTAGGCAGGTGTCCTGACTCCTGGTTCCCACCCCATTCTAACCCACTAGACCCCCCCCCCCACTCCCCTGCCAGAGCGTCCTGGCTCCCAGCTGCCCTGTTCTAACCACTAGACCCCACGATTCTCCCTTCCTTTATTAAAATATGGCCCCCGAGCTTCAGTGCGAAGCTGAAATAGACTTGTCCATTTCAAACAAACAGTTCTGCATCATCCTGGGTGTTTAACACCTTGTCTTATCATCAAGTTAAGGGGAACTGGAGAGCAAGTTCCCAATTAACACTTGCAGATTTATTTGTGGAGTAGAATGTAATGGCCCATGCTTATGACATTATTTCAGAGCGGGCCCTGGAAGCTCTTGAAGAATCCTGACTAAAACCATGATATACACACGAGCTAGGCTGGCTGCACACACGCACTAAGCTAATGCGAGGCACTAATCTGCTGAGCGCACATTTTAATGATATTAATAAAATAACGTTGACTTAATTAAAGTAAATTATTGCGTAACGATGCTCCCGGGAGGTAGCTGAGGGTTGGGGGATTTTTTTTCTTGGAAGCTGTTCAAATAAGGCCGCCGGATGCTAAATACTTTATTGTTCCACTTCCTGTAGAAAGCAGGGCCTCACCTCTTGGTTTAGTTGGGCAGCTTCTAATCTAGGATCTGCTCCTTATTTTAAATACCTCATTAGAATGGTCACAGCCAAACCCATCAAAACCCCAGCATCCCACCCCTTGCACACTGGAGATCGCTGGAGATTTTTAAGAGCAGGTTAGACAAACACCTTTCAGGGATGGTCTAGCTCATACTTAGTGCCATGAGTGCAGGGGACTGGACTAGACAACCTCTCGAGGCTCCTTCCAGTCCTACAATGCTATGATTCTGTGTTAGCTGTGAGAACTTTGATCAACTAGCTGTTCCGCTCTCACCAACCTCAGACACTGAAAGCCCTGGCGCAGGCCCCTCTAAATCATGAGGTTTTAACAATAATAAATGTGGGGTGGTTCTTATTTCCCCTAATAGCTTTTGAGACTTTAGGATTCACATTAAGCTTTTCTTCCCCTCTAGGGGTGGGCTAGAATTTTGTTTAAAGAAAAAAGGAAGCTGAGGTTCTCTGGTAAATCCCATAACTCCTGGAGCTGGGCCTCGAAGAGAAGCCGCGCAGATCATGAGCGTCAGGAATGTTGCTGCCTCCCATGATTTTATCATGTGTGTCTTGCAGCCCAGCTCTGTGCAAAGGGGAAATTTCACAGTGCAGATAAGAAGAACAGGGAAGGCACAGGCTCTGTTTGCATTGAATACTAGGGATAGGCAAGGAATAGTTCTTCGGGGTGTCAGGATTTATTCTTTTCCCCCCAGCCAGGAAACTTGAGGTCGGGTTCTGTGCCGTCTCGCTTGGGAGGCACAGGCCAGGGGCAGGGGGAAAAGGTGACTTTGCACCATCCAGTTCCTGGTCTGATGGTGTCATTCACCACCCTGTATTATGGGGTTTTCCCCACGTACGCACACAAGTACCTAGAGACTTCCAGGGACTGATTCTCCATTATCCTGCACCTCCTGCAATTGTTGATGCTGGCTCAAAATGCTACCGTGGAGATCTGGTAGCACACTACGCCAGCCGCTTGCTGCTGTAAGCGGCGGGGCCACGGAGAACTCTGAAATGTGCACACCTGAGTACGTGTGGAAGGGGTTGCATCTGCCCTGAACTCAAGGACGCTAATTGCAGTGGCCACGTCACTCCATGCAGCACAAGCTCTTATCACGGCAGAGGCAGGGTTGTAGTGTCCGGATGTGGATTAGATGAAGTGAATAGATGGGGCAATTTCCAAATAGTAGCATGAGAGCCCCTCCCTTTAGTCTCCACCTGCGTGGCAGGTTATCACATGGGCTGGGCTGAGTTAATGCAGCCACAGAGATCTGTCAAGGTCTCTGCCATCCCTAATGCCCATTGCGGGTGTAACAGAGGAGGGGTGGGAGCATGATGGGCTGTGAAACGTGTGCTCAGCGCTGGAGATGTAGGTACCTGGTTAAAGGAGTGCAGACAAACCTGGAGATGGATCTCCCCCAAACACCTGCACGGTGATCCATGCCTATGGGAGCCACCATGCACTCCCACAACCCGCCTCCTATGCAGAGTTTCCCAGGGAATTGAAATTAGAGGCGGTGTTTGAATTTACAGGGGGGAGGGTTGGAAAATGACTAAATTGGCAACCCTGCGTAACTAGTTCACATAAGTGCTGGAGCTAGGGGTGCGGGGTGTGGGGAGGCTGACACACCCCTGGCTTGAAGTGGTTTCCATCCTATACAGGGTTTACGGTTTGGTTCAATGGCTCTCAGCCCCCCTGCCCCCCCATACAAATTGTTCCAGCCCCCCTGCTAGTTGACCTCCGCGATGGAGGAGTTCGGGGAGGGTGTAGGGAAATCCCATGTTACAGGAGACAGAGAAAGAGTATGCCCTGGCCACCCACGCCTGGATATTTAACCCCATAACTGCACAGGACCCTGTGTGCTTTCCATGAGGAGAGTGGCATTAAGAGTGCTGCAGTTGAGAGCTGGCTCTAAAGCTCTGTGGAACCCGAGTTCTGGAATTTGATCAGTTTGCAAATGATGTTTTCAGGTGAATTAACAGCAGCTGATTGGCGCCAGAGAGGTGTCAAATCCAGCTCCCCAATTAGGGTGTCTGCCACGACTATGCAACTCTGCTTCTCCCAGTGCTCCTGTCCCATCTCCCTGTCCCCTCCTTACCACACCAGAGTGCAGGGTGCTGAACAGGGACCACAGTCGTCACCTGCCTCACTGCCATGGCAGCACCTCAGGCATATGCTCCTTGCATCCATCAGGTGGAGTTGGATTTGGCCTCTTAAATGGGGACCAGAAACCAAGCCCCCCTGCTGCTGGGAGTCCCTGGGCAGGAGCTGAGGGGCTGTGATGCCTGGGGGAGGGAGAGGCAGGAAGGGAGCGGTAGCACAGACGGAGGGAGGAGAAGCCTGCACATCACTCAGTAATTTTATTCCTATTTTGTGCATGACGCGGTGCCTTCTCCTGCCTGCCTGACAGCTCAGCTGTCTCCAAGATTTACACAGTTGGAGTCGGGAGGGAGGCAGGTACCACCAGCAGGGAGTTGGGAAGGAGAGACAGGCCCATCTTTAAAAAATAAACCTCCTCTTCGGAGAGCCGTTCAGCACCTCCTGGTTTAACTTTTGGAGAGTGAGAGCTCTGATGTGCTGCAGCCTGGAGATCTGAGTGGCTGAGAATGGAAATGCTTCATGTTTGCTGCAGCGGGGCTGTTCTGTCATTCCTCCTCTTGCTCAGCGAACCCTCTGGTGTGTGTTCCGGGTAGCAACAACCTCCCGCTGCCCTTAGCATGGGCATGAACCCATGGACCCTCTGCACTAAGCCACAGACAGACCTCTGCCCGTTAAGATAAAGGATACTCCCACTAAGTGGCAGCAGTAGTAGGCTGTTATCCTCTAGGGGTCATATTTTCAGAACAACTGAGGGTACTGAACATCAGCCACTAAAGGGGGACTTACATCATCTGTGCCTTTCGCTACCCTTTACCCCTGCAGGCCAGGACTTAAGTGTTGTCTTAAGCAAACGTAAGAACGGCCATACTGGGTCAGACCAAAGGTCCATCTAGCCCAGTATCCTGTCTTCCGACAGTGACTAATGCCAGGTACCCCAGAGGGAATGAACAGAACAGGTAATCACCAAGTGATCCATCCCCTGTCACCCATTCCCAGCCTCTGGCAAACAAAGGCTAGGGACACCATCCCACCAATCCTGGCTAATAGCCATTGATGGACCTATACTCCATGAATTTATGTAGTTCTTTTTTGAACCCTGTTGATAGTCTTTGGCCTTCACAACATCCTCTGGCAAGGAGTTCCACAGGTTGACACTGCGTTGTGTGAAAAAATACTTCCTTTTGTTTTTTTTGTGGCATCCAGGCTTTGTGCTAGCCCCTCTGCCAAGGGGTGAATTTCCCCACATGGTCAGGAAGGCTCATGGCCCGATTCTCTGCTGCCCTGCCTCTAGCGTAGTCATCTCCACCAGTGCAACAGGAGTGCAAAATGTAACCAGGTCAGCAGAATAGTGAGGCACACCCACCTTGCTCTGATATAAAGGATTACATATGGTGCTGGGCCTTGCATATGGTCTGATTGAAGACACGTATAAATGCATGCACACGCTTACACATGTCCATCTTGATCCCTCCATACTCCTGCAACTGACACAAGCCTGAGCCAAGCTGACTCTTCCAGGGCCAGGCTTACAATCCAGGAGTGAGCTCCGTGATGACTGTACAGAGACACCCCTTGATTTACTGTGCATAGTAAACAGCCCTGGGTAATGAATTTAATGAATTCCCCCGGCTCTGCTGCAGGAATCCTCACCGTTCACTTTGTCTGGAGAGCACCTTGATGCAGCAGCAGCTGTCTCCCTGTCTCGGGCCCTGTCAGTAATTCTGTGGAATTTATTCCAAGCATTGCTGCACACGGTGGGGATCTGGGGTGGGAGGCATGTGTCGATGAAGCAGGCCAGCAACATGAAGGGAGGAGAATGGGAGCTGCTGACAGAACTTTGCTCTCTGCACTTTGGGATTTGCTTGTTCTTAGATATTAAGATAATTGTGGGCTTTGGCCCCATTTCCCCCTTCTCTGGGGTGACACATGCCTCTGTGCAAAGGGCTCTATTCATGGAATCATAGAATATCAGGGTTGGAAGGGACCTCAGGAGGTCATCTAGTCCAACCCCCTGCTCAAATCAATCCCCAATTTTTGCCCCCCATCCCTAAATGGCCCCCTCAAGGATTGAACTCACAACCCTGGGTTTAGCAGGCCAATGCTCAAACCACTGAGCTATCCCTCTTCCCCCCACATTGTGGCAGGCCAGGCCTAGGATTTCCCTAAAGGAGCTGGACACCTCACTCCTGCAGGCTCCTCTGAAAATCCCAGGCCTGGACACTACAAGAAGTCCACAAAGTTCAAACTGGACGCGAGAGGCAAAGATCGCAGTGAAGACAGGCTGCTCGCAGAGACGCTGCAAGAGAGAGGTGCCGTCAGCTGGTGATTTTCAGGCACGCAAGGATTTCAAGAGTGGCCAAATGTCTCTTTGTGCCATCTGGGCAGGATGGCGCCATTCCCCCTCAGTGACGTGGCCCTGCAAATAGCTGAGCTCACAGCAGATTCTTCAGGCTTAGAAAGACAAAGCACTAGGAAATCAACTGCAAGTCAGGTTTCAGAGTAACAGCCGTGTTAATCTGTATTTGCAAAAAGAAAAGGAGGACTTGTGGCACCTTAGAGACTAACCAATTTATTTGAGCATGAGCTTTCGTGAGCTACAGCTCACTTCATCGGATGCATACCGTGGAAACTGCAGCAGACTTTATATACACACAGAGAATATGAAACAATACCTCCTCCCACCCCACTGTCCTGCTGGTAATAGCTTATCTAAAGTGATCATCAGGTGGGCCATTTCCAGCACAAATCTAGGTTTTCTCACCCTCCATCCCCCACACAAATTCACTCTCCTGCTGGTGATAGCCCATCCAAAGTGACAACTCTCCACACAATGTGCATGATAATCAAGGTGGGCCATTTCCTGCACAAATCCAGGTTCTCTCACCCCCCTCACCCCTCTCCCAAAAACCACACACACAAACTCACTATCCTGCTGGTGATAGCTCATCCAAAGTGACCACTCTCCCTACAATGTGCATGATAATCAAGGTGGGCCATTTCCAGCACAAATCCAGGTTTTCTCACACACACCCCCCACCCCCATACACACACAAACTCACTCTCCTGCTGGTAATAGCTCATCCAAACTGACCACTCTCCAAGTTTAAATCCAAGTTAAACCAGAACATCTGAGCGGGGGGGAGGGGGGGGGTAGGAAAAAATTTCCCTATTTCCCCTTGTTTTTTCCTGACCATGACCGTGAGTTTGTGTTTTTTCCTGACCATGTGGGGAAATTCACCCCTTGGCAGAGGGGCTAGCACAAAGCCTGGCCCTGTTATCTCCCAGGCTAAGAAGCCAATTTATTTTTGTTGACATGAGTCTTGGAGTAGGACAGGGTCACTCACCAAGGTCTGTCGAGATGATTGTGCCTCATCAGGATTCATTTGCACATTGCAGCCTGCAGACAGGGAGCTGCACAGCCCATCTCCAAGCTGTGTGGCAACGGCACCGCAGAGCGCCCCTGGGCTCCGTGGGATGCGTGCTCTTGCTCTGCTGGGTGACCGGGGATAAGAGAGGCCACCGACCCAGCCACGGCCATTTAGGGGAGTCGTCGGAATGACGCACCCAGTGAAACCCATGAGTCTCTAGGGAGGCAGGTGCAAATATCCCTCGTTCCGCAGTTCGGCTTCCTAGCATTGAAGGGTATGCGAGAGCGAGTAGAGGAGTAAAACACAGAGGAGAGGGGAATGAATGCAATTAGCAGGAAAGACAGTCAGGGTCTGTGACTATGGGGACGTTGGCTACAGGCAGTCGGAGGCTGGGCAGCTTCCTGTCTCATGGTCAGGCTCTAAGGGGCTGATTCTGAATTATGTTAAAGCCATGTCTACACTGTGATGTAGCTCTTGCCACTTCTGATCCCTCCCCCTGCAGTGTGTTGGCCAGGGGCGGCATCGGGATGGACATGCAGACTTTGACGTTGATGGGAAAACTGCAGTATCCAGGGCCCAGACAGGAGTCTGTGTCTTGCCGTTGACCTGCATGATGAAGGGTCAAGCTCTGCTGATGTGCAGGGCAGCTGACAAAATGCCTGAGCTGGAGTGGGGCATTTGTGCGAATTAGGTGGCATCCTGAAAACAAGATATAATTGGGAGTTAATTTGTGCACAGGACTCGAGCTGGCTACTCTGTCCCTGGGAGAATTTCATCCTGAGTGACAGCAGTGCCTCCCGTCCCATGCATCCAGAAATCTCAAACCAGGCGCTGAGGTGCCCGGACTCACGCCTGCAGCTGAAAGGAGAGAAAAGGGTATTGATTTAAAACAGGAGCAAAACTCCCCTCTTCAGAAAGCGCTGGCAAGCACGCACAACTGGCTGGCTCTTCAGGGATCGTCTCAGCCAGTTGTGCGTGACCTTAGGCTGAGGAAGAGCTGGAATGGATCTCGAAAAGGAACAAGCCTTTGAGGTGATATTCCTCCCCACCTCCCCCCAGTATTGTGCATGCTCCATTATACAACCTTGATTTCACACAGAGTTCATGCATTCACGCACACAGATGTGTGTGTACGCACACACGCACGCACGCACACAGAGGCGTGTGGTCAGAGCAGTGAACTGGGAGTAGGACTCCCAGGTTTTATTTGCAATTTTGTGACCTTGGCAAGGCTTTCCCCCACCCTCTGGGTCTCAGGTTCCCATTGTAAAGGGGAAAATGAGACCTCCTGCCTCCCAGGGCTGTTGGAGAATTAATTCATGTGTGTGAGTCACCTTTGCTGGAGTCTGAGAAGTAGAAAATGTCATGATTATTCGCAGTGCCCTGGGCTGGAATAGCAGAGGGGCTGTGGGTCAGAATCAAGGGGCCTTAGCAGAGCGGTGTGCCTGGTGGGGAGGCCGGGGCTGGAACAGCAGAAACGAGGCGCATTGTCCAAGCTGGATGTGGGAAGCCGGCACTGCCCCGGTGACCAGCCCCAGTGTCAACGTTCCTTCATTCCATAAACAATAACGTCATTCAAGAGCTGGAATTACATTTTCAAGGAAGATGCAGCCTCCTGGCTGCTGCTCCGCCAGCCTGGTGCTGGGTTGGGCTTTGCCTGCGTGTGCGCGATTGTGCTCTCTGTTGGGTCGGTGTTGGCTGGCTGCTTGGCAGAGCCCAGCCAGCGACATTTGGGATTGTGCCTTCGGCTGCTGATGCAGGTCCAGCCTTTCGCCTCCCCTGTGCACTGGTGTGACGGGGAGGCAGCTTCTCCATCTGGGCTGGAAACTCAGGGCAGCAGTGGGCCGCCTCTTGGCGGGATGCAGCAGGGGTGGAAGCCGCTGCTGAACTGGACGCTCCTGGCCAGCACTCTGGATGTCAAACCAATAGAGCGTTACCCAGCCTCCCCCTTTCCAGCAAGGCATCATGCTGCCCTTCCAGGAGCTAGACAGCAGCATAGGGAGCCAGGCAGCAGCCAGTGCAGGGCTCCAATTACCCACAGGCACGATGCTCTGGCTGCTGCTGCCAAAATACTGGGTGCTGTTCACAGTGCAACGTGCCGGTTGCTTAGCTCCTGCCCAAGGCACTCATTGGTGTATGGGCCAAATTCCAACCCAGGGAATTAAATTCTCCCACCCCAAGCCCCCTCTTCTGCAGTTTCATCTGGACACAGGATTCATCTCCACTCCCTGTCCTGACCTGCCATGCTGTGGTATGTGCTGCTAAGCAGACCAGGAATGGCATTCAGGTGCTACACAGAGTGATTACTCTGTGCCCAGAGGGAAGTTCACCCCTGTCCCACGCCAGCACAGGGCCTGGGCCAGCAGTAATCCCAGCATCGTGCACCTGCGTAACTGGAGAGTTGGCCCAAGGGTTTCAATGGGGGCTAAGCAGCAGCTAGGTTTGGGTGGGAGGGAGTTGGGTCTTGGTCTAGGGGCGGGGGGGGGCGGGTTTAAGCAGTGTCTGGCCCTTATAGGATGGAAGTGGTGCCTACAGTTTGCAAAGCACTTTGGGATCCTTCACAATGCAAGGTGCCATCTAAACCTGACGGCTGTGAGGATTGTCAAGCACAGGGCAGGGAGCTTTGGCTGCAGGTTCTGGGAGGTTGCATCCCACAGTGAAATCATTGCCTCAGAGAAAACCTCAGAACTGTGGCACACAGCCCCAATTAAATGGAGGGCGAAGCCCCGCCCAGCCATGAAAACCAGACCGTGAAGCGATCAGGATATGGAGGTGCTTGGAGTGGGCTGCGTGGAAGGTTACAGTGGCACCCATCAGGCCTGGGGAAGCTTTACTGTCAGAATAAGCAACCAGTCGGGCAGGGAGACCCAAGAGCTTTCTGAGGTGGCCATCTGGAACCAATACCAATTAGCCACGCTCAGCGGTGACGCTGTGTGACACTCCCGGAATGAACTGTCGAGCGAGACGAGAGATTTAAACGTTCCCCGTCACTTCTCTTTGGGCAGGCGGCGCCCTGGGCACAGACACAGCAGGATGCCTCGGCACCCTTCATGTCATTAAGCGTGACATAGGGCTTAGCTCTCTCACGCCCTCTCTTGCCTTAGACTTCTGGTTTCCCTCCGCCTTGCAGCTGCCAGGCGGTAACGACCTGCTCCCTGCTGAGCCGGCCAGAGGCTGCTCTGATGGCCCGTGGGAGGCAGAAGCCGGAGCTGTAACTAATGTGCTGCCATCTCTCATACGTGCCAGGGCATCCTGTCCAGCTGCCCAACAGCCAGAACAAATTACACCCGCCCCAGGGGCTTGTGCTAGCTATTGCAATGCAATTATCTACTTGCCACGCCAGGCTCTTTCTCAGCTCAGCCCTCGGTTCAGCATTATCCCGGCCAGCCGGGGTGCTTTGGATGGTGGTGCTGGGTTGCTGTGGTTACAGGTGGTTGGCAGTTACTCATCCTTGGCATCCCATAGCCTGGTATGTCTCCAGGCCCTGTTCTGGCTGTTGTTCAATGTCTTCATAAATGATCTGGAGGATGGTGTGGATTGCACCCTCAGCAAGTTTGCAGATGACACTAAACTGGGAGGAGAGGTAGATACGCCGGAGGGTAGGGATAGGGTACAGAGGGCCCTAGACAAATTAGAGGATTGGGCTGAAAGAAATCTGATGAGGTTCAACAAGGACAAGTGCAGAGTCCTGCACTTAGGACGGAAGAATCCCATGCACCGCTACAGACCAGGGACCGAATGGCTCGGCAGCAGTTCTGCAGAAAAGGACGTAGGGGTTACAGTGGACGAGAAGCTGGATATGAGTCAACAGTGTGCCGTTGTTGCCAAGAAGGCCAATGGCATTTTGGGATGTATAAGTAGGGGCATTGCCAGCAGATTGAGGGACATGATCGTTCCCCTCTATTCGACATTGGTGAGGCCTCGTCTGGAGTACTGTGTCCAGTTTTGGGCCCCACACTACAAGAAGGATGTGGAAAAATTGGAAAGAGTCCAGCAGAGGGCAACAAAAATGATTAGGGGACTGGAACACATGACTTATGAGGAGAGGCTGAGGGAACTGGGATTGTTTAGTCTGTAGAAGAGAAGAATGAGGGGGGATTTGATAGCTGCTTTCAACTACCTGAGAGGGGGTTCCAAAGAGGATGGATCTAGACTGTTCTCAGTGGTATCAGATGACAGAACAAGGAGTAATGGTCTCAAGTTGCAGTGCGGGAGGTTTAGGTTGGATATTAGGAAAAACTTTTTCACTAGGAGGGTGGTGAAACACTGGAATGCGTTACCTAGGAAGGTGGTGGAATCTCCTTCCTTAGAGGTTTTTAAGGTCAGGTGTGACAAAGCCCTGGCTGGGATGATTTAGTCGGGGATTGGTCCTGCTTTGAGCAGGGGGTTGGACTAGCTGACCTCCTGAGGTCCCTTCCCACCCTGATATTCTATAGTTCTCTGCTGGCCCTGGGGAAAGGGTGCAGGCTGCTGTGGAGTGGTGAGCACGATAAGCAGCAAGGCCCCCGTCCGCATCCTGGAAACAAGGCAGACGGTGGCAGCGGCTACTCAAGTCTGAATGTACCCAGAGTCCTGGGCAGGCAGGGCCAGCCTGTGCAGCCATCTGTGCTACCACGGCTTTGCTGCTGCTGGTACTTAAGCGGGCTTGTCTCTAGTGAGATCACAGCTAGCTTGGGCACGCCTACAGGGGGTGCAATTACACACCTCTCTTGTAATGCAGATATCCCCTTAGCCTTCCTGTGCCTGGAACTTGGGGAGAACTGCCCCTCCTTTGTCTGCATTGTCTAGATTGCAAGCTCTGGGGCAAGGACTGTCTTGCCCACTGGGTCCATGCAGCACCCAGCACTACGGGGCCTTGATCTCAGTTGCAGCCTCTAGGCGCGAGAGTAATGGAAATAATAGCAATACCTGGGCCATTGGATAATGTGAGGTGAAAAGGGCCATTAGGACCATGGTTGCTTGGATTGAACATGGCACTTTCTGTGCTGTTCGTTCTCTATCCCCAAACCAGAGGACAGAGGTAATGTGAGGGAAAGCAACACAGAGACGCCCACCTGAATTTGCAGAGAGCCTGGAACTATAGCTCCGAGGGGGGGTGGGGAAATGCCCTCGGAGTAACCTATGCAGAATGTTCCTGCCAAAAGCAGAACCTGAGAGAAGGACTTACAGCCCTTCTTCACAAACAATTTTAAATCAAAATATTTTCCAGCTGGTAACTAGCGAGCTCTGTGGGCAGACGGCTATGATTCTGCATGATATATTTATAAGGCCCATCTTTGAACAAGATGCAGGCCTGTGAGATCCAGTTGTCCAAAAGACTTCTGTAGTGAAAAAGGAATCCTCTGAATTCCAGGATTTCTAGGCCTCGCTGAGCTGCAAACAGCAGGCTCCGAAAATCCTATTTCCTTTTATGGTTCTGGGATATGAACTTTGTGGAACTTTAGCATGATCAGTTTTAATGGAATCAAAGAGATGCATAAAAAGAGTGTGTAATATGGGTTATTGCAGTTAGCCCAGGACATTAAAACAGCAGGGACTCTGGGCTGGCAATGCACTTCAGTCACTTCACTACCGACATTTAGGCCAATTTTAGGGTGCTGAATAAACAACAGGCCAGAACGGCAGAGGGAGCCGGAGGGGGGATTAGAATGGTGCTTTCTCCATTACACGAAGTATAATCAAACCAAACGGACTTTTCCCTGTCCCCCAATGCCTTGTGAGGAACAGTTTTATGAGATTGATTTGTAACTCTTCACAGTCTGCTTTGGACTTCGCTATCTTGAGTAGTTTTGCATCATCTGCAAATTATGCCACCTCACGGTTTACCCCTTTTTCCAGATCATTTATGAATATGTTGAACAGCACTGGTCCCAGTACAGACCCCTGGGGGACCCTGCTATTTACCTCTCTCCATTCTGAAAACTGACCATTTATTCCTACCCTTTGTTTCCTGTCTTTTATCCAGTTACCAGTCCAGGAGAGGACCTTCCCCCTTCTCCCATGATGGCTGACTTTGCTTAAGAGCCTTTGGTGAGGGACACCTCAGGGGGTGTCTTTGTGTTGCCTTCACTCACATCACATTCTGAAGGTTTGCTCTGCAACCAAAACAGCCAGAGACTGGCCTTTTTTATGAAAGCTGAGACTCTGACCAACAATTTGGAGGTCTGTCCTTCATGCCTGCCAAGCCGGGGACCTACCCTGTGCCCTGGGAAATACCATCTTAGAGAAATTCCAGACTGTGTTTCTAAATCCTATTCCTGAGAATGGCCCATTTCCACACAGCTGTGTTTTTGCGCCCTTCGTTATTAGCTGCCGCTTCGCTCTTTATCGCATGAAATTAAAACAGCTATTGCCTGGTGGTATGTGAGCGAGGCTCACGCTGGGGCTGGTTAGGTGGCACTGCGGCGATTAATCGCTGACGATCAATTTCCAGTAACCTCTCTTGTTTTGGCTCCTGCGAACATGCGCAGTTTGTTTCACCCAATTAAAAAAACAAACAAACAATTTCTGCCTGGGTGAGGGCGCCTGTCCAAATGGAATGGCTGACAGCTTCCTGCAGTGACCACAGCCACGGCTGGTAGAGGGCCAGACTCTGTGTCCTGGCTGGGATTTGATTAAACTGTTCATGGTACTTCTCTGGCCCACGTCACCATTAATGGACTTAGCCTCACAATGCTCCTGTAACATTGAGACTGGCTATCCCCCATGTTACATCGGAGGTACAAAGACTAGGGTCAGCATTGCCCAAGGTATTTAGGCTCCTTAGTTCCATTGATTTCTAACGGACTCGCCATGGGTCACACTGGGAGTTTGTGGCAGAGCTAGGAATCAAACCCACGTCTGCTGAGGTGCAGGCCCATACTCACCCCTCTAGACTGAACCGTGGGGGAGAGAGAAGGGTTGGACTGGGACTCAGGAGATCGGAGCTCAGTTTCTGCACTTGCCACAGACCCTTTGTGGGACCCAGGGCAAACGACTTCATCTCTTTGGGTCTCAGTTCCCCCATCTGTAAAATGGGGTTAATAACCCTTGCTTTATCTATGTAGATTGAAGCTGCTTTGGGGCAAGAGCTGTCTCTCTCACTGTTTCGGTGCAGCACCCAACACAATGGGCTCCCATCTCAACTGGGGCCTGTCGGAACACCACAATTATCAATCATACATAGTAAGAACTTTAATAGAGACAAGGCTGCACATGAGACCATGCAGAGCAATCCACCCGCATTACAGAGAGAGCGAAAGCAAAGCTCCAAGCTTCAGTATCTCTAAGTTGGATTAATCTGCTTTCCTTCCTCACCAATGTTTTTTGCTTTGACCTGGCAAGATGTTCTTCTGTGGATTGTGCATAATGACTTAGAAGACATGGCTGGAAAGCAATTTAGGGAGAAAAGCGTAATAATTGTCTGTCTGATTTTATCCAAGCTTTATGAGAGCAGATAACCTTGAATAAGCAATGTACTCAATTACCTCTTGGTACATGCATGCTCAGAAATAAAGGAATTTGTCTGCTTCTAACGGACATGCCACGTACTAGACATTGGATTGTGCAGAAGTAAACAAGGCACTCAACTCGAAGCCCTCAGGAAAAGAGGGATCTTAGTGCACTAAAGAAAAAAATATTTGCCATAAATAAATAAACACAGCTTTAAAATCCACCAAGCTCTGAGATACCACTGGGACCAAAAGGGCGAGCTGGCTGTGATTAGGAGTAATACATCTGATTTCAGAGAGGTGAGACTCATGTGAAAGTAAAAATAATTTACTAGGTAGCATCACACTTGGTCTGTTGGTTTGCTAGAGATCAGCTGGCTGGGGGAATATGGGAGTCAGTGAAGCTGCTGTGCTGGGAAAAATTGTGCCTTTACTTTGCCAGTAATATATAATTAATTCTTTGTTCATAGTATTATTTATGTGGTAGCGATGAGAGGGCTCACATGGGCCAGGGCCTGCTTGTGCCAGGTGCTGCATGGCCACAGAGTGAGAGACCAGTTTGAGGTCAGCTTCCAGTTTGTGTTCAGTTCCTGTTAATCCCTCGTCCCAAATTCAGACTGAGGGGTTAGTGGGTAGCAGAGGAAGGCATGGCCTCGAAGTTCGGCTTTCAGCAGGCCCGGTGTCTGTTCCCAGCTCTGCTATGCCACAGCCTCCTTGTGTGACCACTTCCCCTCCCCATCCCTCAGCCATCCCATCTGCAAAATAGGGATAAAATCTGTCCTTTTCTCTCATCGTCTCTGTATTTAGACTGCCAGCTCTCTGGGGCAGAAGCTGCCTCTCTCAAAGCATTTGTGCAGCACCTGGAGCAATGGGGCCCCATCCCCAGCTGGCGGCTGGCTATTGCAATGCAAAGCGGGATAGTGAGTATATGGCGGATGGGAAGAGGTGACAGCTTGGAGAAGGAAGATTTGAAAGCCCAGTATTCTGAGGCCAGGTCTATGCTCAAAGGTTAAGTCGAACCAGCTGTGTTGCTCAGGGGGTGTGAAAAATCCACCCCGAGTGATGTAGGTAAGCCGATCTAACCCCTGATGTAGATTGCACTAGGTTGACAGAATTCATCCGTTGAGCTAGCTCCTGCCTTTCAAGGAAGTGGATTAACTACGCCAGTGGGGGAACCCCTCCTGTCACTGTAGCGAGTGTCTACTCTGAAGCTGCCACTGTGGGGCTGTAGCATTTCAAGTGTAGACAAGCCCTAAGTCCTGGAGGAATCCAGTTTGGCGTGGAGCGGCTGCAGACGGGAGGTTGGCTTAGTGTTGTGCTCGCCTCCAAACCGGGGCGGGGCTTTATTTGGCATAAGCACCAGAAATGTCAGTGATTATAGGAACCCTCTGGAGTCAGAAAGCCTGGGTGGGGAGCCTCCAGGGGAGAGAACTTCCAGGCAGGGCGGTGGGAGCAGATACCGTAGAAACAACCCAGCTTCTTCACACCTGGGGTCAAAAACCTGTTGGCTTTCGGGTGAAAGTCCAGGTGGGATGTTTGCTGTCCCATGACTGCCAAGAGACACTGTGGGCCAGAATTTACTACAGGGCCAGGGGCCTGTGCACCCACTGACCCCACTAACTTCAGTGCAAACTGTGGTTGCTCAGAACCTTGGAAACCCAGGCTGTGGATTTTCCACCAACAATTTTTGCCTCCCTTTTTACACATTCACATTTGCTGTTGCAACTGGCTGTGCTGGCATGAATGGCCAGACACTTGCTTTGCATTTGCATGCACAAATAGCTGTTGGCCTGCACAGAGCCTGAAAATCACATCGTGTTGCAACGATAACAGTATTATTATATTGTTGTTCTTTATCATCTCTGCAGTCTATTTTTTTTTTCCTGCCAACACACCTTCCTTCAGAGTTCCCACACTCACTGAAGAAAGGGAACATGGCGTTAATTTTGCATCATGCCCTGCTGGGTATTTTTAAAACTACATAAAACATGGGTTTCTTTTCTGTTTCTCATTGGGCAACGTGATGTGTTACCGAGACCGTTTGGCCTCACGCAGTGACGCACCTGGGATAAATTCCACTCCATGCCTTCTGCTGGCCAAGATGTGCAATTCCTCAGTTGGGAAACCCCAGAACTGAGCTGGGTTGGTTTTTTGTTTTTTATAAAATTGGCCTTTTTTAAAAAACGAATCTTTTCATGAAAAAAACTGCCAACATTATCAAAATGTTTCATTCTTCACAAAAAATGCTGTGATTTTTGTTTTTAAATAAAAAGTTATCAGAATTGTTCTTTTCCCCAAATCTGGGTTTTTATGAAAAAAAAAATTACATTAAAAGAATTCATTTAAAGCTCTGACATGGCGAGTAACAGATCTGTTTTTGTTGTGAAGACTTCAAAACAACCTCAAAGTGTTGAAATTTTTAGCAAAACTCATTTCCCCACCAGCTGTATGACAGACCAAATGGAAAGCAAACGGAGACTGGTGGTGGTGGGGAATAAAGAGGGGGCATGATCATTCGAGGCCATCCCCTCCCTGGTGTCATGGTGGTGTTAGCTATGGTTCATGTCCCTGGTGTGTGCTCCTTGACGGCCTCATGCTAGGAGATATGAGCGGGCAGCAGAGTAGGGCTCTCCTGAGTCTTTGTGTTACAGGGCCAATTACTATAACTGGGCAAGGCTGCATCTTTATGGTCCAGCATAAGAGGCAGGTAGGAACCGCACAGCCCCTGGAGGAGGCATTCCCCACGGATCTCTCCCGTTATTTTATTATTATTATTATCTGTGTTATGGGTAGCTCCGAGAGGCCCTAGCCAGGATCAAGATCCTCTAGGATCAGAGCCTCCTTGCAGACTCAGTCTTCTCTCACTACCACCAGGCCAAATCAGGAGTGACACACCACCCAAGCCCATGCAGTTACACTGGTGTCAATCAGGAGTGACACCATCCAAGCCTGTGGACTGGGAGGGAATGGGGGAGATCTGGGCTAAGAGTGTGTTTGAATCAGGGCTTGATGAGTCACCTCAGCACAGTCTCCGCCTCTCATGTTGACAGGCCATTTGGAGGCTGAGCCACGGCGCTTTGCCTTAGACTTGTTATCCAGTGACAGCATCTCAGCCTGGGGGCCAATATTGTCTGACAAAACACTAATAACACCCACGTTGCCATCTGGGAGGCAACAAGGACGTTTCCTGTCAGGGCCGAGGATCCCGCCCTGCTGTGCCGTGGTGGCTATTTTTGGAGGGAGCCCAGCCTGTGGGATGGGGAGCGCGCCCTGGCCCGCAATATCCCTGCTGGAATATTGGGATATTTTCGGCCAAAGAACCCCCAATCCCCTGCGGAGGTGGAGCACGCTCCGCCAAGGAATGGGTGTTAGCTGTCCGGCAGAGGGACAGGGATGAAACACAAGGAACAATTAGCCAAAACGGGCCTGCGAACAAGACTCGTGAGGGTGTTTCTCTTGCAGAGAGGATTATTACAGGCTGGACGTCTCCTGGCCAGGAGACAGTAGCTGAAACGCCTCGTACCGGGGGGAGCAGAAGCCGCAGAACTGGCTTGTGCAGAGTCACAGGCCGGTTATTGCTAATATTATGTCAGTGTTTCGAGGTCTTGGCTGAGATTAGGGCTCTTGTTGGGCCGGGGGCTGCACGTACCAATCCCCGAGGCTGTCAGAAATGCAGGATCCGCAGGGCTGCCCACTGCGAGCTCTTGCTTCTCCGCGGTAGGCATTCTCATGTAGCAAGAGCATGATGTACCTGCCTTATCCAGCAGTTTACGTTGCTGTTGTTGACTGCCTTGTTCGTCCCCAGCAGCTCAGCGTGTCGGGGAGCAGTCGGGCCGGCTAATGCAACGTGATGGCTTCTCTTCTGGCACAGCCCCTCTGCTCCTTCACTCCCTGTCAGCCTGCCTTTGTGGGATCAGGTTGAGAAGGACGTACACTGGTACCTACTGAGTCTTGCAGGTGTATTAATGATGAGGAGGGGGGTGCAGTAGCTTTGTTGTTACCTTGGCGCATTTCCCCCACTGAACCCACAGTCCCCCCACCTCCCATCGCGCTTAAGAGTTGCATTGATTATTGCGTCACCTTGTTTAGTTATGTGATTTGAGCAGCCACAAGAGGTGCCAGGGATTCGGCTCTAGGCTGCTTTGCCCCCAGTTACAACATGCAGGACGTGGACGCAAAGCAGCCAGAAGTCATGCGTTTCCCAACCCACAGAGGAACATATTCCAAGCCAAAATCACACCCCCACTGAGACTCCAAGCCCCTTTGCAAGGTAGCTGCTCACCAGGAGCATGGAGCCTGGCCATTCTGGGCTGATTTTCAGAAGTGCTGAATACCTGCAGCTGGACTGAAAATATCGACCAGCTGCGGGATTCAGGCTTTGGGGTGAGGCAGAAGGTAACATGGATGCTACTCGGCACATGGATTTTGTATAACTGGCAGAGGTGTGAGTTTTTTTCAGCTTATTCCCCTTCCCGTACAGGAGTAGCGACACTGATACAAAGCACCTTTTCCATTGGGATACCTGTGCCTTTGCTAACAGGGTTGTACCGCTTTAACTACACGTGTGTGTTAAGCAGTGTGACTTCTGTGGGTAGATGAGCCTGCAGGTACTATTGGGAGAAACGGAGATGCGTAAGGCCTTGTCTGTATTACTGACATTGTCAGTTCTCTGCGGCATGATCATCATCTTGTTTTGTGTTTGTACAGCGCCTGGCACAATGGGGTCCTGGTCCATGACAAGGGGCTAGGTGCTACCATAATACACCAAATAGCAATAGAAATAGCTTTTGATATGGTCTCCCACAGTATTCTTGCCAGCAAATTAAAGAAGTATGGGCTGGATGAATGGACTATAAGGAGGATAGAAAGTTGGCTAGATTGTCGGGCTCAATGGGTAGTGATCAATGGCGCCATGTCTAGTTGGCAGCCGGTATCAAGGGGAGTGTCCCAAGGGTCGGTCCTGGGGCCGGTTTTGTTCAATATCTTCATAAATGATCTGGAGGATGGCGTGGATTGCACCCTCAGCAAGTTTGCAGATGACACTAAACTGGGAGGAGAGGTAGATACGCTGGAGGGTAGGGATAGGATACAGAGAGCCCTAGACAAATTAGAGGATTGGGCCAAAAGAAATCTGATGAGGTTCAACAAGGACAAGTGCAGAGTTCTGCACTTAGGACGGAGGAATCCAATGCACCGCTACAGACCAGGGACCGAATGGCTCGGCAGCAGTTCTGCAGAAAAGGACCTAGGGGTGACAGTGGACGAGAAGCTGGATATAAGTCAACAGTGTGCCCTTGTTGCCAAGAAGGCTAACGGCATTTTGGGCTGTATAAGTAGGGGCATTGCCAGCAGATCGAGAGGCGTGATTGTTCCCCTCTATTCGACATTGGTGAGGCCTCATCTGGAGTACTGTGTCCAGTTTTGGGCCCCACACTACAAGAAGGATGTGGACAAACTGGAGAGAGTCCAGCGAAGGGCAACAAAAATGATTAGGGGACTGGAACACATGACTTATGAGGAGAGGCTGAGGGAACTGGGATTATTTAGTCTGTGGAAGAGAAGTATGAGGGGGGATTTGATAGCTGCTTTCAACTACCTGGAAGGGGGTTCCAAAGAGGATGGATCTAGACTGTTCTCAGTGGTATCATATGACAGAACAAGGAATAATGGTCTCAAGTTGCAGTGGGGGAGGTTTTTCACTAGGAGGGTGGTGAAACACTGGAATGCGTTACCTAGGGAGATGGTGGAAAATCCTTCCTTTTGAGGTTTTTAAGGTCAGGCTTGACAAAGCCCTGGCTGGGATAATTTAGTTGGGGATTGGTCCTGCTTTGAGCAGGGAGTTGGACTAGATGACCTCCTGAGGTCCCTTCCAACCCTGATATTCTATGATTCTATGAAATGTACAGTGCCTGGCACAGTAGAGAGCCTGGCCCTGGGCTGGGGTGGTGCTACCATAATACACCTAATAGCAATAGAAATGTACAGCGGGGTTCTGGACCATGACTAGGGCTCCTAAGTGCTATGGTAACACAAATAATAATAACAGTCACATCAGTTTAACTCATTTGATTTAATTTAATTTAATTTAATTTAAAATCAAATGAGTTAAACAGTGGTGCCAATCCCAGTTTAAACCAGTTTCACCCTTTTGTAAATCAGTTCAGGTTGCACTGGTAATTATCAAATTAAGTGAAACTGATGTAGGAGTTAAATCAGTTAATGTGTCTACGTTAGGGGTTAAACTAAACTAGTTTAGACCCAGTTTAGTTAAACCGACACAACTTTTCTAATAGAGGCCAGGCCTTTATAGACCCATACGTCACACAGAGAGGGGTCCTTTATAGATGGTTGAAATGCAAATGAGCTGAGTTGGTGATGACTGTCTCTGACTCAGGCTAACAAAGGGCAGGAAAGGGTTAGCACTTTCAGTTTCTTGACAAGTGAGCTCTTGGTCCAAACGTGCAGGCTGCCGCACCTTGTGGAATATGGGATCCCGAAACCTCTCTGAGCCTAGAAATATGCTGTGTCCTTTAAACCCCATGTAACAGGACTAAGTCTGAGTTCAGAATTGGTCTGTCTTCCTGAGATAAGTTCTGATGACATGCTGGACAAGGCAGTAAAAGAAGTACTGCATAGCTAATTAAGAATTTATATAGAACACTCTCTCTCTTCTCCGTCTCCCCCCCACACACACAAAATTTATGTCCCCAGGTCTCTATGATACCCATGATGAAGCAGCAGACTCTCTGGCCAAGATGTTGGAAGACTGTCTGCGTGACACCTTTCTTCATGGCGCTTCTGCTCTGAGAAATGCTTGTCCGCAAACAAGGACATGTGAAGTGGTGTCATGCAGAGGATTGCAAGACTGCTTCTTCTAAGGATAATTATCTCCATTCTCTGCATAATTACCCTGTGCAGAGGGCATATTTTTGTATATTCGTGTTATACGAGGAAGCATTAACTAGGCTGGCTCCTGCTGTGCCAAGTGGAGCAGATTCTTCCAGGTAAAATAATGCAGCGGCCGCACTCTGAGCATGCCCAAGTAATGTCCTAACAAGCCAGTGAATTAAAAGCAAGGCAGCACGGGTGGGTGGCAGAGGGATTAGCAATGGGTGGGTTAAACAGCCTTGCCCAAAGCACTGAACAATGTTTGAATCGGAAATTAACTTGGGAAGAGGCAGAAGCCCGCCAGGAAAGAAAACCCTCATGCTAAATGCTGGGGACTTTGCAACCACATCTCCTAAGGCAGCTGCCTCCTCCGCATTAGCGTGCCTTTCTTGCTGGGCTTGGATCTGAGCGCACCATTCAGATAACTCCTTTCCCCAGATGAGTGAGACAATTTCACGCCCTCCTAATTGCCTGCCTGCCCATCCAAGAAGCAAAACCATCCTTCAACCGTGTGGCTGTTTGTTTCAGCAGAGTTTGCCACGGCTTTAAATAAGGATTCTCTCCTCACCCTATAATGGGATCAGGCAGTTTACATGCCGGGACTCATATTTCCTGCACAAAGAGGGCTGGTGCATGGTTTGTGCCAGGTGATGGGACAAGAGTTGAGTTTCTCTGGTGATTTCTATTCTATTCTATTCTATTCTATTCTATTTGGGGTCGTATCCCACCTTCATTACCCCATCTGAACGCCCTGATAAGTACTTTAAGTGATGTGAGTAACGTCTGGTCTGTGTGGTTCATTCTCTCTCGTCCTCTCCCCCGGGGGAGAATTGGGAGCCGTGGCGGATCGTTTGGATTGTCTCAATGTCCACTCTGCTCTGCGTTTGTTAGAGAAGGCAGGTAGGAGGAATGGGCCTTGTACTTGGAACGGAAGGCAGTGAGGTTGGTGATGATAGCTCCTGCAGGAGTTCGTTCCACAATCTCAGCCTGGCACCTGAGAGAGCTCCGTCTGCTGCACGGTTTTACCCTGATGGCAGGAAGTTCCCTTGCGAGAGATGAACAAAGTTGTCAGCCACAGACCCTACCCCAGAGCCCTGGGCTGTTTTAGGTACCCAGGGTCCACGTCACGAGTACCTTGAAGATAAGGGCTGAGATCTTGACTTGCTACTCTGGGAAGCAAGTGAAGAGAAAGGAGGATGGGACTGATGTGCAGCTAGGGAGAGGCTCTGCCGTGTTCTGTACTCACTGGAGTTTCTGGTGCAGAAGGTTAAAGCTCCATTAAACCAAAGATCCGCTCCTAGGGTGAAATACAGCCGTGTGCAGAGGGACCAGCTCCAGGGCTAGATGACATGTGCCTGCCGATGGGGGAGGGGTGGAGCAGAGTGAGGGCATGTGGCTTCAGCAGTGTTACTGAGCATCCTCAGTACAAGCCAAGCAGCGAATCGGAGGGCACATGGGACCCCGCATGCGACCCCTATGCATCGCCTCTCACTGTGGCGGCTGGGGGTGACAGGCAGCAGCAGCCACGGCAAGGGACTCTCCGGGACTGAACGGAAACAAACCCTATTCCTCACTTTGCACATCCTCTCTCTGAACCCGGCAGCCTCCCCGGGGCGGGAGCAACTCCAACCCCACCTGGAGACCTCCAGCGGCAACAGGCGGTACGGCACCCAGCAATACATTAGCCATGTAGTATAGCAGAGGGATGGAAATTGGTGGAATTGAGCCCTGTTAGCTACTGATCGCCTGCTGCTCCTTCATGCATGGTCTCTGTACCATTTACATGGCACTTTATCCCTCATTCAAGGACCAGGTACCGTTTAAACCCAATTTCAGCCCTCCGCATTTCCTCGATTCATAGATGTGCCCATTCGATCATCTAGTCTGAGCTTCTGCATCCCACAGGCCCCGTTATTTCCTCCAGTTACTCCTGTACTGAGCCCAGGGACTGGTGTCTGGCTGTAGCGTCTCTTCCAGAAAGGCCTCTAGTCTTGGTGTGAAGACACCAAGCAATG
This sequence comes from Lepidochelys kempii, assembly GCF_965140285.1. Taxonomy (NCBI): domain Eukaryota; kingdom Metazoa; phylum Chordata; order Testudines; family Cheloniidae; genus Lepidochelys; species Lepidochelys kempii. The sequence goes on along the minus strand of NC_136402.1, from coordinate 636,472 downwards.
GAGAACTGCCTCGTCTCCTGGTAGTTTGTTCCAGTGGTTAATTACCCTCGCTACTGAAAATGCATGCCTTGTTTCTAACTTCTTATTCCCCAAAAGCTCTTTTTAAAGACAGAACCTTAAAGAAAGTGAAAGAAAGTCTCTCCTTTCCTGCGGTGCGACAGATTGGCCAAGATTCCCAGGTGACAGATAATTCATCCCTTTGCAAATTGTAACAGATCAGCTTAGATGGATGCAGAGATGATAGAGATTTGCTGGTCAACAGGGAATATATTTTAATGGCATTTTCATTAGATCTAATATATATATATATATGACATCTCGGATCCCTCCCCCACCTTCCCTCTCTCCTCAGTCATGGCAAGTGGGTTTGTTGTTCGGAAGGAAATATTCATTTGGCTTTGCACATATCACATTATACCTGCACTGAACATGTATCATGGTCCATTAGCGTTGTTTTGCATCCTGTGCTCCATTAACTCTGCTTCAAAAAATGCGAGCGGAAAATGCAGGCAGTTTGAAGGGCGGAGCAGTGGCATGTTTCTGGTAGAATCAGCTGGACAGCAAAGGAATGAACGCACATGGCACTGTCCTCGCATCTCCTCCCAGGGAGTCTCTGCTTTAGGACAAACGTTGGCATCACTATTGTTAAATTGCCCCTGCTGGGGTCAGAAGCCAGGTTTGCTCTCACGACTTCCAGTGCTGAAATCATGGACCGCTATCCCTTGAGCTAAGCTCTCTACCTTAGTTACTTATATGGTACCCACTATTGTAGGAGAGCACCTCACCATCTTTAGTACGTTTATCCTCACTGTGCAGTAGGGCAGTGCTAGGATCCCCATTTCACAGATGGGGAACTGAGGCACAGGGATGCCAAGACCATGCTTACACTAACTGCAGCTGTAGCATCGTAGCGTAGACCTCGCCTACATCAACGGAAGGGTTTTTCCATCACTGTAGGTAATCCCACCTCGCTGAGTGGTGTAGTTAGGTCAACAGCAGATTTCTTCTGTCAGCCTGGCCAGGGCTACACTGGACGTTAGATCGGCTTCACTATGGTGCTCAGTGGTATGAATTTTTCAACCCGAGAGACGTAGATATGTCAATCGAACTGTTGTGTAGACCAGGCCTCAGTGACTGGCTCAAGGTCCTCAGGAAGTCTGCATCAGAGGAGGCAATTGAAGCCAAGGCTAGTCCCCTAACCACTGAACCATCCTATCTGGCAGCTGTAGTAGTCTGTTATCCTTTTAGAGAGGGAAGCCTCTGCATAGGCATTAAACTTCTTCATAAGTAAGTAAACCAGAATTGTATTACTGACTGTAGCAGCTGGGTTTGTATCTCTTTTCTGTCTCTTAATACCAGCAGAATTTTAAAGCATGCCTTTCCCTGAAGTCCTGACGTTCCCTAAGGAGATTCAGGGCTGGGCCTTCAGCTGGTATAAATCAGCTTTGCTGCAGCACTGTCAATATAGCTCTGCTTATTGACAGTAGCTAAGGATGGGGATCCTCTGAATCTGGAGTGGGAGCAGGCAGGAGAACCAAAGCTGACTCTTACCGACGATCAGAAACTGCTGCTGCAGTCCCCTGGATGCTGATGCCCGTGCAGCACGGCACCCCGCACTCTCCCCCACACTCTGGCAATACACAGCAGGAACTCGGGGGTGCATGATGAGACTGGGTGCCAGGATCCTGGCTAGTGGCTCCTTTTGGGGAAAAGCCCTTAAGCTTGTAACTGTGAAGGATGGCGGCACCACTTCTGAGCCACCTCGTGCAGCCAGCCAGTTAATCAGAGACCAGAACAAGGGTTACAGGTCTGTGGGCAGAACAGGAGGCTAGAAACCTACCCCAGCCCCATAGTGCTGAGCGCCTCTGGCCCATTCAGCTTCTGGCAGGGAACATGCTCCCATAGTACAGAAAACACAACTGTGCAGGCAGCTTTGGGGAGGGGCTAGGTTGTGGCGCTCTCTGAGTGTCCTGTGGAAGTTAGAGCCAGAAGTAATCTCCTGGCTAGAGCTGCCTGGCATATTGTATAGGCTTTGTCCTGCAGGCAGCTGCCCCGGCAAGCTTTACTCTCAGGAGCCCCTTATTCCAATTAAAAGACACAAGAGTGAATGCCTCTGTGGTGCCCAGAGTGACGGAACGGCAGCCTGCTGCTAGCAGAGAAGCCAGTGTCTGGCTGCTGCTCTCCCCACCAAGGAAAAGGACTGGACATGGGGGGAGGGATAGCTCAGTGGTTTGAGCATTGGCCTGCTAAACCCAGGGCTGTGAGTTCAATCCTTGAAGGCGTTGTAGGGTCCGGGGCAAAAATTGGGGATTGGTCCTGCTTTGAGCAGGGGATTGGACTAGATGATCTCCTGAGGTCCCTTCCAACCCTGATATTCCATGATTCTATGTCTCCCCAGCACTCTTCAAAGGGCTCTTTTCCTTTTCCAGTGTGAATTTAGTACTGGTGAAAGGTGACAGATTGTCAGCCCTGGAGCCTGAGGGGCTGATCTTCCGGCCTCATCTCAACACAGAAGTTGTCCTGGGTACTTGCCCACACATGCATGCGGGGGCAGGAGGTGCGATTGCAGCACCTTCAGACATAGCCAAGCTATAGCTAAGCCAGCCTGAGTACCAGTAACAGCAGCCTGGGCTGTTCGAACGTGTACCCTGGGTCCTGGGTGAGCACAGGCCGTCTGTGCAGCTGCCCCTGCTGCCGGGGCGACCCTGCTATGGGTACTTGAGCTAGCTCGATCAAAGCTTACCCTGGGTGCGTCTACACGAACTGCCACCCCACTTCCCTTGGCAGTGTAGATGTACCATCTCCGCCCACGCACACAGGGCCCCACCTGCCAGGCAGCGTGCCTCTCTAGCGCTTGTTGGGCAGCAGGAAAAATTATTTACCAATTGTCGAAAAGGTGAGAGTGACTGACCTGGTGAGAAGCGTTTGAGCGATGGACAGGGCTGGGGGAATAGTGGGGAAGCAGATTTGCTAACACTTTATTTGACAACTGGTGAGGGCATTAGGATAGGCAAAGAGAGAGTTCAGACTCCTGGGTTCTCCTTCTGTGACTGAGTGGGGAGTAGGGTCTGGGGTTTAGAGCAAGGGACACAAGGAGACAGGACACCTGGGTTCTATTCCTGGCCCTAACTTTGACTAGTTATGAGGTCAAGCACCATGAGAGGGGCAAATGTAGGCATGAGAGAGTGAGTGGGGGAGGTGATGTGTACACAAGGGGAAGGTTGTGTTGGTCTCAAAGCCCACACATTAGCTGTATCTACAGCATTGCAAAGACGTGCGTAAATGAGGAAATCAGAACCACAATACATTTTAATAAGACAAAACAAATCCCTAGCGTTATTCAGTTTCATGGCACTATATATGTTAGCTGAGAAAAGAAAAAACAGATACACCAGAGGGCAGGCTGTTCTCTGAGGGGAAGGAGAAAGAAATCATCCATGTGCCAGTGAAGTGAAGATGGAAAAATATCTCATGTGTGTGGTGATTTAACAGAATGGCTAGTAAGGTGGGAATGTGCTGCATGGGGACCAGAAGATGAAGACAAGGCGTTCAGTGATGTTTGGAGGCAGAAACTTTGTGTGCATCCATAGTGCTTTATAAATCAGAGACCTGGCTTTGCAGAATGAATTGAGCACCTCTGGTCTTCAGACAAGAGTGCTGGCTTGGCCAGAGTCCTCTGCCAGAGCTGGAAACAGAGCCCAGGAGTCCAGGCACCATGTCGCTCCCCCTCCCCCCACCCCCCAGTCTACCCCCATTCCCCTCCCAAAGCTGGGAATAGAACCCAGGAGTCCAGACACCATATGTTCCCCGCAGTCTAACTTCTAGGCACCTCTCCCCTCCCCTCGCTGGGAAGACAACCCAGGAGTCCTGGCTCGGAGGGAGGGTGTGTAGGGAAGAGAGAGGCCCCCCGTGTGTCCAGCACTGTAGCAATAATTTCCAATTCAGTGCATTTCAATCAGCTCCTTTCGCGTCAGCGCTGCTCAGCCAGGCTGAGCCAAGTCAGCGCTCGGATGGGGGACCCCGAGAAGTCCCCAGGCGCCGGAGGATGTGACGCTGGGGATTCAGAGGCTGGCGCACTTCTCTCTGGTTCCAGAGGGAAGATTAAGTGCAGGCCTTGCGATCGTTGGCGATCCCAGGCCAGATTACACTTTGCCCTTCCTGGGGACTGCACTGCAGCGGCAGTGAGCGTCTCAGCCTGGATAGACAGACTGGTGCTAGCATGCTAACAGGAGCGTTGTGGGCTCTCAGACCCACCCAGCCCCAAGATGCAACGTCCACACTGGGTGCACTACCCCAAGCTCTGCGAGCGTGAGCCTGTCGATCCTGGCTGGGACACCTGCTCCCAGCGGCAGGGCAGATGAGGCCTTGTTCACGTGCAGTAAGTGGCACGTTTTTAAGGTAAATCAGTTTGGAAACCGCGTTAGTTGAACCAGTGCAAACCCCTGTGTGGACACTCTGATTTCGGTTTACATTAAACCTGTCCCCCGAAATAAGGCTGGCTTAACCTGAAGTAAGTGTATCCACACAGCCCTTTGTCAGCAGTTTAACTTCTCACCAGTGCAGACCATTTAGTAGCATTTCACGCCCACTTTGTACCTGCGCAGCTGTCCCTTTGCGGTGGTGCGAGCAAGGGCACAAATGGCAGCAGCAAGTCCCACCTCAGCACAAGTGCCCATATTCCAAAACAACCCTGTGGAAGACTCAGCAGACTCCCGTCCCAGGTGGCTTCCCTCCCCTGGCCCAGGTGAGAAGGGTCAGGCTTGTGGAGCTGTGATCCTCTGTAAAGCAGCTCATGGGTGAGCAGAGAGCCGAGATCAAGAGGGAGCTGTCTGATTCCAGTGTCTGAGGATGCGGAGCAGAGGCGTATGAAGCTAGGTGCTGTCCAGCCAGGGGACAGTGCATGGCTATGAAGCTAGGGTAGGACACAGGAGAACTGGGTGCCCCTGATGCTTGTGGGAAAGGGTTGGTTGGCCGCCCTCTACTGACCAATTGGTTGTGACTGAGGCCATGTCTGCTCGTACAGCGATGCAGCACGTCTGGTGAGGACGTTCTATGCTGACGGGAAAGAGCTCCCTGTCGGCATAAAAAACCCACACCCACGAGTGGCAGAAACTATGGGGAGAGCTTCTCCTGCCGACGTAGCACTGTGCGCACGAGTGCTTATGTCGGTGTAACGTCTGTTGCTCGGGGGGGTGAATATTCATTGGCTGTAGTGTAGACATAGCCTGGGTGTTCTCATTGCAGTTGGCAGACAGCGAGACAAGGCAACTTGTGTCCTGACCTACAGGTGACCGCGTGGCAGCTGCCTTGCATTGGTGTCCGAATGCAGAGCGTGTTAACAGGAAAACTCACGTTTCTCTCTCAGTTACTTCTCCAGTGTTTGTTAACATGCAGAGCTGCATTGTTTTAATGTCAAATGTGATGTTAAACAGCTGATTAAGCAACACTGCCAAATCATAGATTTTAAGGCTAGAAGGCACATAAGAATGGCCCTACTGGGTCAGACCAAAGGTTCATCTAGCCCAGTATCCTGTCTTCCGGCAGTGGCCATTGCCAAGTGCTTCAGAGGGAATGAACAGAACAGGGCAATTATTGAGTGATCCATCTCTTGGCACCCAGTCCCAGCTTCCATTATAATTGTCTCTCTAGTCTCGCCTTCTGCAAAGCACAGGCCAGAGGACCTGTACTGCTAATTCCGACATCAAGCCCATATCTTCTGTTGGCGCTAGAGCGTGTTCATTCGAAAAACATATAGTCTTGATTTAAGGACTTCGAGTGCTGGAGAATCTGCTATGTCCCTAGGTTAGTTGTGCCAACTGCTAATTATACACACAGTTTCAAAATGTGCACCTATTTCTAAATAAATAAATCAAACTTCAATGTTTTAAATGGAAGCCAAGAGAGAATCTCAGGTGACAGCCAGATTTCAGCAGCCAAAGCCTTTAGGAAAACTCAAGATCTCAGGAGAGTTATGATAAAGGGTGGGCAAAGCCATTTAGGCTAGATCTACTTGGACTCAGCATTGAACCACCTGACTCCTAAGTCCCTGTTGTGGACCTAGGCCTTTGGGACCTAAATTTTAGACGTAAGTACCTAAAATGGCGGTTAGGCACCTAAATTATTTCGTGGCTCTAGCCTTTACAGTCTGAGCTCTTTGGGGAAAAGACCCTCTTTTTGTCCTGTATGGGTGAGTGCTCTGCAATGCACACTAATAATGAGGCTGCACTGACCCTCCTATTTCAGTTTAGCTTCAGACAGTTAGGAGCAAGTTTAACTGATACTGAAATCAGGGTCCACACGTGTGCAGATCTGTGTAGACTAAAGCTTGGGAACAGGCAGCTGCGGCACTAGATTTAGGGGCTCGGTTTTATTACAGGCTGAGCAAGGGGGTGGCATGTCTCTGCTTGGCTTAAAACCTTCTGTCTGGTTAAAATCTGTTAAACTCACCCACTTGTCCACTTGGGAAAGGTCGTGTGTTAGTCCGCGCCGGCCACCCCTGCCGACTCTCCCTCTTGCATAGAGCAGTCAGCAGGAAGATAGTGAGATAATAAAGCAGATTGACATTGTCTCACAGGCGTGGGGGCATTCTAAACAGTTGTCTGTAGTGCTGACCTGCCAGAAGATGAAATGCATTTCAGTAAAAATTATGGGAGCATTTTCCTTTCTGACTCTGCAGGGGAAGTGGAAGTCTGGTTGGCTTGTCTCTGCAAAGCTCTGTGATGTTTGCAGACTGCTTTGCTGAGTCACCCAGGCTGATAAGCACCCACACGGGGATTTCTGAGAGCAAAGGGCCAGAGGTAGAAAGATGAAGCTGGAACAAGCAGCAAATATCTCAGTGAGCTGGAACTGTGTTCCCCAAAGGGTATGGTGGCTTCTCCATTGCTGGGAGTCTTTAAATCAAGATTGGGGGTAAAATTATCCAAAGCACCACAGTGCCCAAGTTACTCTTGAAAATAATCGCTACGTTTGGGGCCAGTCTGCGGCTGTGAAATGAACTCCCCTAGGAACTAAGGACCATTGCAAACCTCACCCCCTTCCACTCCCAGTGCAAGGCGCAGTTCTTTGGCCTTGCCGTCTCTAACAGACATACATAGTGATAGGCATATTTAACAAAACCCTACCAAAGCAAGACACCTGCTGCGAGCACTTCTCCCCCCGGGGAGAGGAGGAAAGCACAAACACCACCTGACGGATGTCAGCCGCAATGGTTCATCCACTCCCAGATGCTACAGGAAGCACCACGCAAGAACATCTACAGAATCGAAGGGAAAAACGATACTCTGGGTGTCTTTCTAAAAGGCAGAATGACGGGTGGTTGGCTCAGTGCAGGTGCCCCCAGGGCAGATTCTGGCCTGGGTTAAGCAGGAGGTCAGACTAAGTCGCGATGGGCCCTTCTGGCCTCGGAATTCTAGGAGTCGATGGCTCTATGAATGGTGACTCCCACCCCCCCATGTGCGTGTCCTGCACCCCGCGTGCTGGTGGAGAGTTGAGGGTTTAATTAAAAAACAGGCAGACACTGTTCTTTCTACTCACAGAAGTAAATCTCAGCCGCTCAATCCCTTGTTCTATTAAATATTAATGCCAAGAGAAATACAGCTTGATGGGCGACTCGGAGATTCACAGTCTTGGGCCTTCCTGCCCGGGCCACCCATCGATCAGTGTGTAAACGGCCTGTCCTTGGAACATTTGCAAGAGGCGCTTGCAGCGAGCACCGCACCCCGTCTGAAAACGCTTGCCGGTCAGGCGTTGAGATTGGTGCTGGAGCGACGCCTGGAGAGAATCTTTCTAAGCCCGATGGCTCGCTGGGAGCCTTAGTTAATGCTAATGGCTGCACTGCACCACCCCATGATGTGGAGACTGTGGACTCATGGAGAGCACCAGCTGTCTCAGTTTCTACAAATCTGGCTGTGCTGGTTATTCTAAAGGAAACAGCCCTGCTGTCGCAGCAGCCCCAGTCTGCATGCATGCCCGAGCTCCCTCTATTCTCCCATCAGCCTGAGCATGCACGTCCGGTGAGACCATCGCTGCTTTTGCAAGGCTCATACGGTGCCGAATGTACAGCCTGGAGCCACAGAGCTGCCAGTTCACATCCCACAACTAAATGATGTGTCAACACACACACACAGCCCATGCTATTCTGACCTACAAGTACAGAAGGGTTCACAGCTCGGGTACGGACCAGTAGCTGTGCTGACCCTGTGGTGATCGGCACGACACGAACCTGAATAGAGAACAGTGGGTCTCATCCTTTTCCCCCACCTCATGATCCCATCTTTCAGGAGGGAAAGGTTCTGGACCTCAGGCTCTGGGAGCATTGGCAAGAGATGCTTGTAGAGATCGCTGCCGGAGCGATGAGTGGAAAGAACCTTTCTGAACCAGGTGGCTGAGTGGGAGGTTTGAATTCGGGCATGCAGGAGTGAAATCAGGAAGGCTAAATCACACCTGGATTTGCAGCTAGCAAGAGATGTTAAGAGTAACAAGAAGGGTTTCTTCAGGTATGTTAGCAACAAGAAGAAAGTCAACGGAAGCGTGGGCCCCTTACTGAATGAGGGAGGCAACCTAGTGACAGAGGATGTGGAAAAAGCTAATGTACTCAATGCTTTTTTTGCCTCTGTCTTCACGAACAAGGCCAGCTCCCAGACTACTGCACTGGGCAGCACAGCATAGGGAGGAGGTGACCAGCCTTCTGTGGAGAAAGAAGTGGTTCGGGACTATTTAGAAAAGCTGGACGAGCACAAGTCCATGGGGCCGGATGCGTTGCATCTGAGAGTGCTAAAGGAGTTGGCGGATGTGATTGCAGAGCCATTGGCCATTATCTTTGAAAACTCATGGCGATCGGGGGAAGTCCCGGACAACTGGAAAAAGGCTAATGTAGTGCCCATCTTTAAAAAAGGGAAGAAGGAGGATCCTGGGAACTACAGGCCAGTCAGCCTCACCTCAGTCCCTGAAAAATCATGGAGCAGGTCCTCAAGGAATCCATTCTGAAGCACTTAGAGGAGAGGAAAGTGATCAGGAACAGTCAGCATGGATTCACCAAGGGCAAGGCATGCCTGACTAATCTAATTGCCTTCTATGACGAGATAACTGGTTCTGTGGATGAAGGAAAAGCAGTGGATGTGTTGTTCCTTGACTTTAGCAAAGCTTTTGACATGGTCTCCCACAGTATTCTTGCCAGCAAGTTAAAGATGTATGGGCTGGATGAATGGACTATAAGGTGGATAGAAAGCTGGCTAGATTGTCGGGCTCAATGGGTAGTGATCAAGGGCTCCATGTCTAGTTTGCAGCCGGTATCAAGTGGAGTGCCCCCAGGGTCGGTCCTGGGGCCGGTTTTGTTCAATATCTTCATAAATGATCTGGAGGATGGTGTGGATTGCACCCTCAGCAAGTTTACAGATGACACTAAACTGGGAGGAGAGGTAGATACGCTGGAGGGTAGGGATAGGATACAGAGGGACCTAGACAAATTGGAGGATTGGGCTGAAAGAAATCTGATGAGGTTCAACAAGGACAAGTGCAGAGTCCTGCACTTAGGACGGAAGAACCCAATGCACCACTACAGACTAGGGACCGAATGGCTAGGCAGCAGTTCTGCAGAAAAGGACCTAGGGGTTACAGTGGATGAGAAGCTGGATATGAGTCAACAGTGTGCCCTTGTTGCCAAGAAGGCCAATGGCATTTTGGGATGTATAAATAGGGGCATTGCCAGCAGATTGAGGGACATGATCGTTCCCCTCTATTCGACACTGGTGAGGCCTCATCTGGAGTACTGTGTCCAGTTTTGGGCCCCACAATACAAGACGGATGTGGAAAAATTGGAAAGAGTCCAGTGGAGGGCAACAAAAATGATTAGGGGACTGGAACACATGAGTTATGAGGAGAGCCTGAGGGAACTGGGATTGTTTAGTCTAAGTAAGAGAAGAATGAGGGGGGATTTGATAGCTGCTTTCAACTACCTGAAAGGGGGTTCCAAAGAGGATGGCTCTAGACTGTTCTCAGTGGTAGCAGATGACAGAACGAGGAGTAATGGTCTCAAGTTGCAGTGTGGGAGATTTAGGTTGGATATTAGGAAAAACTTTTTCACTGGGAGGGTGGTGAAACACTGGAATGCGTTTGTCACGGAGTGTGGGGGAGTCCAGGCCCTGCACCCCTCTTCCTGGGATCCACTGAGACTCTCAGCCAGCCAGTAAAACAGAAGGTTTATTGGACAACAGGAACAGTCCCAAACAGAGCTTGTGGGTACAACCAGGACCCCTCAATCACGTCCTTCTGGGGGAGCAGGGAGCTTAGACCCCAGCCCTGGGGTTCCCTGTGTTCCTCCACCCAGCCCCAAACTGAAACTAAACCCACCCAGCAGGTTCCCTGCTGCAGCCTCTGTTCACATTCCTGGGCAGAGGTGTCACCTCCCCCTCCCCCTCCTGGCTCAGGTGACAGGCTCTCAGGTCTCCCCTCCCCAGGGCACATTCCCAGGTCAACACTCCCCCCTCCCTGCTGAGTCACATCGTCACATCTCTCCCCCCTTCGAGACTGAACTGAGCGGGGTCACGCTGACCAGTGACCTGGGGAAGTTCGGGGCCCCCTCTCCGGGACAGCGCATCCGCTATCAGGTTGGCACTTCCCTTCACGTGGACCACGTCCATGTCGTAATCCTGCAGGAGCAGGCTCCATCTCAGGAGCTTGGCGTTGGCTCCTTTCATCTGGTGCAGCCAGGTCAGGGGAGAGTGGTCGGTGTAGACAGTGAAGTGTCGCCCGAAGAGATAGGGCTCTAGTTTCTTGAGGGCCCACACCATGGCCAGGCACTCCTTCTCGATGGCCGCGTAGTGTTGCTCCCGGGGTAGCAACTTCTTGCTCAGGTACACGATGGGGTGTCTCTCCCCCTTTTCATCCTCCTGCATTAACACCGCCCCCAGTCCCGTGTCTGAGGCGTCGGTGAACACCACAAAGGGCTTGTCAAAGTCTGGGTTTGCCAGAACTGGGCCACTGACCAGAGCCTCCTTCAGCGCCCGGAAAGCCTCCTGGCACTGCTCGGTCCAGACCACCTTGTCTGGCTTCCCCTTCTTGCATAGCTCCGTGATGGGGGTGGCGATGGCGCTAAAGTGGGGCACAAATCTTCGGTAGTATCCTGCCATCCCAATAAAGGCTTGGACCTGCTTTTTGGTGTGGGGAGCGGGCCAGTCTCTGATCACCTCCACCTTGGCTGGTTCCGGCTTTAGGCGGCCGCTCCCCACCCGATGGCCCAGGTAAGATACTTCCGCCATCCCCACCTTGCACTTCTCCGCTTTTACAGTCAGCCCAGCCCCCTGGAGTCGGTCCAGCACTTGTCTAACCTGGGACACGTGGTCCTCCCAGGTCTGGCTAAAGACACAGATGTCATCAATATACGCCACGGCAAAACTCTCCATCCCCCTCAGGAGCTGGTCCACTAGGCGCTGGAAGGTGGCCGGCGCTCCCTTGAGGCCGAAAGGCAGGGTCAGGAACTCATAGAGCCCCAGAGGGGTGATAAAGGCCGATTTCAGTCGGGCATCTGCATCCAGCGGCACTTGCCAGTAGCCCTTTGTAAGGTCCATGGTGGTGAGGTACCGAGCTCCTCCCAGCTTGTCTAGGAGCTCGTCCGGCCTGGGCATGGGGTAGGCGTCAGATACAGTGATGGCATTGAGCTTCCGATAGTCCACACAGAACCGGACCGACCCGTCCTTTTTGGGGACCAGCACCACCGGCGAGGCCCAAGGGCTTGCAGATGGCTGGATCACCCCCAAAGCCAGCATGTCCCGGACCTCTCTTTCCAGGTCCTGAGCAGTTTTCCCTGTGACTCGGAAGGGGGAGCATCTTATCGGCGGGTGTGACCCTGTCTGCACCCGGTGGACAGTCAGATTAGTGCGTCCAGGCTGGTTGGAAAACAGCTGTCGGTACGGATGCAGCACCTCCCTGACCTCAGCTTGCTGGGCAGGGGTTAGCTGATCCGAGAGGGGAATTGTTTCCAGGGGGAAACCAGCTCTGGTCCCAGGGAATAGATCTACTAAAGGGTCATCTCCCTGCTCTTCCCACTGTCCACACACGGCCAACACCACATTCCCCCTGGCATAATATGGCTTCATCATATTCACATGGTACACCCGGCGGTGGTGCGCCCGGTTTGACAGCTCCACCACATAGTTTACCTCATTGAGCTGCTTGACGACCTTGAAAGGGCCCTCCCAGGCGGCCTGTAGTTTGTTCTTTCTCACGGGGATGAGAACCATCACCGGATCCCCGGTGGCGTAGGCACGGGCCCGTGCCGTGCGGTCATACCAGACCTTCTGCTTCCTCTGGGCTCTGGCCAGATTCTCCCTGGCCAGGCCCATGAGTTCAGCCAGTCTCTCTCGGAAGATCAGGACATACTCCACCACTGACTCTCCATCGGGAGTGGCCTTCCCCTCCCATTCGTCTCTCATCAGGTCCAGGGGGCCCCTCACCCTCCTGCCATATAACAGTTCGAAAGGCGAAAATCCGGTAGACTCCTGGGGCACCTCCCTGTACGCGAACAGCAGGTGAGGTAAGTACTTGTCCCAATCCTGCGGGTGCTGGTTCATAAAGGTTTTCAGCATCATCTTTAGCGTCCCGTTAAACCTCTCCACCAGCCCATTGGACTGGGGGTGATACGCTGAGGCCCAGTCGTGCCGGACCCCACATTTCTCCCACAAGCACCGGAGCAGGGCCGACATGAAGTTGGAGCCTTGGTCTGTCAAGACTTCCTTGGGGAACCCCACTCGGCTGAAAATGGTCAGGAGCGCATCGGCCACGGTGTCTGCTTCAATGGAAGCTAAGGGCACTGCCTCGGGGTAGCGGGTGGCAAAATCTACCACCACCAGAATGTATTTCTTCCCCGACCGGGTCGTCTTGCTGAGAGGCCCCACGATGTCCATGGCCACCTTCTGGAAAGGCTCCTCTATGATGGGCAAAGGTCTCAAAGCCGCTTTCCCCTTGTCCCGGGCCTTCCCCACCCTCTGACAGGGGTCACAGGATCGGCAATACTGCCGGACCGTGGTAAAGACCCCGGGCCAGTAAAAGTTCTGTAGCAACCTCTGCCGGGTGCGCCGGATTCCCTGGTGCCCTGCGAGGGGGATGTCATGGGCCAGGTGCAGGAGCCTGCGGCGATACTTCTGGGGGACCACCAGCTGCCTCCTGATCCCACAGGACTCTACTTCCCTTGTGGGAGCCCATTCTCGGTACAGGAACCCCTTCTCCCACAGGAACCTCTCCTGGCAGCCTCTCCTCATGGTCCGTCCCACACTGAGGTCGGCCAGGTCCCTGAGCTTCCGCAAGGAGGGATCTTTCCTCAACTCGGCCTGGAACTCAGCAGCTGGGGCAGGGACGGGGCCCGGTTCCCTCTCGCTGGCCAGGTCTGAGGCCTCCGCCTCTCTAAGCCGTGCCCCTCGGCCCTCCCTCCCCACCAGGGTAGGGTCCTGCGCCTCCGGTGTGATACCCTCCCCGAGGTCAGGGCGCAGTGCCCCTCGCCGGCTCTGGCTACGCGTCACAACCAGGGCGGCCTGGGGCTTGCTTGGCCAGTCCTCTAGGTCTCCCCCCATCAAAACTTCAGTGGGCAAATGGTGGTGTACCCCCACATCCTTGGGGCCCTCCTTGGCCCCCCATTTCAGGTGTACCCTTGCCACGGGCACCTTAAATGGGGTCCCGCCCACCCCTGTCAGGGTCAGATAGGTGTTGGGCACCACCCGATCTGGGGCCACCACCTCGGGCCGGGCCAGCGTCACCTCCGCGCCCGTATCCCAGTATCCATTGACCTTCCTCCCATCCACCTCCAGGGGAACAAGGCACTCTCTCCGGAGGGACAGCCCCGCGCCCACCCTGTAAACTGAGCACCCTGAGTCCAGAGCCTCCAGCCCTCTGGTGGAGCTGGCCTGGGGTACTCTTCCCTCCGGGGCAGGTGGTAAACTGGTAGGCCCCCTTTCCTGGGTCGTCTGCCCCTCGTCCAGCTGGG